>NC_083334.1:21863305-22169075 GCF_963455315.2 Globicephala melas | reverse complement strand
GTTTTCAACTCCATCACTCCCTACACATTTATCAGTTGGCAAGGGGTGATGCAGTTGCAAATCACTATTTTTTAAAAATAAATGGGCTACATGGATGAACTCTCCCTTCATAGGTACATGTGTATGTATGTATCTATCTATCACTCTACCTACTTACCTAATATCCACTATCTCTCTAGTTATCTACCATCAGTATGGACTCATGATTTCTATATTAAATAGCAGAATGTAACCCAGTATATTTCTTATTTATTCTGATGCTCAAATTATCCCAGATTTAGCCAATGGGAACCCCTTCAAAGCAGCCTTGGTATTTAGAAACCAGTATCTGGCCACTAGGTCCTTTTAGCAGGTAGTACTAGGAAATATATGTATTTTTATTTTTGAAATAAAAGTTTATGCTGATACTCAATGATGTTTGTCCTTCCCTTAGCCTTTCTACTCCATTCCATTATCCCTTGTAGGTTACAAATTTCACTGTTTTACGATTCATCCTTTTTGTGTTTTTTTCCCCAAAATAGCAGATTTATGTATGTTTTCTGATTTTCCCTTGTTTCTTACACAAAAGGTACTGTATTATACAAAATCTTTTGCATTTTGTTTTTTTCATTTAACAATATATCCTGGAAATCACTCCATGTAAGTTTATAAAGATCTTCCCTATTCTTTTTTCCAGCTGCATTGTACTCCTCTTTGTGCATGTTCCATAGTACTTAACCAACTTTCTATGCTTGGGCATTTAGGTAATTGCCAATAATTTGAAATTACAATGAATAACATTATGCTTGGGTATTTTTGTGTTGTTGGTGGTGTCTCTTCAGGATAAGTTTATAGAAGTGAGATTGCTGGACTGGTTGAAAGGTAAATGCATGTGGAGTTTTGGTATGTATTGCTAAATTTCCCTCCATTGGTTTACCATTTTGCATTTTTTCCAGCAATGTAGGAGTAAGAGAGAGAGAGACAGAGAGTAAGAGTAAGCACCTTCTTCCTCAGTCTTTGCCAAAAGGATATATTGTTAAACTTTGAATTTTTGCCTATCTGATAGAAAGCCTAGTATTATGTATTTATATAGAATATAACTTTTATTTTTAAATCTCTGCATCTGATATAATGTTTATTGTTATCTTTTTTGTTCATTAAGTCTTTCTGAGGCTTATCCATTATATTTGGCTAAAAAGTTCATTCAGGTTTTTCCATACCATCTTATGGACAAACCCAAATGAACTTTTTTGGCCAACCCAATATAATCCTTCTCAATGACCCAGCATGTGGTCAATTTTTTAATGTATGTTTGTATGAATGAGATATATTAGAAAGAGCAAATATCAGTGGATGGAATATAGTAGAAATAGGGCAATGTTTGGAGTCAGACAGACTTGAGCTCAAGTTCCTTTCATAACTTAAGAGCTGTGAAGCCTTGAACAAGTTCCTCATCTTCTCTGATACTCAGGAGTCTCATTTGCAAAATGAAATAATAGTAAAATCTGCCCTCTGCATCTGTGGGTTCCACATCTGTGGATTCAACCAACCTCAGATCAAAAATATTAAAAAGAATTCCAGAAATTCCAAAAAGCAAAACTTGAATTTGCTGCGTGCCAGTAACTATTTACATAGCATTTATATTGTGTTAGGTATTATAAGTAAAATAGAAATGGTTTAAATTATATGGGAGAGTGTGTATAGGTTATATGCAAATACTGAGCCATTTTATATAAGGGACTTGAGCACTGGAGGATTTTGGTACCCATGTCCTGGAACCAATCCCCTGAGGATACCAAGGGATGACTGTACCCAATTTTTAATTTTGGAAGGATTAGAAAATGTATATAAAAGAACCTGACACATCGTAGGTACTCATTATATGGAAGATGGTATTCTTTTTGCTCTTAACTTGATTATTTCCTTCCTTGGGACCTTTTTTTTCTTTCCTCAAAAATCTTAACTTTACAGCTTAGCATGTGTTTTTCATTTTTATTTAAACAATTGAAGTTTATAAATTTATTTCTCAATTCTGCTTGGCCTCATTTCATGATTTGATATGTATTCATTATTTCCATTATTTTCTAAATGATATATCCTTGTATTATTCATTTCCTCTTTGGTCTAACGGTTATTAGAAGACTTAAAAGAATTCCAAATGGTTAGGGGTTTGTTTTTTGGGTTTTTTGGTTATAATTTAAATAAATTGCTTTTAGTTCTATTGCATTATGTCTAGAGAATGTGGCGTACTGAATTTCTATTCTTTGAATTTATTGAGATTATCTTCATATGATTAATATTTGGTAAACATTCTATGGATCTCTCACAAAGAGAAGGTCTATTTTCTGCAGAACACAGCAGAGTCAGGGGTCCCAGCTAGATTAAAATTCAGGTTCAATTATTCCAGAGCACAAAGCTGGGCAGTACCAGCCACACGCCATATGTGGCAAGAAGCCCTCTAGCAACAACTTGAAATCTGTCCAAACGGGGATCTAGGCATATATATGCACATTTAGTGGATTGGGGTGCTGGTGAGTCCATTCAGGTTGCTGGGTGGAATTAGGCGGTTAAATAAAGGTACCGTAAGAGAGAACAGCATCAGGCATGTGGGTTGGACTCTCATCATACTGTCTGACGGGGGAACTGATCTTGGAGCAAGGCTGTGCTACCAGGTACAGGCACCTAGCAACACCGATGTGCCCTGGAGTTTAAATAACCTTCCTGGGAGCTCCCTCTATAGCTCCATAGCCTAGGAAGTGGAAAAATTGTCACCAGAGCCCAGGAAATGTTCCTGTTTTCTTTTCTCTCTCCCTCCTCTATAGAAAGGGCACCTCTAGGGTGGATCAGTGCTACAACAGGGCAGAAACGTAAGTTACAGATACAAGTGAAGTTATATAATAGTACGAATTATACGGGAGGCAACTCCCCTCCTCCATCAGGGGAGAGGCCTGAGTACCAGCCACTGGCAGAGGAAGGCAAGGACAGGATGACATTGCTGAAGTGACTGGAGCAGACTCTGTGCTCAGCACTTTACAGGCGTCATCATAGTCAGCTATCATCATCATCCCATTTCACAGCTGGGGAAGCTGAGGCTCAGGAAGATGAAGTGTTCCTCTTTTTTATTTCCTAACCTATTTCTTTAATAATAGCTTTCTTAAGATATAATCCACATACTAGACTCACCCTTTTAAAGTATACAATTTAGTGGTTTGGGTAGATATTCATAAGGATATGCAGCCATAATGACTATGCAATTTTAGAACATTTTCATCATCTCAAGAAATCCCATACCCATGAGCAGTCACCCCCATTCCCTTGTCACCCTGGCAACCACTAATATACTTTCAGTCTCAGTGGATTTGCCTCTTCTGAGCATCTCATATAGAAGCATTCCTCTTAAGTGAATTGAAGAGCTGAGAACTGAAGTGTGTAAGGTGTGTGCCCAGAGCACCTTACCCTTTATGCTCTACTGCTTTTTTCCTGAAAACACAGGGACCAGCTAGTACAAAACTACACCCAGGATCCCATCCCTGGAAAGATTATAAATATCTACATTTATATATTTATATATATATATGCATATGCATATATATGTGTGTATATATGCATATATACACATATATATGTGTATATATGCATATATACACACATATATATGTGTATATATGCACACATATATACACACATATATATACACACATACATATACATTTATGTAAATATATATACACACATATACATTTATGTAAATATATAAAATATCATTTTATATATGTACATATATACACACATACATATACATTTATGTAAATATATAAAATATCATTTTTAAGTTTACGTTGCTCAAATACATTATTAAATTTGGGGGACATCTCTTTTCTCTGTCATAGACTGACGTGGCTTTTCATACTAATGGTTTTTGCTCCAGGTCTTTTGTTGCTGTTTTCTTGGATACATGACAGTTTGTTATTATTATGGCTTTAGTTTTTCCTTGTGTTTTTTATAGAAGTGCTATTTTACACACTGACTATACAATACACATCAAAAGGACACATGCACACACATCCAAAGGTTTTTCCACAACCCATGCATCACCACTGTACTTGTGATCTGTCACAGTTTTGTGTGAGACGATCATATGCCATCTTTATATGACAAGTGAGAGAAATAGTATTTCTCAGTGTAAACGCTGCTGTCTTTCAAAATGTGGACACTTAGTGTCTCTAAAATCTGATTCATTGGTCCATAGATCTTCATTTTAATGTTTTTCACCGTACTTTTCAATAGCTCCTGGTTAAATGAGTTATCACTTCTTTGCAAAAATGAGACCATTGGATACTTTGGGGTGTGGGGATGTACAAAGGAGGCTTTGCGTCCTGATGTGTTTTCATAATGTCCCATAACATTTGTGTTAAAATGTATTTACCATCTTCAGACTATAGGGGTGGAGTATCTTTGAATATCTGTTACAATGCTCAGAAAACAGAATCAACCCAGGTAATTACTGGGCAAGTCAAGACGCCTAAAAAACCACACCAGTTTCTAAAACGCAATTGGATGATGATCTACAATGTCTGCCACTGTTATTGCATGATTGCCTTCTTTTCTAATAAGTTTTCAAGTTCCTTCCCTGCTGTTAATGGACTAAGATATAGAACAGGTATAGGATCTGGGCTTGAGAGGTGCCATTCTACTCCTAAAGTCTCTGCAGCTCCTTGTCAAGCTGGTGGGCTGCCTGTAGGAAAGAGCTTGTATCCTCCAGTATCTTCCTATCTGACGGTCATGAGTACCAACAGTTTGGGCCATTGGAAATATGAGACATTTTGATATAGCTGTTGTTGATCTGTTAACAGGGATCTGAATACTTCAGATACATGACTTTTCCTGCCATTTAGATGTGCTGTAAGATCAAACTTCCCTTGAACAGAGGTACAGATGTGTCAAGACCAGAGGCTGATGATGGGATGCAAGACTGCCTTGTCTGACTTGAAGAGGAAGATGGAAAATGCATACTTTCTGTAGATGGGCTTGACTTCAAAAAATATCTTTGCAGACTCCCAGAAATAGTATGCTTGGAAGACGAAATCTTCGGATGACTGCAACACCAAAAGCAGGGGTGGTGGCAAAGGTCAGGCTCTCTTGAAACCGACCTGTGGGCAGCCAACATTCAAAAAGAGGCTGGAGGAGAGGGCTGTGGGCACAGGTGAGATGCCCTCAGACAACTCCCAGAGCAGACTGGGGACTTGGGGGAAGGGGCTGAGGGCCACCCAGCCAGCACCACGGGTTTAAAGATAACCTAATCTGTACTGTCTGAGGAGTCTTAGGAAAGTTTGGCTTATAAATGAATAATAACTTAATAGTTTTGAATAGAGGACATGTGTAAAACACTAAAAATCGCATGCTCGTTAGAATTATGTTGTGATTAGGTGCTTTTGTAGATTTATCAAAACGTTGATGGGTAGCTCAGGGTAGGGGCGAACTTCCCATTTCCTGTGTTTATCACCATGGAATCAATCATTTGAGTGGGCCTTGAACATGGAGCGTTCACCTTGAAAGATTAAAGTCCAGGAGATAAATGTGTTTAATAAGCAATAGAGGGAAGGCTGGCTGTCCCGCTGCCAGATACTTCAAAGAGGAATTTACCTTGGTGATTTAACCACACAGTCCAGGGTCTGGCCCTTTGTTTTTCAGGTGCAAAAACTGAGAAAATTGGTTTTGTCAGCACACTGAGGTAAGATCAGTTTACTGGGCCCTCAGTCATACTAACCAAGTTCACAAGAGACAGATGTGTAAATCAAAACACCATTTTATTAATTTACAACGACAAGTGGAATCAGCCAGGAGATCAGACTCATACTCTGTTTCAAGGACATTCTCTCCCTGCCGTGAAGTCTACGTGGGAAGTCAAATTATCATCAGTAGACAGGCAGCCTGCAAACCGAGGAAGAGGGAGGTGGCTGTCTGATTGGAAGGTTAAAGGAAGCCGGATGCTTCGCTGTCTATCAAAGGGATTTACCTAGAGGGGATCAGACGACTGAATTCTCGTGGCAGCTCACTGCTCCAGCACCGACCTGGGCGCTCCCAACTCCCTCTAGCCGTGGACACTGCTTTGTCCCGAGCTGGCCACACCTCTGGGCCGACACGTTCATTCTCCAGCTGTGCCGATTTCACTGACTAGCTTACAGCCCCGTCACCTAGTGAGGCTGGAAAATGGTCAGTTGTCCCAGAGTGACCCTAACCTAGGGTCTGCAGTGCCTGTCGCGCGCTGCTGCGGTTAGGAAGCCTTATATAATCACGTGTGATCAGTGTGTAGACCAAACAACCCCTCCAGGCTTTGCCTGTCAACATCTAGGCCAGTTCCAGCCGGGCAGAGGAGGCTAATGAATTGTTAATGATGGGTGATCAATGCTTTTATGCCAGAACGCGGGCTGCCTCTTCTCTGCTGCCCGAATTGAACCCAGAGTGAGCTGCTGCTGGGAGCCGAGTTGATGAAAGAGCCGTGCTACAGTTCTAGAATTACGGGCTCATGCTCTGCCTCAGCCCTCGTGCATAATATTCGAAATGCTCAGGATGTTAACTGACACTTTAATGAAAGGAAGGAAATAGCCTAAAGGTAACAGCTCTGGGTTGGTTTGCCGGGAAAGTGGCGTTCAGGGCATTCACTGCTTTGGGCGCTGCCCTTTGGTCTGATGTGACTGTCTTCCCCAATCATCCCTTCCATAGGCACCTCTCTTCCCAACAGAATGACCCATGTGAGCCTCTACTTGACTTAAATACATTAATAGATAACAGTTACTGAGGCTTGTCATTGGCCAGACTCTGTTCTAAGCCCGTTATATATTCATTCACTGACTCTCCACAACGATCCTGTGGAGTTGGGTACTATTATTATCTTCATGTTACAGATGAAGAAATTAGACAGAAAAGCTAAGTAACTTGCCCAAGGTCACTAGTTAATAAGTGGCAGAGCCAGAATCCAATACCCATCAGTCTGACTCCTGAGCCTGTCCTTTTAGCTGCGGTGTCCAACGAAGCTAAATGGTTTCTCTAAATGTCCTCAGCTCTCCCCATAGAACTGTTTAAATTTTAGCAGACTAGACTAGCTCATACTGAATTTCCAGGAATCTGCTTAAAAATTGGGATATTTTAACAACAAATATTTGATTCTACTAGTTGTACATCCTTGCATAAGTCCTTTACCCTCTGGAACTCAGTTTGTTTAAAATGAGAGGGCTAGACTCTAACTTCTCTTCCAATATTGACTTTCTGAGTTGACTACCATGACCTCTGCTACTACCTTGTATTTGTAGGACTGTTAACCATTTACATAAATTCCTTTAGTTTTCCATTAAAAAACCATGGAGTCAAGAAGTAATACCTTTATGTTTTCAGAAATAGTTATCACAGTGTTGGATATCGTAGGTACTGCTTATACATTGATGAACTGATTCTCATAATCATCCTGTAAGATGGGCAGGAAAATTATTATCTTCATTATACAGATGAAGACACTGGTGCTTAGAGAGCCTTAATAAATAACCTAAAACCATACAGTTCATTTCTATGCCCTGCTTCATTTCCATCCATCCCTCTGTGGTGTTGTAAATGTGCCTATGCTTCTACAGCAGCAGATTCTCAAGTAATAAACAACAGTACAGAGTGCATTTCCTAGACAGCTGCCTGCCAGAGAAACAGGAAGATTGTGCCTGGTATAAGGTAACTTTTCTAGCTCATTTAAGAGAACAGATTGAATACTGAATACCGCAGGTAAATGTCATTTTCAAACTGAGGAATTGGTGGCAAAAGGTGAACATTCCGTTGCTCTTTGTTGACTGAATTAGAAATCCTCAGTGTTGAACAATGACTCATGCGAGGTCACCAGGAATTTGATGCAATGAGAAGATAGCTCGAGTGACTTAGACTTCAACGTTGTAGGGCAACCACCTTTTGTTATGTGCTAAAGTAGTCCAGATTTCTACAAACCCCAAATCTAATGGAGATGAAAACAGCTCGTCAAAAATTGGATTCACACTTTGATTAATTAGGGTTTTATATGTGATCCTTAATGACTTTCACCACCGAAGATTTTCCAAAGAGATACTCTTTGAGCAGGGAAGAAAAAGAGTGCTAATGATCTTAAGATCTTTCTAAAGTTTTATTCCTGGAGGCTCTGTTCTCTGAGAGCTCTTCAGCTCCTCCAAGCTTCAGAGTCTCCAGACTTCAAAAGGAAAGTTGGCCTCAGACGGGATGATCTGATGGGAAAACAGAGCTCCATGAATACATCAACTCTAATTAGCAGCATGAAAAGAATCTTCCTTGGAGATGCTTGGGTATGGTCAGGACTGAGAAACATGTGACAGGAGGAAAGGGCTGAATGAGATGAGAAAGTCTGAGAGTGACTTTAGCTGGAAAGCATAATGGGCAGCTTGAACTCCTGTGGCCCATAGAAAAGAAAAGCCTAGAAATATGTCTGGCTATTACGGGCAGCTCTGCGTGCTTTTCTTCCTGGCGAAATGGTTAGGCTCCTTTGCAGCTGCTGTTCTTTTTCAGAAATGCCTTTGAGGGGCAAGAAATAAATAGCTGGACATAGTTATAATGGCATATTGTTTACCCCATTCACCTACAGAAGTTTGTACACTCATGTAATCGTGAGCAACTTGAGGGCAGGGATATTTTCTTTTAATGTCTTTAGCTCCTTTTTTTTCTCCCCCTCATCCCTCGTTACTATCCACAGATAGGTTCACATTGTTTCTTGAATGAATCTCCAGTGGGGTCCCCAATAATTTTTTAATTAGAAAATAGTCTTCCATGAATAATACAAAATTTAAGTTCACATGCGCAATATCTGCTGAAGAGTGGTATACTGAGGTGTTTTATGGCTTTTGTTGCTATTGCAGATGGGTTTTTCCCTCACATGGTATCTTTTAATCAGTTATTTTTAGTGGGTAGGAGACCTATTGCACTGATTAGATGTTGCCACAAAAATGCTGTATAACAAACCACCTGAAAACACTGTGGATTACAGTGACAATCATATTTTCTCATGGTTTGGGGGTCAGACGGGGGGTGGCTCACCTAGTCTGGACTCAGCCCAGCAGCTCTGCTTTGAACTGTGGATCCGTCTGGCTGGGGCAGCTCTTACTCTGTAGATCTTCATTTAGGCCCAGGGTGAAGGCAGTAGTACTAGGTACCAAGCAGAAAAACCAAGTGCTTTTTAAGGCTACTGTGGGTTGACTTGTGCCCCCAAAAGATATGTTGAAGTCCTAATCTACCCCCTGCTACCTGTAAATATGCCCTTATTTGGAAGTAAGGTCTTTGCAGATGTAATCAAGTTAAGATGAGGTCAAACTGGGTTAGGGTGGCTCTAATCCAATGACTGGCATCCTTATAAGATGAGAGAAATTTGGACACAGACACACAAGGAGAAGGGCATGTGACAATGGAGGCAGAGATTGGAGTTACATTGACACAACCAAGGAACTCCAAGGATTGCCAGCAACCTCCGGAAGCTCAGACAGAAGCATGGAACACATTCTCTCTTTGAGCTGCCAAGAAGGAACCAGCCCTGCCCACACCTTGATTTTGGACTTCGGGCCTCCAGGACTGTGAGGGAATACATTTCTATTCTTTAAATTTTGAGCCGCCACGTTTGTAGTAATTTGTTACGGCAGCCCCGGGAATACAAGGCCCAAGCTTCTCACTTCTGCCCACATTTCCTGGGCTAAACCCCAAATCAAGGGGCAGCAGGAACATGCTGAACCATTGTGAGGCCATGGCAAGAGTGTAGATATTGGGAGAGGTGGAAATGGGGATAATCATTTAATCTACTACACATAAGATGCAGAATATATAAGAAAACTTTATATTTTGAGCTATCTTTAGGAAAGACAGTAGAATCTAATGGTTAATAGCATAGGTCTTGTGTTAAGAAAGTTTGGGGCTTGAATCCTTGTTCTAACACTTCCCACCTGTGTGATCTCAGGTAAATTACTTAACCTGCAAGCATTGTTTCCTATATTTGTAAAATGAGACCAATAATTTTGCCTATCTCACAGGACTCATTAATATCATGTGAACTGATGTTCATTAAATGCTTATTTTAGTTGTTGAGATAAAGCGGGGGCCAATATATGTTACCTGTTACCATTATTATTGTTATAGTGATAAAACAGGAAAGGACTTGGAAATACAGGTAATATTTTCCTATTGGGATTTTAGAGGTGAGAAGGTGGTCAGCTCTACAAAGGTTGTGCAAAATCAAAGTGTGATTTATAAAGCATAGTTCGATCTATGTTAGTGATCCTTTGGGTAGACATGCGTTGTACCTCATGAGGAATGGGGAGAGCCTATTTGCCTGGAGAATTGCCAGTTAAAGAAGAGTTTGAATTGAATATACAGCAGGAGGAGATAAAGTTCCCAGCTACAGAGGAATAAGGGGCTTGGTCAGGAAATTCACAGGGAGAAATACTGAAGTGGGGGGCTGGGGAGAGGCAGAAACAGTACTCAGAGCTTTTGAAATCTTTGTGCCACCATGCAGAGCCTTGGAATTAAGTGGCTAGAACATAAAAATATAATCTCAGGAGCTGATTGCCTCGACCTATGTGATGGAACTCAGAATTTTAGTATGGGGATGGGATAAATATGCCTTTTTCAAAGGAAACCAGTGTATGAGAAGGGGATGTGGCCCTGTGTATGGAGCAAAGTTCACCTGCTGGGGGAGCCACAAACCCAGGGAAGCTTGCACAGAACCTGTGGGAAGAGATCAAAGAAGAGAGACTCAAGATGATATTGTTATTTGAGTTTTCTTTATGTCGCATGATTAGATGAAAAACGTTATTGTGTCAATTTCAGCAAATGTCAGATCATAATACAGATAATAATGGGGGTGGGTAGAGGAACGGGGAACTTTACCTCCCCGGACACGGAGGTTCCTCATTAGGCTGAAAGCAGCAGATACCACAAGATTTTGACCTTCCTTAAGCGTAGATGAAGCCGAAAAGGGAACAGTTATTATAGAATCTTATTTTTTACAGACAGTGAGGAATTTGGGGGAAGTATTATTAATAAACAAGAGCTAAAATTTGCTATGTGCCAAGCACTTATGTAAATCATGATATACCTTACCACATTTAATCCTTGCAGTGACTTTATGAGGTTGGTGCCTTTTCATCTTTGTTTTACAAGTGAGGAAATTGAGGCAAAAGAGGTTGTCAATTGCTAGAGGTCACACAGGAAGTGGCAGAACTGACTTCAGAGTACGTGCCGTTCATCATTGAGTTACCCTGCTCTCACTGCCTAGAGTGGGCACGATATTTATGTGTATGGGAAACTTTGGGAAGAAGGTGACCCCAGGGAGTCTAGTGGATGGTGATCGGAGCAAGCCACCCGGTGCTGAAGGTCCGGGAGATCGGGGATCAAGTGGCCCACAATATAGGATTAGGAAACGTGCATCTGCAATCAATGCTTTTACCAATTTGCAAGTAAAATCACACCTTTGTTCAAAGACAGACAACTGCCCTCTTGTTATATGTACTGACTTCATCATTTCCTGAAACTCTCATGCAATTTTGCACCTTAGAATCTTTGAAAAGACTGTTCCACTGCTTGAAATAGCATTTCATCACTCCTCTACCTGGCAACCTTCTACTTTTCCTTTAAGGCTCAGCTCAAGTGGCGTCCCCTCTTCTGAAGCCTCTTCTATCTCCTTGACCAACTGTGAGCTCTTTGGGGCAGAGACAGTGTCCTCCTAACCTTGTCTGAGCTCTTTAGGACGAGCACCGAGCTTGGCACAGGTAGGTATCAATGCATACTGAATGGATAGACACATCAATATAAGTCCATATATTAGGCACAATTACATAATCAATATGAAATAAGCAGCACACTGGGCTATCCATCTGGTATTTTGAAAGCATGCTATTGCTTGTTCTAATTGAACTGCAAAAGTTAAAGATGCATGCAACCTATTTTCTTTTTGAAGGAAAATCTGTCTTGCTGTTTCATGCAAGTGGATATAATATACTCATAAAACAATCTGTTATGAGAATGGCAAATATTTCAGGGAAATTTCAATGGAATAAGTTCTTTGTGGTTTTATTACTTAATCCTCTGTAAAAATGACTGAAAAGGGCTTCCCTGGTGGCACAGTGGTTGAGAATCTGCCTGCCAATGCAGGGGACACGGGTTCAAGCCCCGGTCTGGGAAGATCTCACATGCCGCGGAGCAACTAGGCCCATGAGCCACAACTACTGAGCCTGCGCGTCTGGAACCTGTGCTCCGCAACAAGAGAGGCCATGATAGTGAGAGACCCGCGCACCGCGATGAAGAGTGGCCCCCGCTTGCCGCAACTAGAGAAAGCCCTCGCACAGAAACGAAGACCCAACACAGCCAAAAATAAAAAATTAATTAATTTTAAAAAAATGACTGAAAAGACAAAAGGTATTAAAGAGGGGAATGGCTCCAAATATTATAGAGGGGAGCAGAATAGCTGAACAGGAATTTATGATTAAAGAAGATTTATGCAAATCTCAAGAGCACCTTAAAAGTTAATCTTTAAAAACAAATCCCTTTAGTCTGAGCAGATTATGCTTAACAAAATCTTTTTGAGTAAATCCATGGGAAAATTTGTTTTAATTTCACAATTTAAAGGAAAATAGTATACATTTGTAATAGCAGTTTAGGATTTATTGTTTTAGGTAAAGTCACACCAAAAACTGTTTCTCTTTGATATATCCTGCCCATGTGTTTTCTAGGTTAGAAGTTCTTATTTCAGCCAAAATATGTTATTAGTTACAGTGAGTCATCCAGATTTAGTTTTCAAGTAAAATACTATATCAGAAAAGAAAACTGGAAAAAAAAAGAAAACTGTTCTTTTTGAAGGATAAGTCAATTAAATGTTGGCTTGTTAGAGTTCATAGAATAGGAAATGGGATCCAAGTATACATTTTCTCAGATAGGGATAGAATAAAAGCAATTACAACAAATCTCATTACTTGTTGACGCATACCCTTGCTCTAATCAACTAAGAAGAAAATAAGCTACCAACATGTAGAAATGTGAATTTTAAGCATTTATGTATCTCATAGTTCCTGTACAGGGTTTGAATGGAGTGAACAATAATAATCTTCAAGTCCACACCAGACACATGTGGCAAACATGCCCTCCTCAGAAGCTCAGGTGGCTCTGTGCTATTGTCTCTTCTCTTTGTAAGGTGTTCCTACCTAGACCTTGGAGACTAAAATAGACTAGATCAAGAAATTTCAGGATTGGGAGGAATTTAAAAGCTGATTGCAAGAGCTCTCATTTATTGAGTGGTTACTACGTCCCAGTAGCTGTGGAAAGCCCTCCTCATGAGTTATCTCATTTCATTCTCAAACAGCCCTACTAAATCAGTATTATTAGCTCTAGGCTTACAGATAAGGAAACTAAGGTTTTGAGAAGTAAGTGCCCCAAAGTCTTAAGGCTGTTAAGTGGTGGAGCTGGAATTAGGATTTAGGTCAGACTCCAGGGTCCCCTTTGAACCTGAACATTGCATTAGTATATGCTACTATGCATTTGAAGTTTTCTTACAAAAAGTCCCACAGGTGATCCTGGCCCATGTTTGAGGATTGTCATGATATTGTGAGCCCTGTAAGATCAGAGATGGTAGGGATTTTTTTCTTACAATTGTACATGATATATATGGCATACAGCCTCAACAGCTGCTCTTATTTGTTGAGTAAACAAACTCCCCTTATGTGCATATCAATTCTTCATGTGTCTTGAAAGAATTAATATAATCATATAATTCTTCTGGTCCATTAAAAAACATAGCTTTTAACAAATGAGAAAACATAAGTCTAAAAAGATTGAATGAGTTGACCAGTGTCCCACAGCAAGCAGTCAGTGGCTTATATCTCTCTCCCATGTCTATGCTTGGTGCCAAAAGATGTCTATCTACTCTGTCTCTGATCTTCTGTTTGCCTCCACTTTCTGTCTCTCTGTTATTCCGTGCCTTTCTATCTCCCTCTTCTCCTTTCTCTCCTGTAAGCCAGAGAGCAGAGACCGTACCATTTTATGTGGCTTTAACCATCTCTGCATCCCAGAACCTAGCAGGCTCTTAAAATATTGATTGCTTAAATGGATGAATCACTAAGGAAAGCATAGTTTTTATCCACAACACCATCATTCCCTCTCTTTTTAGACCCAAGACCACTCTCTGCCGTATAAATACTTCTGTAATTTGTAATTACCGAATGTATTTCTGTAATGTATAGATGAATTTGTAAGTCATACTTTTGTGAAACAACAGGAAAGCTGCAAAAAAGAATGCTCACCTGATGTGATTCAGTGACCTCTTAAGTCTGTAGTAGTTGTTGTTTTCAATCCCTGAGAAATTGTATTTGTTTTAGTTAATTTTCTTCCTTGCCTCATTGAGTAGTATAGATGAGTATACCGTTCAGAGCTGTGATCTTAGGTTTGTCTTCTAGAGAACTTCTAAAACAATCAGGATCATTGCACAGGTGGGGTGAGAATATGCAGATTTCCACCTTTCCTGAAAGCAGCTGACAGTTCTAACATGTGGCTCTGTGTTCTGTGGCATAGTGAGAGGGATTTCCCCCCCTACAAATCAATGCAGGCCGTGTACAGTAGCAGGTGCAGAATTGCTGGTGGCCTTCTAGCTCTAAGGACCACATTGCAGTTCTTTCATGCTTAGAAATGCTCTGTAGGAAGATTTCAAGAGTAAATCTGAGAAGCACTAGAAGGCTAGCATCTTGTGCCCATATGCAAATAGGCTAATTTGTGGGTTCTCTTGGCATAGTCCTCTCCTTGTTTTGGCAATGAGATGGCTAAAGCACCTTTAATGATTCCCACCAAGTTTTGCCCCAAAGTATGATTGCAGGCAACATTAGACATCTGCTATGAGGTAGCTATGCCAACATTAGCTATAGGAATGGAGAAAGCATCTCAACCCTAAACAAATTCAAGAAAGTCTTGGGCTTCCCTGGTGGCGCAGTGGTTGAGAGTCCGCCTGCCGATGCAGGGGACACGGGTTCGTGCCCCGGTCCGGGAAGATCCCACATGCCGCGGAGCGGCTGGGCCCGTGAGCCATGGCCGCTGAGCCTGCGCGTCCGGAGCCTGTGCTCCGCAACGGGAGAGGCCACGACAGTGAGAGGCCCGCGTACTGCAAAAAAAAAACAAACAAAAAAAAGAAAGTCTTAGAGCCACACTACCTCGCAGGAAACACCAGACATTTCAGAGTCCCATGTCTGCTGGCATCTTCCTACCCTACCTGCCTACAAAGATGTCTGTGCTGGCAGGCTGCTCACAAGGGCACCAGTCAATGTGGGCATCTCAGGACACCTCGTCCTTTAATGTGAAGGGCTTCCAAAGATGAGAAGCTTAACCTCTAATCATTTTATGTTGCGCAAAAAAAGGAGGGGCCGGGGGAGGCAACCACGCCTTCCACTCTGGAAGTGTAGCAGAAAGAATCTAAGGCAAGTAAAGCTAAAGGCTGTGTCACCCAATGCTATTTGTAAAAGGGATGAAGGTGAGTGAAGGGGAGGCGAGGCACTTAATTTGTTACATGAAGACAGTCTGGGCTCTAATGCCTTCCTTTGTCAGTTCACTCAGCCCTCTGTTATGTTTGCCTCACTTGACTGTGGAAAGGGGCTTGTGTCCCAGTTCTCCATAATTTTTCCTGGTAATTCTGACTATTAAGAAGGTTTTCTAGGTCGTGGTGGTAATGGACTGTTTTTCTTCATAGTCAGGAAAGCTGCACTATCTTTCTCTAGTCAACATGCTGGGAGGAGGTGCAAGTACAGTTGCCAAAGTTGCTGGTGGGGGGCGACCCCTGGTTGCACAGCACTTAATAGCTTAAAAGGCACTGTGTGAAGTGTCCCTATTTTACGGACGATGAAAGAGAAGAACAGTGATACTGAATGACTCTACCGGGGCCTCGGGGCTCATGAGTGACAGAGGGGGCTTGAACCCAGGTTTCACAACTCTGTGATCTTACTAAGTGTGTTCTCCAAAAGCAGTGTCTTCCAACACATTTCCTTTGCTCCTTTTATTTTTTTATTTTTTAAATTTATTTTATTGAAATATAGTTGATTTACAATGTTGTGTTAATTTCTGCTGTATAGCAAAGTGATTCAATTATACATATATATATTCTTTTTCATATTCTTTTCCATTATGGTTTATTACAGGATACTGAATATAGTTCCCTGTGCTATACAGTAGGACCTTGTGTTTATCCATTCCATATATAATAGTTTGCATCTGCTAATCCCAAACTTCCAATCCATCCCTCCCCCACTCTCTTTCCCCCTTGACAACTACAAATCTGTTCTCTATGTCTCTGAGTCTTTTCTATTTCATAGATAAGCTCATTTGTGTCATATTTTAGATTCCACATATAAGTGATGTCATATGTATTTGTCTTTCTCTTTCTGACTTATTTCACTTAGTATGATAATCTCTAGGTCCATCCATGGTGTTGTAAATGGCATTATTTCATTCTTTTTTGTGGCTGAGTAATATTCCATTGTATATATGTACCACATCTTCTTTATCCATTCATCTGTCTATGGGCATTTAGGTTGTTTCCATGTCTTGGCTATTGTAAATAGTGCTGCTATGAACATAGGGGTGCACATATCTTTTTGAGTTATAGTTTTGTCTGGATATATGTCCAGGAGTGAGATTGCTGGATCATATGGCAACTCTATTTTTAGTTTTTTGAGGAACCTCCACACTGTTCTCCATAGTGGCTGGACAATTTACATTTTCACCAAGAGTGTAGGAGGGTTCCCTTTTCTCCACACCCTCTCCAGCATTTGTTATTTGTAGATTTTTAATGATGGTTAATCCTGATTGGTGTGAGGTTGTACCTCATTGTAGTTTTAATTTGCATTTCTCTAATATTTTGCAATGCTGGGCATCTCTTCATGTTTTGCTCCTTTTTTGACTGGTGTGTTGTCACGGTGGTTAGGATTATAATGAACAGGCAAGAACATGGAACTGCAAGAGACTGTGACCATGGGGTAGCTCCTTTTATATGTGTGCTCCCCTCAACCAGCAGCCCAGGAGCTGCACCCTCTGCCCTAGGACCCCCAGGCTCACTCCCCAGGCTTTGGAAACTGGTTACACCTCAGCTTCCAGGTGAATTTTCCTCTCCTTTTATCATGCCTATAGCTTACTGCAGCCCATACCTTCAGCAATGTCACTCAAAGTCTTTGAGATATAGTGTGAGTCTTTCTTTCTGTAAATAAAAATTTCCTTGTTGCTGCACAAAACAGCATCGTTAAACATTAAGCTCCCATATAACAAGTATCGCCTTTCCTCCAATTTCCAATAATATTTCTCTCACTTTCTATTGGGCCTTCCCCAGCATCCTCCTCAAAAACTATCAGGCTTCTACTAACAATATCTTTAATATCCTCTAGGCTTTCACTAATTGTCTCCTCAAGGTCCTTCCAGCTTCTTCCCACTATCAAGTCTAGATCCACACCCTCGATTTAGGTTTATGTTACAGCTGCACCCACTTCCAGGTACCAAGACCTTCATACCCCAGATTTATCCCAAAGCTTAGTGACTTAAGGCAACAATAAACATTTATTATCTTACTTGGTTCCTTTGGGTCATGAATCCAGGAGTAGTTTAAGCAGGTGGTTTTGGCTCAGGATGTCTCATGAGCTTGCAGTGGAGGTGCTGACTGAGGACTGACATCATCTGAAGGCTCGACTGGAGCTGGAGGATCCACTTCCATGATAACTCACATGATTGGCAGGTTATGTTGGCTCTTGGCTGGCTCTTGGTTCTAAGGCTGCTTAAGTATCATCACGTCATGGAAGCTGGCTTCCTCCAGAGCAACTGATTTAAGAGACCAAGCTGAAAGTTCCAATCTCTTTTATATCATCATTTCCACAAAATCCTGGTTGTTACATGATCATTCTTATTAAACATGGGAGATTATACAAGGGGCATGAAAACCAGTAACTGGGGATCACTGGGCACCTCTTGAAAGCCAGCTATTACCACTTTTTCCTGTAATTAATAATTGCCTGATTTTGTTTACTTTTTCAGTTTTATATGTATTAAGCCCTCCTTTCCCCCTAATGCTTCAACATCTTTCAAACACCTAGGAATTATTTTTCCAAACACTGAAATATATCAAATTATTTACATTTTTTCCCTTATGGACATGTTCCTTTCATATCCCTCCATCTTTCTGCTCCATCTGATCTAGTTCTATTCTAGGCTTGATCCACTCTTTGTCATCCTAGGTATTCCCTTCACCATTATTTTGTGTTGTAATTCTTGTTTTCTGAATTCCAAGTCTTTCTCTTTGTAGAGTTTTGCCTTCATTTTGCCAAAGCACAGGCTCCAGGAGTTTGAGACGCACTGCATGGGAAATAAATTTTTTGAGTTCTGTGTATTTGAAGGTATATTTATTCTACCCTCACTTAATCCTTGGCTGTCCTCTCATGAACTCGGTGCATGTGGGTAGAGTTTGTCCAGTTGTAAGGTCCTTTGTAGGGTGTCAGGGAGCATGCAGATAATATTGTTTCCCATTGCTAGACCCTTACTATTTATTGTGTAGATATCACTCCTCTGGGGCTACTTATTTCTCCAAAGAAGAATCGTCCCCTCTCCTCCCTGGAGTGCGAGGGAGATATACCAAACTGCTGCATTTGAGGAGCAAACCAAGGCAGAGGACTAAGGGCTTCACAGTTCACCATGTACGCCCTTAATCACCCTGCTTGTAGCACCAAGCTTCCCTGGCCCTTATCTGTGCCTTGTGTCCCCAATCTCCAGTTCAGTTGCTCCAGAAAACAAATCAAAATCCTCCCTTTTCTCATAGGAGAATGAGCAGAGGGATGGTTACCTGGCTCTTCAAGGTAGGGTGGCTCCTGTTGGTTCAACAGCTCAATGTGGACCTCTGAAATAACTAACCCGTTTTCTACCCTGCACCATTACCAACTCCACTAGCAGCTTTTTATGATCTACTTTCGTCTTCTAAGCTAAACAATCTCTCATGGATTACTCTGCTTGGGCTGCCATAACAAAATACCGTAGACTGAGTGGCTTAAGTAGTAGAAATTTATTTCTCACAGTTCTGGAGCCTGGAGGTCTGATGGAGGTACGAGTAGGGTCAAGTTCTGGTGAGGATCTTCCTGGCTTGTATGTAGCTGCCATCTCCCTGTATGCTCACGTGACCTCTTTGTGTGCATGCACTGAGAGAAAGAGATCCCTCTTCTTATAAGGAAACTAATCCTATCAGATCAGGGCCCCTCCCTTATGACTTCATTTTACCTTAATTACTTCCAAATGGCCAATATATTGGGAGTTATGCTTCAACATATGAATTTTAAGGGAACACAATTTGGTCCAAAGCACCCCATCTGCTTCCTATTTCCCCCCAATTTATAGAAATCTTTTAGCTTTTGTTTTCCCCTTTTCCATTTCCATTCTCTTTGCCCATAGGTTAATACCTTTTTTCAATTTCTTTCCTATTTTTTAAATTGGGGATTTGGAAGGGAAAAAAGATAACAGTAAGTCCAGGTAGAGGATTCCAACCTGTGAAACAAAAATCATAACACAGAAACTTGAAATAAAAGAAAGTCAACCAAAAAAAAAAAAAAAAGTCAACCAGATGGGCTGGTGGGTGGGACCTACCCGTGTTGCCCCAAATGAACATGCCCTTTCACAGATCCAGTCTTGCAGAAGATGAACCTTTACACCTTCACTGAACAGGAAAACACTGTCCCTTCTCTGGCACCCAGCCCACTTTCAAGCATCTGTAGCCAGTGCTGCTGGCCTGAATTCCAGAGCCAAAGAAAGCAGATGGCTTTCAAACACTGATTAATCACTGCTCTTCCTTCACTTAGGTTTCCAGCTGTGATTCACTTCTCCTTGCTGGCATGGAGTCATTTCTGCTGGTTTCTTTTCTTCGTGGCCAAATGTGAGAAGTACTCCTGTCTTTTACTAAATTTCTTTGGTCATCAGCTCCACATTGCTGGTGGTTGGCATTGCTTTTTAGCTTATAGCCACCCTTAAGCTATAAAGTTCATCTGTTATGGTGTGAAGAAAATCTATCCTTGTCTAGCTCTTTGACCTCTGATTTCATGGCGTGGTCAATACGAAGCAGAAAGTCAAACTGAAGGAAACCTCTATGGATCAAAGAAGTCTTTCTGTATGTCTCCTAGAGTTGGACCCAAGAGAGAAGTCACCTTCGGGCTTTTTAGCTTCTTGTTTAGCCTAATTTCAAAGTCACACGACATATACAAAAACAAACTGGAGCGATCAGTGATGAAGCCTTAGAGTCTGGTGAATTGTTAGTGCTGAAATAGTACATCTTGCCACATGGTTCGGGGGGGCGTGTAGCAATCTCTCTTAACCACCTCTTTTCTCTAAGCTGTGACTCTGAATCAGAGATGTACATCAGGATTGCCATGGGAATTCTGCCATAAGATGTATGTCCAACCCCTACCCTGAGAGTTTATTAGAGCTAAAGCATTTGTGTTTTGGAAGAGCTCTCCAGGTGATTTTGATTAAGAAGCATTGCTCTAAAGGAATATCTCTAAGGTGAAAGAGGCAGCACAGTAATAATTATTAAAAAAAAATAAAAACTCTGGATACCTGGGTGTGGATTCTGGCCTCAGCTACATTGCTTCTCACGTTAGTAGGGAGACCATACAATTTATCGTCCACATCAGGATACATCTGAGAGTAAAAGAGGGAGCTATTAATAACTATGTCGGGACAAGAGGCATAAATTGAAACTGTCCAGACAAACCAGTCACCCTACTCGTTAGTCAAATGAGAGATTGGATTGGACAACTCTGAGGTTCCTTTCAGAGTTATGATTCTATAACTCATGACCGCTGGGACAAGTACAAAATATGTTTTCATTCCAAATGCCTGCAGGACAGAGTTGTTTAGGCATCACCTACTCTCAGGGAAGCTGAAATGACAAACACATGCAGCTTAGAGGCTGAGACCTGACAGCACTAAGGCTGAGAGGCCAGGGAGATAAAGCCAACAGGAGTGGGTGACCTTCCCAGAGCAAAGGCATCAAAAGGTGTGGGTCAGCGGGGACAGAGTCACAATCAGGATTTGTCAGAAGCAGCTGCTATTGCCATTGGAACCCCAAGGATAGGAATGAATGATATTCGAGGTCTGTTGACATTTATACACACTTCTGGATCATACTCCATTATACTCTGAGACATTTACACACATTTCTGTATTATCTTCCAATATGTTACACAAAGAATTTGTATAGCTATTTCCATGGTGCTTCTCTGCCATGTGACACCATTAGGGAAGAAAGAGTTTAGGTCCATCACATGTTCTGGTTGGTTATAAGTTAGTATATAAATTATACCATAGACAAATTACCAGTTTTCTAAAAATCAAGGTGTAATATAATACCCCTTCAACCCCCCCCCCATCCTGTTCATTTTATCTTTTATATTTTAGAAAGCACTTCAGGGCTCTGCACTGGCCTAATAAAAATCATGTCACGCTGTAGCTGGGATTAGCCTAATAGAATCCATGATATCAACAAGTTTTAATGAATGCAGAAAAGTTAAGCTCAGTACAGTCTGATTTTTACGGCTTTTTTCTACTTTATTTTTTATGTTGGTGCTTATCGAGTACATATTAAAGAAAATCTTTAGACACCGGGATATAGTGAGAGGGACGGAGTAGATGACACTACCGTCACAAAGCCACGCAACAGTTTGCAATTTCAGGAGAGCGGGCTGAACTCTGGCTTGTGCAGTTTAAGGCATTAGGAGAATTAGCAGAATTGTGGGGGGAGAAGATGGGAGAAGAGAAAGAGGGGGAGGAAGGGAATGAGGAGAGGGGAGATAAAGAGAGAAGGAGGGAGAGAGGAAGGAAGGGAGAGAGAGAGGAGAGAAGGAAAGAAAGAAGGAGGAGGAGAAGGATGGAGGGAGGAAATAAAGGAGATACTTAAATATATAAAAAGAGAAGAAAATAGAAATATGGAAACAGTACCAGAGAGGGGAAGAGGAGGCGGGTACACACACACACACGCGCACACACACACACACACGTGTGTGTGTGTGTCTCTAGGAGAACAAAAGTAAATCCTAGGTTAGAATTTTTAGTCAAAACAGACAAGAGCCCTGTATCCAAACATAAGAAACGGAATGGCTCACATCGCTGCTGAAGCTATTTTGATGAACACGGTCCAGCTCATTTCACATGGATTTAGGCTCACACTGTTTGGAAGGAGAGTGCACACCGCGGCTGTGCTTTAGGGGTGTAATCAGAGGGACTGGCATTGATGGAGAGCTTCTCCCACCGCTCCAGGAGGAAGCTGGCAGATTCTGAACAGCTCTGTTTCCACAACTGTGGCTGCGTCATCTGTTTGTCAGAATCCGTGCCCTGCATGCGTGCGGGATGAGAACACGCTTAGCCCAGGATTAGAATTCTGGCTGCAAAATGGGTTTTGCTTCTTACCGATTCTTACCTGGGGCAGAGAGCAGCCATACAGCAAGGAGAAATTGCTATTGTCTGGCGGGGGGGTGGGGGTCAGACAGCCTTGGAGAGAGTCTGTCCCTGAGAATAGAGGAGGAAAGGAAGCCAAGAGGTTATCTTTTGGCTTATCTGCTGACACGGGTTGATGTGGCCACAATGGCCAGCATGAGACTGGGGGTTCCAGGAAGAGTTTTGGAAACAAATAACAAACACTTGCTTTTACTTGAGGGATGCTATGCGTATTCTCATCTCTGCACTTCAAGAAAACTCTAATGGAACAGGAGAAGGCTCAGGGAGGGGCCAGTGATCAAGGGGTTGGAGGACTGGGCAGAAGGGAGACACTGGGATCTTCAGTCCACAGGGGCAGAGGCAAAGCGGGTGGTAGGGCGGGAGATGGATCTCTGAAACGGGGGAAGGGTAAGGATGGAGATCATGTGTGTGGTCACAAGATTCTTGGATATCAAACCCTCTAGGGTTTAGAAAGGCCATTTTAGGAAAAAAGAAATAAAGCATGAATTTTTCTAGTGGAAACTTGTACATGTTTGCTAAATACCACTAATCACGACCCCATTGACTCTCATTGGCTTTGGGCATGAACTCTCCTGATTAAATACAAGCAGGTGGTTAATAGTTTGTCTCTCTGTCAGTGCGGAGTCTGTATCCTGGTATCTGCCCTAGGATATAGGGAATTTGCCCAACAAAATTCGAACACCCAGTGAAAGGCGTAACACAGCCAAGTGGCAGGTACAGAGCAAGGAAAAGGAAGGGCATGCTTCTCGAAGTGAGTTCAAAAAATGCCATACAGAAACAGCCGGCATAGACCACGATAGGGAATCATGGGATGATGGCACAGGAAAAGGCCCTTGGGTAATTTACGATTCACCATGGAGGATGGGGGAGGATCCAAACCTGATCGGCGGGCATATTTGATATACTTAATATCGTTGTAATTCTTAAAAAATAGATTAAATGTATCCAAGTCTTCTTGATTGGTGAAGCTATTCATGAAACAGACCGAGAAAGCATGGCAGGGAGCACAGGACAAGAATATTGGAAAATCAGTCTGGTGCAGTGGTCCCTCCTCTGTCTCCCATAGTTCCCAACACTGCTGCATCCTGACACTTACCATGCTTCCGAGTAGTGGTGTGTTTATTTGTCTGGTTTTTTTGCCACTAGATTGTGAGCTTCGTGATGTCAGAAGCTCTGTGTCACTCATCCACAGACCTACTGGGCACATCCGCAGTGTCTGTTGGAAGAACAGACCATGTCAGCGTGGCTCTGAACAGGATATGTGGTTGATGGTGTATCCTCCACATGGTTCACCTGCTTTGCCTAGAGCCCCTAGCACCCTCCCTGGAGCTTCTCCCCTCCCCTGTCCTCAGGTACAGAAACATCTCAAAGAAGATTTGACAAGTCCTTAGGGAACGTGGAAGACCACACACACACACACACACCACCCACTTCACAGAGGAGGAAAATGGGGTTCAGACAAGGAAAGTTAAGCCACAGTTAAGCAGCTAGCCCATGGGACATTCCGAATCAGAGCGTCAGAGCCCAGGTGATCCCTACATCCTCTCCTGTTGCTAGGCAGCGCTGCCTCGAACATTCAAAGTTTGCCGAAATTCTAAAATAGCCCACGTTAATTGATTTGCTCATTTTTAGCTTTGTGTAGGGGAAAAGGTAGAGCTGAAATGGGTGAGTTAACACTTCCTCAACACTCTTAGAGATAAGCTTTCATTTCCCACTAAGTTTGTGACAGAGGTTTGTGCTGCAGTGGGTGGTACCCTGTGAGGGGAGAGAAGGAGGTTGCTGCAGGGAGAGAGGAGCCCAAGGGCCTGCCCAGGGTTTTTTGTTGCCCTTTCTTGCTTATGAAGTTCAATTTTAACCAACACGGCTCCTTAGCCAAACGTTTAATGTCCTTCCTGATCTGTGCCTGACCTGCTTTTCAGGCCATATTTTTCCTAAATAACAATGATAGTAGTAGTTTAGAATTTTCAAGTAACTTTCACATCCACTATTTAATTTGGTCCTTCCAAGGACCGTATGAGGGAGAAAATGTTGTCAAGAAAGGAAACGCCAGAGTCCCGGCGGCCTGCTGACTTTTCCCAGGACCCATGCAGAGTCCTGCTGGCTCCGTGCCAGGTCAGTGCAGATGCGGAGTCTTCCTGATTCAAGGCCCACCTTCTCCATGAAATCTTCCTGAAGACTCTGGCCCTAAGGCTCTCTTGGTTTTGGTGACTCTAGCTCACTCAGGTGGCCCTTAAGATGGGCTGGCTTGGATTACTGGATAGCTTTTATGCTTTCAGGTCTGTCTCTCTGGAAAAGGTGGATGCAACATACCTGGGTTTACCCACAGAGCCTCGCGTGGGCCTGGACCATTGTCAGAACAGGTTGATGGCTAACACATCCTCTAGGGATGTGACAAAGAGCATGAACCCAGCTGGCATGTCTTGAATGTGAGGAACCCGGCGGATCCTGCTGCCTGCCTTGTGGGGAAACCACACCTGAGACTAGGACCTCAAATTTCATTAATATTTTCCACTAAAAGCACCATTTCCCAATCATATTTGGAGGGGAATTGCTTTCTAGAAATGCAGCTTAGGGGAGGAAGTGACTTCCTAAAACCTCCCACTGAGCTGTCACAAATGAAAACACCTCTGGCTACCTGGAGACCAGTCAGGAGATTAGACAGAGCTCAGGTGAAGGCTATCTGATGAATCACACAGTCTTTAGAGGAAAAGCCATGTTTGTATTCACATTGGCTTGCCACAGATAAAACAGAATTTAAAAGACCGATAATTCAAAGAGCTCCAAATCAAAGGTTGAGATGCTTTAGAGACTTTGAACTATGCCAAAGGAAGAGCCAGTAGTTTATTTCATTTGGAGAAGAGTGCTTACAACTAGTGTAGAGGACTTCATACATTTTCATATTTTATTACTGTCAATCCATTGATGTGCTCATTCTTTCATTTACTCATTCACTCAACGATGACATTTTTCTGCATTTTCTCTATGCCAGGCACTGCTCAAAAATTGGAGAGCAAAATTTTAGAGGACACTGTCCTTGTGCACAAGAAACTCTGGTAGTAGATTGTTCTTACACAGTAAGCAGAAGAGGTTATTTCCATTTTACAAAAGAAGAAACCAAATTTCAGAAAAACTTGGTGAATTTCTCTCTCCCAAATATATAATAAAGGCTTTAAAAGATTGATGTGAGCATCCTCTTCTCTTCCCTCAAACCTTGACAATAGTTCCCAAAGATCTATAATTTATCCTGTAAACAATAGTTCTGGACTTGACACCTCTATTCTCTCTCCCCGAATCACAGTATATCTTGATGCTGAGAAGAAATTGAGGGCTTGAATTCAGGTCTGCACATCTTCAGAGTTCAGGATCATAGAGCCAAACTCCATGGCCTCACATGGTGCTGTGGGAGACAGGACTTTTAGCCCAAGAACTGGTGTGTTCCAAATCGATGTGAATAAGTTGCTTCCTATAAAGAAAAGGAATACTTTTTTTGGCTCCAACAGAGCTGATCTTAAGGTCAGGAATCTTCCCAAAGAACCTGGCAGAGACATAACTCTGCAGAGTTGGCCAGCTCATTTTAAGTTTGCATGAGAGGAAATTTCTTCCTCCCTGCAGCTCCCTGATCTGAAAGAAACATCTGTTACTGACATAGAGAAACAAAAGGATCTTTCCTCCAATTTGATATTATGTTCTATTCTGTGAATGACAACAGGAGAATTAACCCTTGAAAAGAGAAAGAGAAATCAGCCCTTGCCTTTCTCTGAGGGGTGCTGTATCCATATACAGGAAGAGATGGAGCTCTCTCTTTACGGATGACTATGTTGATTTAAAAGTGGGCTTTTTCCATTTTGTTTCCTGCTTATTAATGGAAGGAACCCATGTGTAGTACAGTTGCCTTGATGTGGCTGATTCCCAGCTGTATTTTCATACTTGGAGGTGAAAGATGAGGAAGCCAAGTGGAGGGGAGGTGAGTTACCCCGTATCCACAGTCGATGTCTTATTACAGAAGTGGATAGTGTGATAGTTTCAAATGCTGGGCTGCTGATTGATCTGTCCTTTTCTTGTCTTCAAGAATTCATGTATAAATGTTTGGGAGGATTGCTAATGTCCAGCCGATGAATCGCTTTGAATGCTCTTCTTTGGGGAAATAAATAGCTGTAGTTTTCTCTTGCCTTGATCTTGTTCATCTTTTCTGTTGGCATTTTGTGGAATAAATGGACAACATTTCTCTTCAACTCCCCTTATGCAGACACACACAAAGACACACAAAACTACACACACACACAGATTCTGGTTTAGAATTTTTTTGCCCTCTAGCTTACTTTTGAAGGAGTCTCTTAAAGCTGGACTTTTAATTTTTTACAATCTCATCTGTCTATTAATTCTCCTCCAATACATTTTCTTTAGAAAATGATTAGGCTGGAAGTTCAAAGGCTTTTTTTTAGCTTAGCACAATGCTGGGCATAAAACAGACCAACTATTGGCTAATTGGGCACCCACTCTGGGGAAAACTCTCTTGAAGCCACATACAGTAAGATGTCTTATTCTTTTTTTTTTTTTTTTTTCTTTTGCGGTACGCTGGCCTCTCACTGTTGTGGCCTCTCCCGTTGCGGAGCCACAGGCTCCGGACTCGCAGGCTCAGCGGCCATGGCTCACGGGCCCAGCCACTCCGTGGCATGTGGGATCTTCTCGGACCGGGGCATGAACCCGTGTCCCCTGCATCGGCAGGCGGACTCTCAACCACTGCGCCACCAGGGAAGCCCAAGATGTCTTATTCTTAAAGAAGAGACACCACAGTAATTTGGGAAAGACTGTTAAGGATGAGCAATCACTTAGCAGACAGCCCTTATGGAGTCACTGTTCAGATCATGAGCTTTGGAACCACGTCAAAGGCAATTCGAATCCTATCTCTGTTGTTTACTAACGCTGTAACCGTGAACGAGTTACTTAAATTTTCTAAGCCTCCATGTCTTCATCTGTAAACTGGGGATGATATTACTACTTTCTTCATAGAGCTGTTGTAAGAATCAAATGATGTGTGAAGTGCTTCGCATGGCATCTGGCATCTAGATAACACTCAATAATTGAGCTGTTGTTATTTTTATAACTATCCAAGTTACCCAGAGACATTCAGGAGTTCGCTTGTGATTTCTCATGCTCCAAAGTTAATTAAATCCTCTCTTCCCACTACAGTTCAAGAGGTAAAAAGTCCAAGTTTGATGAAGAGTGTGTCTGCATAATTTATGGATTAGACTGGAGGCTGAGTTGGAGAAAAGCTAATAGGAACGTTTTCTGAGGAGAGATGTTCAGCCAGCTTCACTAAGAGAGACTGGACCATCTTTCTTTTTTGAAAAGCTTTTTGTGAGAAGCTACAGATGAGCCACAAAACAACTAGATCCATCACCTTGGCAGGATGGTTATCCAAGGGCCCTCGATCACTGACTGTAACCCTAAATGGTAATCTCTACGTATCTAGGACAATTTCATAGAAAAAGAAGACAAGCAAAACCACTTTTCATAGAGTTTCAGCTCCTCATTAACTTTGTACTGAATTCCTGAACAACTTTAGGAAAAAAGGATAATATGGGGCTTCCCTGGTGGCGCAGTGGTTGAGAGTCCGACTGTCGATGCAGGGGACACGGGTTCGTGCCCCGGTCTGGGAAGATCCCACATACAGCAGAGCGACTGGGCCCGTGAGCCATGGCCGCTGAGCCTGCGCGTCCAGAGCCTGTGCTCCGCAATGGGAGAGGCCACAACAGTGAGAGGCCCGCGTACCGCAAAAAAAAAAAATAAATAAATAAGGATAATATGACATTTCATCTGTTTCAATGACGATTTCCTTCCATTGCTTCTCAATATTCCCCTTGTTTTTTACCAGCAAATCTACACTGGGGACAACTAGTCACAACTTCCTTCTTCTACTTAAGATGATGGTATATGTATGTTTTCATGAATTGACATAGCTTACGGACTCATCATTTGTAATGTTGTTCAACTACGGGTTTTCTCTCTTTGTGCTATAAAACTAGAATTATAGAATAATACAGCTGGAGAGATTTTAGAGCTATATTATACGTAATAAGAACCAGTTTTTATCGCACTCTTACTAGGTGCCGGACTCTGTGTGCTAAGTGCTTTGTACGTTTATTTTATTTAGTCATCCCAATAATCCTATGAGGTAGGTTCTACTAATCTCTCTATTTTGCAGATGAGGAAACTGAGGCTGAAGATGTAAATGTCTTGCTCAGAGCTATGCAGCTAGTAGGGCTTAAACTCAAACCCAGGCTGGACTGAGTCTATACCCACACTTACTAGTATGTGACATGGGTCTTATATTTCAGATGAGGATCCTGGACGCCAGAGGAGTAATGTGAGTTTGCTCTACATCTAGTTAGTGACAGGCTGGGCTGGAGCCTGCTTCTTTGGCCCCTAGGCCCCTGCTTCCTCTCGTGTATACTTGATTCCACCTCTCATATTCCACCAAGAGGGAGAGCTCCTGGATCCATTTGGAACTCTCCTTTTATTCCTGTGCTCTCAAAATTCACAGTGAGTACTTGAATTGAAAATTAATTTTTTATGTAAAGTCCCTTTTAAATTGACACGGTTTCTGTTTTTCCATGACTCTTCTTCCAGTTTCATTCTCTTGGGGCAATTTAAATTTTCAGAAGTTTTAGATTCAGGAAGTTCACTTTGTTTTTAAGATTAAAACAATTTTTAATACAATTTATAAAGGTTACTTTCCATTTACAGTTATTACAAAAGATTGGCTCTATTCCCCATATTGTGTAATACATCCTTATAGCCTATCTTATACCCAATAGATTGTACCTCCCACTCCCCTCCCCCATCTTGCTCCCTCCCCCCAACTGGTAACCACTGGTTTGTTCTCTGTGTCTGTGAGTCTGCTTCTTTTTTGTTATATTCACTGGTTTGTTGTACTTTTTAGATTCCACATATAAGTGATATCATTCAGTATTTGTCTTTCTCTGTAGGAAGTTCACTTTTTTTTTTTTTGTGGTACGCGGGCCTCTCCCTGTTGTGGCCTTTCCCGTTGCGGAGCACAGGCTCCGGACGCGCAGGCTCAGCAGCCATGGCTCACGGGCCCAGCCGCTCCGCGGCATGTGGGATCTTCCCGGACCGGGGCACGAACCCGTGTCCCCTGCATCGGCAGGCGGACGCTCAACCACTGCGCCACCAGGGAAGCCCAGGAAGTTCACTTTAAATAAGGCATCTCTCCCTAAACACCTTCCCCAAGAACTCTCTGGATTCCTCAAAGAATAGCTCTCAAGCACCAGGTTCCTTAGGACCAGAGAACAGACCATTCCAGTGCTCAGTTCTCAGGCCTTTGTTTCTTTAGAAAGAATAAAACACAAATGTTCCGCCCAGAATGGAACTTAAATGAAGAAAATGATCAGATAAGAAATGAACCCAGATTCAAATTAAATTTTCTTTGCTTCATTTTCAGCCTGTTCCTTCTATTCTAGATGTATTTCCAATAGATCCTTAAGCAAGTGTTGTCGATGTTTATTACACACACCTGTCAAATATCTCATAAGGTCCTATCAGATCAGACTATCTCTGTTTGGATCCGAGAGGAAAGTGATGAATAACATCTGCTCCTTTTGTGTGTCACTGTTTATTTACTTTCTGGATGAATTCATATTACAAGAAGATTCTGGAAGGGCTGCTAATGATCCCTGTAATCTAATTTATTGCTCTGGCACCTGATATGTTCTATACCTTAGATAATGTTAATTTTATTCTTTGTGAGCTGAACCTGGTGTTCACAAAAAGCTATAAGATGTAATTTATTTCTCCCCACTTGCATTCTGAATATTAACTCTATTGAAAAATGATTAAATAGATTATGTAAATCACGGTCGTTGCATCCACTTTAAAGGTTAATCCTGCCATTGTGTAGACAGATAATTAATTTGAATTTGTTCCTGAATACTAATTCTCAAGGAAGCCCAGGTGTAATGGTTGCAGTAGTCTATTATGGATGTCACTGCATGCCTACCTGGGATAAAATTTGGAAGAAACAAATCTCAAAGCTTTGAGAACAAAATTCCTTAGGGCCATTGAGAGACTCGTTGCATCATGGGATTAGAGCTATACTTTCTCTAGATTTTTAGGAGATAGACTTGACCAACGCATCCTCCTCTTCCTTGAGTTTTCTTAGGTGTCACTTCCCTTGTTGGGAAGCCAGACCTAGTTTTTCCAATCCATTCTCTCCCTTCTCTGCCCCACTCTATGCCCTGGGACACCGATCCCTGTGGACTGAATCCCTGGCCCTTTGCTGACTGGCTGCAAGTGGATTTGGTCCAGGGGGATAGTGCCAGGGTGTCAGAGAGGCAGCAAATGGCTAACCCCCTCCATGACTTGTGTTCCTGCCAGGTGGTCCTGTCTCTACCTTTAGCTCTCACCCAGCCCTGGTACCTCTATTTCCTCCTTGTCTCTCTGCCTTAGGGGTGATAATGGCTTCCAACACTGCTAGTCTCTGGATATCTTTTTTTTTTTTTTTTTGCGGTACGCGGGCCTCTCACCGCTGTGGCCTCTCCCGCTGCAGAGCACAGGACGCGCGGGCTCAGCGGCCATGGCTCACGGGCCCAGCCGCTCCACGGCATGTGAGATCTTCCCAGACCGGGGCACGAACCCGCGTCCCCTGCATCGGCAGGCGGACTCCCAACCACTGCGCCACCAGGGAAGCCCTCTGGATATCTTTGTTCTCTGGTTTGTTTCCTTAATCCTGCTCATCCATCTGTAGAGAGTTCTTCATCAAATCCCTTCATTCAAGCCACCTGAGGTGAATTCTGTATCCTCCCAGGACCCTGAATGATTCACAGGGTTTTAATAAAGACCAAACAGCCCAGACTTTGGCAAATGTACTGTCAGCAATTGTCTTCCCTGTGCCCTGGGAGCAAGGTCACTATCAATCGCTTTGGACTCCCTGTACTCTGGAGCTAGGGAAAGTCTGCAGTCTAGACTCTGAGAAAGAGGGCCAGGGTTCCATTGGTGGGCAGTTATCTGGCCCCTGTGACATGGTGACAGTGGAAGGTCATGGCCGATGAACTCAAACCAAATCACATTCAGATTGGTTAATAGTGATCCAAAGATGAAGGGAAGTTAAGGGGCTTCCTATTCTAACTGGTTCATCAGGAGCTTATTATTTTGCCTCCACCCACCCCCTCCCCCTCAAAAAAGCCAAAACCAAGATACAAAAACAATGAAAGATACTCCAAGCTTAAAGTTTAGCCAAAAAAAAATTAGTGTTTAGCTTTGGGGTTTGGGACATCAGGGTAGTCTGTTAAAATCTCAGTTCACAGTTGTCATCCTGTGATTGCAGGAAAACAAGAATTCTTCCCGAATCATCTCTGCCGTAACCATGTTATTTCTGTGCCTGTCTTGCCTCTTTGTCTTCTAGAACTCTCTTTCCTGCACTCCATGTGATCTGTGGGTTCTGCCACCTGAGGGGTCTCACTGCCTCTGCCGTGAGGATGGGCACGCAACCCAGTCTGACAGATTCAATTATTCTGGAACCAGTGAATGGCCTAGGGACAGAGTCAAGGCTAATCAGAATCCTTTACTGACACAGATATTGGAAAAGGAGCTTTAAGGGCAGAATAAGCTCAAAGCTGCCTGCAGCAATCTGGCTGTCACAAGAAGAAATTCTTTCAGCGCATAAAGCCAAGCAGAGTGGGAGACGGAAAGAGACAGAGCGCTCACCTTATTGTTCAAACCCCTGAATCCGGCAATGCCTGGAGCCCACCCCTTGGACTCGTATGTACGTGAACCGATGATTTCGTGTTTTAGAAAGGAGCTAGTTGTTGGATTTCTGTTACAGTTCAGTGAAAAGTTCTCAATGAATTCTCCTCCCTTCAAGAATAGCTAAACCCCAGTCAATACAAGGGAGTATGTTGCTTTTTCTTTAAGGCTTTAAAAAGAGTCCTTGCTCTTTCAGTGCAAAAGTCTTCCTCTTACAATCCCTCGAAATCCCTCCTCTGGCAGCCTGACTAGGCTTCCTTTGTTCTTTTCTCAGTGAGTGTGCGAAGTAGCTGGTTACCCCTCTGCCATGCAAGGACGGCAGAGCCATCTTCGTATACATTTGGACAATTAATGGGTTACCCTGAAGCCAGTTTCCTCCAGGCTAAGAAATCCTACTAACTTAGGTCTATTGCAAAGATTTTTTCCCAGCACCTTTCTCTCTAAATTGCAGAATTTTGGACGTTTTCATCTGACCTGGAGAGGTGGAGGAATGCTCCAGAAACTTGTAGAGGTCTTTATTGATAAAAAATTTACTCCAATCATAAGAAATTCTATTCCTGAAGTTTCAAGATTAAATAAATGTATAAGTAAATAAGGTATGAAAATTTTCAGGCGGGAAAATAAAAGTAAATATGTAGTCTATAAACCAGTTTTGGGTTCAGTTTTAAAAGAGTTTAAAAGCAGATGGAAGTTTTCTGGGGATGCAGTTAGTGGCTGGGTTTGCCATCCGGGTTGATGCCTTGTCCATGTGAAGAAGGAGGTGAGGGAGGCATTGATGGCTACAGGTGGAGGCTTTCCGGGATTCGTCATTGCCTGAGTATTCACACTCAAAAATAGAAGGTTGGTTACTCCGAGTCTCAGGGGATATAAGCTTTTAAAAAATCAAAAGGACTAGAATTTCTGGGAGCATGGCTCCTACCAGAAAGCTTAAATTAAAGAGTGGGAGGTATAGATTTCCTTAAAGAAAGACCTCTGTTCAAGATCTATTTTTAACCTTAGTGAATATGCTATTAATTAAAAATTCTGTTGGATAAGACCCAAGGAATTACCATGAGATTACTGTCTTCTACATTTAACCTAGGAACATGACCCAAAATGCTTTAAACAGAAAACTTGTTAAATTTAAAAAGGACTTTCTCTTGGTAAAGTAATGTTCAGAATAATTAACTTCCAGTTTGCTTTAATTACTTTTAAACACATATACATTTTCAAACACCAGGATAACACTGTGTTCCAGGGAATCTTGGGGGCCGGGGTACCAGTGGGGGTCCCCGAGATGAGCTGTTATTTCTGACATCCAAGCAACAGTCCTGCATGCCTGCCCTGCCCACAAATAAACTATTTAATAAAAACTCAACTCTCCTTTCCCCCATTTCCTTTCTTTATCTAACTTCTAAATATAATTCAATCATCAGTTTGAGTAATTAATTAATTATCCACCACTTGCCTAAAGAACGGGTGTCTATTCCTGGTTAGCTAAATTATTTTGAAGCAAATTAAACATTTAGAAAAGTGGTTTGCATCCCATCAGCAATTAGCATTATCTGGGGAGCTTTAAAAAAGAATATCAATAATCCTGGTATTTTGGTATCAGAACCCAGAGGTTCTGTTTTAATGGGAGTGGGAGGAAGGGCAGCAGCTATTAGTACTTTTTTTTTTTTTTTTTGCTGTACGCGGGCCTCTCACTGTTGCGGCCTCTCCCGTTGCGGAGCACAGGCTCCTGACGCGCAGGCTCAGCGGCCATGGCTCACGCGCCCAGCCGCTCCACGGCATGTGGGATCTTCCCGGACCAGGGCACGAACCTGCGTCCCCTGCATCAGCAGGCGGACTCTCAACCACTGCTCCACCAGGGAAGCCCAGCTATTAGTACTTTTTAAAGTTCCCCACGATTTTAACCTGCAGTCGGGGTTAGGATTCACTGATTTAGAGACTGAAAGAAATCACACCCCCAGTTCAAAAGCAACTCACCAGAAAGCAGTATGGCTACATGGGGAAAAGCCCAGGATTCAGAGTTGAGGTTTTAATCCTACCTCCACTCATTGTCCACTGTTTGGACTTGATCATGTACTTAGCCTCTCTGTGCCTCATTTCCTCATGGGTAAAATTGGGATAGTTGTGCCCATTTTACAAAGTTGTTTTGAGGTAAAGATCTACCTGGTACATGGGGGAACCTCTTTAGCAAGAGCTGTTATTAATGTAGCACGCCTAGAAAAAACATTTCTCCTTGTTCCCTTTATTTGCCTCCTCTGTGCCAATAGGAATCCAAATCCACACCGTTCCTGGAGACCCTGAATTCCCTGAACATGGATGGATGGCCCTGGCAGCTACACTGGGCTTGCAGCGTCTTAGGGTTAGAAGATGAGGCACCTGTTCCTTCCAAGCTGAAGCAATGTGGGTCACTGAAATGTGTCTGAAAGTCTGAGTCCAGGTTGGTCACGAACTGTGTTATGATCTCTGTTACCATACAAAGTTACCAACGAGCTCTGGGCCCCTCCATTTCTTAATTGGTAAAATGGGATTAGACTAGATGCTCTGTCCCATAACATGAGTCTATGAGCTTTAAAGAGTCTATAAGACTCAGATCAGATAAGTCTGAAAGTACTTTTACCTGTCTAGTGAATAACAGAGTGCCCAAGCAGCTTCTACGATGAGGAGGTCCCATGAAGACAGTGGATAGTTTTCTTCTGGAAAGCTGGGTTTTTTGCAGTTAATAGTGGAAAGGGTTACCATCCTGACTTTTAGCTTGGGGACAGTGTGCATGAGTTACCCAGTCAGTCTCAGTGGAGAGCAAGGTCTCAGGATTGGCCACAGGGTTTTATTTTTTATTGGGTCCACAGGAGAGACGGAATAAAATTGCCCATGCAAGATTTAGACTGAAATTATCCGTGTCATCTGATCCTTGGAAGCTCTCTAGGTCAGTGGTTTTTCCAACTGAGCATGCATCAGAATCCTCTGGAGGGCTCGTTCAATCTCAGATCCCGGGACCCCAACCCTAGAGTTTCTGATCCTGTAGGTCTGGGCGGAAGCCTGAGACTTCGCATTTCTAACAAGTTCGCAGGTGATGTAGGTGATGCTGGTTCCAGCACCACACTTTTAGAGCCACTGCTCTAGGTCTAGGATGCTATGATCCACATGCAACACTTTTTAAAATACTAGTAGCCAGATCCCTCCAGTAAAAAGTCTGATTTTGTAGATTTACAATGAGACCCAAAGGACAAACACATCTGAAAGATGCCTCTTCTTCCCCAAACTATCTCCTCCTGCACAGATGTCTGCTGGCAGCCTAGCCATTCTGTCACCCAGGCTTACTGCCTGAGAGCGGTCTTTCCTCCACTGCCTCTGAGATCTGATGGGTTGGTGAATCTTAGAGACTTCATCTCTGCATCAGTTCTTCCCTTTTCATCTTCACTGCACTATTTCTGGCCCTCGTTCGCTCCTCCTGTCTTTATTTTAATTACAAAAATGTCACATGCTTGTTTCAGAAGAAGCCCGAGAGCCAAGAAATGCAAGGAATGCAGCTCTGGAAGCTGGAGGAGGCAAGCAAACAAGTTCTCCTCTAGAGCCGCCTTGATCTTGGCCTAGAGAAACAGGTTTTTGGATGTCTAACCTCCAGAACTCAAAGAGAATAAATGTATGTTTTTTTAAGCCATGAAATTTGTGGTAATTTGTTACAGCAGCCATAGGAGACTAATACAGGTTGTTTCCAAATTTTTGGACTTGTAAACATTTTAGTACCTCTTACCTCTTGACAGGAACCCTTGACTCCAATCTGACCTGGCTTCACTCTGCCCCCTATGGCCACTCCTTGACTCCCCACTTTTGGAAAATGAAATCCAAATTCTTTAGTGCAAAGGCCCTCCATGCACTAGCCTAACCCACTTTCTTTTAGCCTTAAAGTTGACTATTCTATGATCACTCCCACCCTCGACACACACGTTTTCTACATCCATTGCTGACTCACAAGATTTTCTATGTATGACAGGCCTTCCTTAGCACATCTATGCAGACGGTACTTTAAGCTCCAGCTCAGATAGGACGTCTCCCCAAAAGGGCCCTCTGTGTCTTCAGCCCATTCTCAACGAGATGTGATCTTTGCCTTTTTTGAACATGCATAACATTTTGCATCTCTCTTGGGGCATATATCAATTCTATCTTGTATCTGAGTTATAGATTTATATATGAACTGCCTAGCACTTTAATACTTTGCTGAGTTATCTGCTCATTAAATATCTGTGGAATTGAATTGAAATGTGAACCATGCTATAGAATGAGGTCTAGTTCCTATTTGTGTTATAATTTGATACCCATGACAGGATGGAAACCATCAATTTTAACAATGAAAGATGGACATAGGAAAGAAGGGCAGAGTAAACTAACTAGGCTTAAATTATGTTTCCAATTTGTCACATCTCATCCTTGCCTTGTGCCTTTCGAGATTCAAGAATAAATATGATGGTGATTCAGGGGTAGAGGACTTGAGAATATTCGCTGACCCTAAGCTCAGTAATGATTCTCCACTATGATTCAATGCCATCTCAGGCTGCATTCACAGGAGTGCAAGTCCAGAACAAAGAGGGGATTGTCTCATGGGTCTTCCAGATGCATCGTCTGAGGGAGGTTTGATCAATGCGACCACTGTTTCCTAGAATTGACACAACACCAGAATAACCTGGCACACTGTTAAAAGATACAGATTTCTGGATGCCACCTCCAAGAAACTCTGAATGAATAGGTTAGGAAAGAGCCTTGGAATCTATATTTTAACCAGTATGAATTGTTTGAGGCTCACTGGTCTAAAAAAATCCTTACAGTTGTTTCCACTTATGGTATTCTATTATTCAGAGTATTGAGTCCAGTGTCTGGTTCCATGGTCTCAAGCTCCCAGCTTACTGCCTCTGCTGGTTCTTACCATCGTCAGCCCCAAGTTCTGGTCTTCTGATGCTCTTCCTCTGGGAGAGGAAGCACCTAGTAATTGGCCAACAGGTAAGTTTTGGGGTTTTAGCTAATGGTTCTTTTAGAGTTTTGCCATTCGTAATGAGGGCTGTAACTCACAAGCCCCAGCCACTCAATTTATCTCCTAGAGATGAAAGAAACAGACTTAGAATATTATCACAGCAGAGAAGCCACCAAAGACAAAATATGCACGTGTTATCAGGTGGCCTTGAGTACCTGAAGGGGAGAAGATCCCAGGAGGTGGTGGCACAGATAGAACTGCTATCTCATCAAAGCTGATCCTGTATTCTAGAAGGAGACCTGAATGACTCCAAGCAGCTCTGTTGCCCGTAGCCTTTCCTCACCCCAGGGGCAGAACTGGTGTTAGCCGTTCCCAGTGATTGGGGTGGAGCAGCTTGAGGAGTAGAGGAAAGCAAGGCTGGGCAGCTCTATGCCCTGGCCCTCTGGCCGTTCTAATTCCAGAGATTTACTGCTACCTCCTAAATAAACAAAACTACTGAAGCTTTAAGAGCCCAGTCCAGACAGATGACCAAGAGAAAGAAGTCATTGTTCAGCCTTAACACTATTTGTTTATCGTGTGTCCTTTGTCATTAACCCCTAAGAGTGAAAGCAGACTGGTCCACTTCATTTTCTGATTATCGAGTTTATGGCATTTTTAAAATTAATTGAGTGCTTATCTCAGCACATAACGAGCAGACGCAGTTTTCCTGGAAAAATACTGGTGGAGGGTCTGAGTGTGTTCTCTCCATCAGCGTGGTGCAGTCCAGTCTCCGGTCCCATGCAGGTCATGGAATCTTAGCGAGGACAGTTGTGCAGTTATGGTGGTCACGGCCTATTCTCAGCATTGCTGTTTCTCCATAGAAGGCACTGCAAGACTGAAGCAGTGCTTGGAGTCGAAGAGGAGAGAGAAGACAATTTTCACATTTATTTCTTTCGGATTAAAGAGGAAGTGGAGAGTTTCTATTTGGGATGATGGCAAAGTTTTGGATGTGGGTAGTGGTGATGGGCGCACAGTATCGTTGAATGTACTTAATGCCACTGAATTATGCACTTAAAATAGTTAAAATCTGGGGGGTACATTTTATGGTGTATATTTTACCACATTTTATTTTAAGGCAGTGGGTTGGGCTTATCCACGGATTATCACAGGGAGGGGGGTAATTAACAAACATCAGCTGGCTCAGTGACCTTCTGGCCCTGCTGTAGCGTTGACTTATCCTGGGAGCAGTGCCCAAAGCTGCCTCTTGTTGTAGGAACCATGCAGATGCTTGTGCTCAACCTAATTCTGGTGCATTTGAGAGCAAATGGAGCTTCCCTAATTCCTGAGACTTAAACACGTAAGTATTGGAATGGCTTGAATGCCTTTTATCCACCAAAAGATGGACCTAAGAGTTTGTCTCTGGGGTAGACTGTCCTTCATTTCCTATGGAAATGATAATGATTATCATTGAGTGTAGGTACTCAATACATTTTTTGGAATGCTGTTGCCGGCTCCCCCTTTTTCTCTCACTTCCAGGACTGAATACTTTAGTTCAGAGCTGGAATAGGTAAAGGTTTTTGGATTTGTGGCCCAAACTCACTTCACTCTGCCCTATTTGGGCTTATGAATGTCTTCACCACACAGAGTTCAAAGACTAATAGAATCACAAGGTTGGAAGAGGCTCAAAAGGTCCCCTGTTTACTACCCATGGTTGGAAGAGGCTCAAAAGGTCCCCTGTCAAATGATCACACACAGATGTGGCTTCTATCTTTGACAAAGGTCGTACCCTGTAACCATTACTCATTCTTTCTTCTCAGAGAGCCCCTTAAAATTGCAGACATAAACACATTTTTAAGGTATCTTCTGGGACTTCCCTGGCAGTCCAGTGGTTAAGACTTGACTTTCAATGCAGGGGGTGCGGGTTCGATCCCTGGTCGGGGAACTAAGATCCCACATGCCTCAGGGCCAAAATACCAAAACATAAAACAGAAGCAATACTGTAACAAATTCAGTGAAGACTTTAAAAATGGTCCACATCAAATAAATAAATAAAGTGTCTTCCGCCAATCCAGAGACTTATAGTTTTCTGTATTGGGTTCAGATTGGGTTATTTTAATATTCCAGGAAGATGTTTTTCGGTTGACAAACTTCAGTTCAATTCAGATTTTCTACTTGTAATTTCTAGCTGGAAATTACCTATGGCAGCTGAGTCACCCACCTCACCTCCTCCCCTCGCTCCTGGAGCCTGCTGGCTGTTTCCAAGGCCCTCCTCATTATTCACACCATGAATAATGGCCACAGAAATACCAAAAGCAACACCTGATGGCTGTGGAAGGTTTTTATCCTCACAGGTCGTGAATACTTTCTGTTTATCAGCTACACTAAGGGTTTGTGACTATCTAAGTGTTGTATTTCTAGCCGCTGTATTCTGAAGGAAAGCATCCTGCCCTGAGGTAAGGACAAATTCTTTATTCATATTGAAAATGAAAGCAAGTAAAGGGCAAGGATTTTTTTTTAAATCCCACTTTCAGTATGTTCAGAATGAAAAGTTTTTTGAAATAAGACCTTTAAAGTGTTTCCTTTCACTGTTCATTTGGGAAGAGATTTCACAGATGGTACAGACACCCTGAAATGTTGCCTGGTCTGAAATCTTTTATCTGCAGCTTTAGAAGAGCAAAGGGTATGACATATGGAAAGGAGCAAACAGCCGTGGGAAGGCATGGCTAGCAACAGGGACAGGAATGTAAATTATAGAACTGATCCTTGCCTCAAAATATTTCTGGTTGGGGTAGTTTCTATCTCTGGGGTACCACACACTGGGTACAGGATGGAGGCTGCAAATGGGGCAATTGAGGGCAGATGTGATGCGTGATAGTCATGCAGAACTGCAAGCTTGGCAAGTTCCAGCCCTTGACCCAAACCACAGTGTTTTTACATAATCATGGTTGGTATGGATTGAACTGTGTCCCTCCCAAATTCATATGTGGAAGTCCTAACCTCCAGTACCTCAAAATGTGACTTTATTTGGAAATAAGGTCATTACAAATGTAATTAGTTAAGATGAGGTCATACTGGAATAGAATGGGCCCCTAATCCAATGTGACTAGTGTGCTTATAAAGAGAGGAAATTTGGACACAGAGACAGACACAGAGAGGGAAAATGATGTGAAGACACAGGGAGAAGTCATCCAGTTACAAGGAACAGCAAAGATTGCCAACAAACCATCAGAAGCTGGGAAAGAAACATGGAACAGCTCTTTCCCTGTGTTGAAAACAAGACAACACACCCAATATGGAGTCGCTTATGCTAATCCCTACATCACCAAACCAAGACTTAACTTAGTTAACGGTTTTAGCTGTCCCAGAAATGGAATCTTAAACCAGTCAACGAGGAATCACTTGATCAGCACTAGTTAGGTGACCTGCCTGGGAGACCCCACTGTCCCCTAAAGGAAAGTAGCCTTGCAATAACCAGCCTGCCTTTTTGCCTAGTACAACTTCCTTGTACCTTTTCCCTTCCGCTTGTATCATGTTGCACAGCTCCTTGGAGCTCCTTTCTATCTGCTAGATTGGGTGCTGCCCAATTCACGAGTTGTTGAATAAAGCCGATAAGATCTTTAAAATTTACTAGTAGATTTTGTTTTTTAACACCTCACAGCCCTCAGAAGGAACCAACCCTATGGACACCTCAAGATCGAACTTCTAGCCACCAGAACTTCGAGAACATAAATTGCTGTTGTTGAAGCCACCCAGCTGGTGGAGCTTCGTTGTGGCAGCTTGACCTGACTAATAGAATCGTCATATCGAAAGCATCCAGCACCCTGCATTGTTCTGCATAGTCGTAGAAGCTGTAATACCTAAAGGGGCGATTTTATTTTCAAAGCATTTATGATTAGAAGTGTTTCTCAATGTCATGATTTCTACGCTATTGCTCACATCCACTCCTCACGTACACGTGTAGATTTGTATATGGTTCATAGCGTCTTTCTCTATTTCCTTAGGATTCCTATACTCAGCCTTGGGAAACTTCTCCAAAGGCTTAAGAATCTTGGCATCTCAGTTCTATCACCTTAAAATATCACATCCCGGATTCCTTATTACATGCCTCACCTTGGCCTCCGTATGCGCTCACCTTTCTGCCTATCTTGAAGAGCTCCTTACACACTTCTGCTCTTTCTAGAAGTCTGTATGTCTTTGGGTTTGTAGTGGAAAGGTCCGTGTGATTTCCGTAGGGAGCTGGATGTGGTCTCATCACTTGCATGGTCCCAGTTGTCGGAAGGGGTCTGGGGACTCTAGTGAGGTGACAGGTCACAGGCACCCCATGCTCTTCTGTTGGCGTGTCACGCTTGCTTTTAAGGGGGCCATGGATTTCCCTTTGCCCATTTCTAAGTCTCAAACGGCAAGTGCATTCTCAGTTTGGATTCTTGCATTTTACCCTCACAGTCTGACCCCATGCACCTCTGAAGTATCATTTCTTTCCCAAATTATTTTTATGTGGAGCAAATTAAACATTTTATTTTGATAAATTTGTATTTCTATATGTGCACATATTCACTAGCTTGGCAATGTCGGAACTAAAGGATTTGTTCTTGTGATCAGTCTGGTGAGCCATACTCTTTGACTATCTGGGATTTGGGGACCAGAGTTTTCTATGGTAAAGACATGGGTGATGCCTCTATTGCCCATAGACAGCTAGGTCTCATCATGACGATCTCGGCTCAGTGTCACAAACAGATCACAAGTCAGTTATCCTAAAAGCATGGAAAAGTCATTCAGACCTTTGTTTAAGGCTCTTGAAAAGGCATCAAAGCGGAAAGTACAATACACTGAATGTCACAGAGCAACACAGTAGAAAGTTCTCCCCACAGCAGTGCTTTCCTTCTCTTCTTCATCTCTCTGACACAGCCTGACACACAGACAAACTGACAAAGAACAAGTCCAGTCTGCCTCTCCTCCCCATTCCCAGCAACTCACCCCCGTGGATCCCTCTCCTAGCCACTGCTCTCAGGCCGACATTATCAACCAAATTAATTCCACCTCTCTTGGATGTTTCCAGATGTCATTTTCACTCCTATTTAAATCAGTGGTCTTCAAACTTTTTTGACTGTTTATCCGAGCTGTAAAAAAAATGAGAGGGAGAGACAGACACACACACACACACACACACAGAGAGAGAGAGAGAGAGAGAGAGAGAGATTTAAAATATTCAGGTACTATCAATGTATATATTTTATTCATTATAAAATGTACATATAGGAAAATTTTAAAGTTTGAGACAGAGTTCATATTTGTACCTCTCTCTCTCTATATATATATATATATATTTTAAAGTAATTTGTTATTAAGTTAAAACTTTGCTCTCACTATGAAAGCTATTAATAATTTTTAGTGAGAGTAGTATGATTGAATACACTTTGTTATATTAGAATGCATTGGTTTAATACTTGTGATACAGTGGTTCTAATTCAGGTTATGGGTTTACTCCCCTTCCTTCCTTTCATCCTTCCTTCCTCCCTTCCTTCCTTTTCTTTGATACTTGGGTTTATTGCTTATTACAGCTGAAAAAGTTCCCTTGCAAAGATGCACAGAACCAGATGGAAGAAGTGTCCCTTTAGATGCACATTTTCATTTCATCCTATTGATTATGCAAAGGTTTTTGTTTAAATTCTGCTAGTACATTTCACCTTCCCTGACATCACTCAGTTATTTTTCCTAACTAATGATTTTCACTTTTGTACAGTTAATAAACAGGGTCAAAACTCACCAAAACTCATTTTGGAAGAATTTTCAATAGATTTTTGATACTTTCTTTAAGTGTACTGATATGAGAGTTTTTATAAGTGACACAGAGATTTTTTTCATGTAAAAAAAAATCACATAAACATAGAAATGTTTCCAAATATCCACTTTCAAATTGCTCTTTTCATAGCATGCAACTCTTCAAAAAGCACTTTCTCACAGATTGGTCAACTTCTTTCCAAATCCAATAGGTTATCTCCTATGTTTAAAATATCCCATGATGTGGGCAGATGAAGAGTCCACTTGGGGAGTAGAAAAAATATCAGCTTTTTCATTTTCTTGGCATTCTCTTGTGTTTGAATTATTCTTATCATCAACTGATTATTTAGGTTATTTGGACATTTTCTGGGTTTTCTGTAGTAAAGGCATAGGCAATTCCTCGTAGAAATTGTTCTAAGCCACATGTTCATTCTGTGAGGATTAGTTTAGTGAAATCTAAATAACATGATCCGTAAGAGCCAGGAACGTGTCCACTGCAGTATCTTCCAATGACCGACAGCTGACTGCTGAATGAGGGGCTCTCACCAACCTCCTTGATCAGAGTCTCTACTCTTTTCTTAAGATCCTGGGAATACTACAGGGGTCCCATGATTGCATTTGGGACATACTGCCTGTGAGGATACCAAGCTCCAACATACGTATTAGTGTTAGTTATGCTAAACTTCTTTATTTTTAGATAAAACTGATATGAAAAGCTCCAACATTTTCTTCTATACCCAGTGGGTCAATCCTGGACACCCCACTTTGGAGATCACTAAACTACATCAGTACAACAAAATCACAGGACTCAGAGAAACGTAGAAACCTCCTTGTTGGGGAAGGGTGGCTGGAAGGGCTATAAAATCCTTTGATACTTTTTATTAGAGTCTGCCATGTTGCTTACAATAGTTTTGGGAGACACCAGGGTGATGTGGATTACCACTGTCCAGTCAAAGAAACTCACAGCAAGGCATCTGGGTTACGTCCGGGATTGTGTATTACTGAGACTATATCTGTTATATACCCTCGAATCACTGAGTCTTACTCTATTTTCCTAAAACTGTTTTGTCCTTGGGTTATGGCTCCAGCTGGGGCTTCTGAAGATCCGCCAGAATATCCAATAGCAAACAAGCTCCCAGGTCTATCAGATTCATTTGTTAGGATTTCTTTTTGGTCAATTAAAAAAAAAAAAGCTTTTCAAAGCACTCATAGAGGCTTTTACAGGGCTCATAAAGGTAATATTCACATTCTCTCTCGTGATTCCTTGACTATGACTATGCAAAATAAACAAAACAAAAACCGGTTTCCCAGAGCCCTAGGAATATCACAAATTATGTTGAGGTTCCAACAAGTTGGAAATGATTATTACCCTTTATTTTTCAATACATACACACACACACACATACCCCTACACTGGTTTGTTTCTGAATGATGTGCAAGGGAATTAAAAAATCATTTGATAAATGTATGAGCTAGTGTGAGTGGGTAGAGGTTATCTGTTTTAAATATTTCATGTAATATGAATTGCAAGTAACAAGACTCTCAACTAACATGATTTTTTAAAAAGTGATATCATAGTAGAAAGTGTGCTCCTAGAATCTCCTACCTCAGTATCACCTGATGAGGCCCTTCTCCTAGATGCTAATGTAACTGGTGATTCTTATGGCCACTGAAATTTAAGAACCATTGATCTAGGCTGTGCGTCAGTAGAGATACAAATATCAACCCAAGTGTGCACACACTGCAGGTCAGCTGCACCAGAAACAATTACTTCTTTCTTCCACATCTATTCTGTTCATGTCATGATACCTTTTGAGAGTATTCAGTTATTATTACAACAATGAATCTGTTTCCTCCAGACTCTTGGTTATCACTATCCTGACCTGCTGCCTGTGTCACATCCCATTAGGTGCTGTGGATGAGGCGTGGCACTTGTCACAGACTGACAGAAGTTTGACAGGACAGGCTAAGAAAAGCAAAAATTAGAAATAAACCAAGACATAACTTTTCTAGAAAACCTTCTCAAATACAACCAACTCTGTGAGATACGACTTCAGGGCAAGCTTGGCCACAGATGGAGGCAAAGCCGGGCAGGTCAGGTCTGGGACTGGGATGTCAGGACAATGGGGAAAAAGATAGTTGGTCCAGAATCCAGTTTCTTTGACGTGCATCTCCCAGCGTGTGTGCTATAGAACGCTAATCCTACCCAATGCCGCAGGAACACAGGGTCTCATGGTGAAAACCCTTCCTTGGATATTCTAAATCCTTTTTTAAAAACAACTTTTGATTTTGAAACGATTATAGGCTATTTTTTGACTCTTTGCTCTGAGGCATGGGCATTGGTCCATGGGCTGGCCTGAAGGACAGTGTTCTCTACTCAGAGTCACCAGGCTCTCTGACCTTGACTCTTGCTCTAAGGACCTAAGTGTGCCCTGCTTGCCTTCCTAAGGCACGTCAGCCTCTCTTGCAAACAGATTTCCTATGGGCCCTCTTGTCATTTAGAAATTCCCTTCTTTAATCTGAATCATGCTTCCAGTTCCAGCCATTCACAAAAGAACTGGCTTCTCCCAATGTAAATTCTGAAAGTATGTTGGTAAGCCAGTCATTTAGAATTTGGGCCTCACCTCCCACAGCCAGAAAATGATACATAATGGCAAAGTCCCCAGGCCAGCCCGCAAAAGCCTACTTATCGAAAACGTAGCTGAACCGAGGCAATCAAGCCATAGGCAGCCTAACCACGCTTGGCATTGTGTTTCCTTTGGAATGCATGTCCTGTACCAACTGGGAAGCCAAGAAGGCAGAGGGAAATAAATCTTGAACTTAAAGCTATGTTGTTGTTGGGATTTTGCAACCAGGTACCAGTAAACCAGGCCCCCGAGGGTGGAGAAATGTTGGATGCAGATGCTCACTGAGTCCGTTATCAAATCTCGGGAGTTTCCAAAGAAATGTTTAAGATTAAAATTCAGTTCTGTGGAAGCAGAGCCTCAATTTAATACCATCTACCAAAGCACTGTGACGTCTGTCATTTTGGGGTGAAGCTGAAGATCCTAAATCAGGAGAGGATGAAGGGCCTCCTGGTGGGGTGGCCCTAGGCTCTGGAGCACACCTAGGCGAGCAAGAGACGGGCAGAAATGCACCTGGGCCTCTGGCAGAGGCAGCGGGCCGTTGGCCACCTGGTTTGGGAAGAAGTTTTAATCCATTTTGATTACAAAAACATCCTGTTCTCTGTTCCTAACAAACGGCTTTCTCTTTCTGATTTGCCCAAGAACATCCTTCTCTCACATGGATCAAGACAACAGGCCTAGAGTCCGCCTGCTGATGCAGGGTACACGGGTTCGTGCCCCGGTCCGGGAGGATCCCACATGCCGCGGAGCGGCTGGGCCCGTGAGCCATGGCCGCTGAGCCTGCGCGTCCGGAGCCTGTGCTCCGCAACGGGAGAGGCCACAACAGTGAGAGGCCCACGGACCGCAAAAAAAAAAAAAAAAAGACAACAGGCCGTTCAATAATATGAGGAAAAATGACATTAGAGCGTGAGAGTCTTTAAAACTGATGAGTTAGCAAAGAGACTTCATGACCAAAGGGGAGAAGTAATGGGCTGAGCACCTACTATGTGCTGGTTGCTGTGCTGTGCCTCTTCACCTGCGTATCTTTCTCCATCCTCCTAAACATCCTAGGACGTGAGCATTATTATCCTTATTTAATTGATGGAAATTGAAGCCTGAGAGGTTATGTTAGACCGAGAACCTTGGACCACTAAGTAAGGCTTTGCAGCGATTCAAACACATCTTCTGGCTCCAGAGTGATGCTCTTCCCACCACCCCAGCACCTCCTACCATCAGAATAGAGCATCTCCACGTCACTGCCCTAGAAGCAAATACATTTTACTCACTGGTTTTCAAACAGTAAGTAAAAAGAAAAGAAAAAATTCAAAATGCAAGGATGACCCCATTTCTTCTTAAGCATTTTTAATACCGGCAAAGTGATAAATGTACCGAGTAGACTTGGCATTGAGTAGCCTTCGCAGTACATGGCTGGTCAGACTGAATGAGAAGGTCACAGTTTCCAGAGAGGCCTGGAGGACACTGGGCTCGTGTGAGGTTGACACTGAGTTGTCCGACACTAAGAGGAACGGGCCCACCCACTTGTTTGACTATGTGTGTACCAGCTCAGCCAGAGAGAAGGGACAATTATATGTATTATTTGGTAATAGAGAGTGAGGGGGGAAAAAGCCCTGGGCTGCAGAGAAAGTGTTTAACCTTTTTAAATTACAAAAAAAATAGGGGCTGGACATCCACTCTGACAGCACCCAAATTAAATCTAACCACAAAGTCATATCAAAGCCAATATACAGAAAAGAGTTGTGTTTCCAGTTAGAAGACACACACCCAATAATCCCATTTCTTTTCTTATAAATTTATTTATTATTTTTGCCTGCGCGGGGTCTTTGTTGCTGCACACAGGCTTTCTCTAGTTGCGGTGAGCGGGGGCTACTCTTCTAGAGTGGGCTTCTCACTGCAGTGGCTTCTCTTGTTGCAGAGCACGGGTTCTAGGCACGTGGACTTCAGTAGTTGTGGCACACGGGCTTAGCTGCTCCGAGGCATGTGGGATCTTCCCGGAGCAGGGCTCGAACCTGTGTCCTCTAAATTGGCAGGCGGACTCTTAACCACTGCGCCACCAGTTCAGTACCTTCCACGACAGCTCCTCCGGGCACCTGGACTGCGTTAGAGTCTCCCCCTAGTGGAAAGCTGGAACATTTCAGCGTCGGTGATCATCTGGTTCAGAACAACGGAAATGTCTCAGGGTTTCTATTTTTAAATATTTCTTTACTTGGGGCTGAGCAAAAACGGCGACCAAAACCAGGGGATTTTTAGGGAATGCAGGTGATAGTAGAGCTCCTTACCCTCCCCTGAAGTGTATGCTCTGGAAATCTTCATAGAAATTATGGAAAGTACAGGTTTATCTGAACAATCCCATTCATGCCTGTGCATGTATTGAGTCTCTCTCAAGCCCTCACCTCCAAAGAGACCCAAAGTTGCAAAAGAAGTCATCACATAGCGATCTGATGTAGTATTCAGCTCCCACAGAGAGAAGAATTCTTGTGTTGCATGGGTTTGTGCAGTGTCAATACTGAAAGCAAGAAAGAATGGAAGTTAAGATCAACATGTTCTAGGCGCTGAATTTTGAGGCTTTGCCGATGTAGAAGTTGAGCATTCTGAAATGAGCACAGTAGCTCCGACACAGAGGTGGGGCAGATGGTGGGAGCGGAGAGGCCTTGACGAGGGCCGGGCTGTGAGACCCCCCCTTGGCCCTTCTATCAGGGGCTTCCCGGGACCTTGGCGGCAGGGGTTAGCCTTGGACTTCACTGCACCCAAATGGCTCTCTAATGCCAATGAGTGGGGAGGGGAGGCAGGAAAAGCCTGGGCCAGCCTGGCTGGTGAGGGCTCCCCAGGGTCCCTGTGGCAGAGAAGAACTTCTGCCCACACTTAAGAGACTGCAGGATCAGGAAGGCAGAGTTGAGCAAGAAGTTAAAGGTCAGGGAACCAGACAGGAATCTCTGAAGGGATCTAGATGTGGATTTTAAGCCAGGGATTAGAGCCTGGGGGTCAGAGGTCTGGGGGATGAGTGGGAGGCCAGGGCTAGATGAATATACACAGCAGGCATCCGAGCCAGTGCGGGCTGAGGTGTGCCGGCTGCAGCTGCCTCCGGGAAGGGGGTGGCGGGGTGAGGCGCTAGCTGCGTGTGAAGGGTGGAGGCGCTTTAAGAACTGCACCCCTAAACTGTGGACGTTTAGGCCAAACTTCCCTCCAGGAGTGGCAAGAGTGGTATGTCTGAACCAGTCCTGCTACTGGCCTTGGTCCTGGCTAAGCAGTCACCTGAATCCTTAAGCTAAGGACATCCACAGGGATCATCCCGAGGGTCAGTTTCATTCTGCAACCACCTCGTGTCATCCCTCTAAACCTGGGCTGAATGGAGACCTTGCAAATGCTCTAAGAGGAGCTATGTGAATTTGGGTTGGCCCAGTTGGTCCTGTGGGATCTGTTTTGTCAGCCGTCAGGGATTAGTTCTGAACTGTCTGGCTGGGTAGCCAAGTTGTTAGTTAACCAGAACCTGAAAGGAGGCGAGAGCTTTGTAAAACCCACCCAGTACTAGTAGCTGGCGCCAAACTCTAGCGAAGTTCCCATCTCTTTCCAGTGGGGTCTGAACAGGTAAATCTCCCATCCTCCCCTGCTGCACTGCACTGAATACAGGATAAGGGTGCGTGTTTATAAGCTCCCAGGGACCATGTGATAGAACGCTTTACGTTCATTGTCTAATACGGCAGCCACCAGCCCCCATGTGACTACTGAGCACTTCAAAGTGGCTACTCTGAATTGAGATGAGCTGAATTCCAAGTCTTAACATGAAAAGAAAAGGTAAAAGAGCTCATTATTATGCTTTTAATTATCTGTTGAAGTGATAATAATTTGGTTACATAAAATATATTATTAAAATTAATTTTGGGCTTCCCTGGTGGCGCAGTGGTTGAGAGTCCGCCTGCCGATGCAGGGGACGCGGGTTCGTGCCCCGGTCCGGGAAGATCCCGCATGCCGCGGAGCAGCTGGGCCCGTGAGCCACGGCCGCTGCGCCTGTGCGTCCGGAGCCTGTGCACCGCAACGGGAGAGGCCACAACAGTGTGAGGCCCGTGTACCACACACAAAAAAATTAATTTCTTCTATTTCCTTTTATTTAAAAAAATAGACTTTATTTTTTAGAGCAGATTTATCGTCACAGCAAAGCTGAGCAGAAAGTAGAGAGAGTTCCCGTCTACCCTCTCTGTCCCACACCTGGAACTTCCCCACTGTCAACACCCCGCAGCTGGACAAAACATTTATTACAACTGATGAACCTACAATGACATACCGTTATCACCCAACGTTCACAGCCTCTAACTCCCTAATGTGGTTACTCAAAACTGTAGAACTCCATTTGAGGCCTTATATTTACTTGGGGGAGCACTGCTTTATACCTTTCCTGGTGGCAAATCCAAAACAAAGACCCTTAAGTACTCTGGATGATAAACACATACCTACACAAAATAGACTGATCCAGACTTTGAGACCTTAACCCGATTAAAAGCTAACCTTTGTCCCCTCTTTTTAAGGGACAAATTTTAAGAAATGACTTTAGAAGAAGATCTTCATATATAGGACTCCATCAACTGAAAGTCCTGTCTCAGAGCCAGACTCACTTCCTACCCATTCTTGGAATGCTTCCATCAGCAGCAGCCTGCTGTGGCTCGGGGGGCTGGGATGGGCATCCCTCTGGGAAAATGTTTCAAGTGTTTCTGGGGGTTTCTAGCTTCTGGTGCTGTTCCCTCAAAAGGCCAGTTTCTTTCTTTCCTTTTTAATTTCTATTGGGGTATAGCTGATATACAATGTTGTGTTAGTTTCAGGTGTAAAGCAAAGTGAAACTGTGATACATATAGATATATCCACTCTGTTTTAGATTCTTTTCCCATACAGGCCAATACAGAGTATTGACTAGAGTTCCCTGTGCTATAGAGTAGGTCCTTATTAGTTACCTATTTTTTATACAGTAGTGTGTATATGTCAATCCCAATCTTCCAATTTATTCCCCCTCTCTTACCACCCCCCCATGGTAACCATAAATTTATTTTCTATATCTGAAACTCTATTTCTGTTTTGTAGATAAATTCATTTGTCGCCTTTTTTTAGATTCCACATGTGATATGATATTTGTCTTTCTCTGTCTGACTTACTTCACTCAGTATGACAATCTCTAGGTCCATCCACGGTGCTGCAAAGGGCATTATTTCATCCTTTTTTATGGCTGAGTAATATTCCATTGTATATATGTATCACATCTTCTTTATCCATTCCTCTGTTGATGGACATTTAGGTTTCTTCCATGTCCTGGCTCTTGTAAATGGTGCTGCAATGAACATTGGGGTGCATGTATCTTTTCGAATTGTGGTTTTCTCCCGACTTATGCCCAGGAATGGGATTGCTGGATCATATGGTAGCTCTAGTTTTAGTTTTCAAAAGGCCAGTTTCAATCTCCGATCCCACAGGTCCTGTGCTAGAACCACTTCTCTCCATGTCCCCTCAGGGGCCTGGCCAGCCTGGAGTGTCAGAGGCAAGGCTGGGTTGCAGTCTTCTTCTTTCCTGGCTCCACAGTGAATATTACCTTGGAGATTGTTATTACCACTCTGTGCTTGGCTGCATTATCCTGAAGCCTTGTGCCATTAGCAGACTGGCTTTCCACACTTCAGAAACTGACTCATGAACTTCCCCCCAGGGCTCGCAGAAGAATGGTCTAATTTCCAAAGCTGGCCGGCTCTTCAGGCCAGAATTGGCACCAGCCGCCGTCCAAGGCCTGGTGAGAAGGGCTTGTTTGCCTGAGAGGATTAAACAGAGCGCAGTCGGCTAAGCTTCCACGGAGCCGGCTAAAGGACTTTGGCCCTAATCTCTTACTACTGAGGGTCTTGTCAGCAACGACCAGCCGTGACGGCCTTTCTTTATGGCTGATGTCGCTCGTCGACGCCACTCCAAGGATGTCACAGCCTGTCTCTTTGCTGTCGCCTTTACTTCCCCTCTACAAACTCCATTTTTATTCTTCTGAAGAATGGCCCATCTCCCTCCCGCTCCTCACCCTGTTTCTCTCACCCACCAGGCTGCCCGTCTCACTGAACAGGAAGAGGAACGGTAGTCACAGGCTCACATCCTCCTTTCCGAAGAACTTACCTAAACAGAACATTCACTTTTTTTTTAATTAATTAATTTTATTTATTTATTTTTGGTTGTGTTGGGTCTTCGTTGCTGCGCGTGGGCTTTCTCTAGTTGCGGCGAGCAGGGGCTACTCTTTGTTGCGGTGCGCCGGCTTCTCTTGTTGCAGAGCATGGGCTCTAGGCGGGCAGGCTCAGTAGTTGTGGCACGTGGGCTCAGTAGTTGTGGCTCGCAGGCTCAGTAGTTGTGGCACACGGGCTTACTTGCTCTGCGGCACGTGGGATCTTCCCGGACCAGGGCTCGAACACGTGTCCCCTGCATTGGCAGACGGATTCTTAGCCACTGCACCATCAGGGAAGCCCAGAACATTCACTTTTTTCAAAAGAAACTTTTTTTTTTTTTTATTGTAGTCATTTTTGTTTACAACTGAAACTCTAGGAATTCAAAATTATCGTCCTTGCCGGTGAGCTTCTTATAGACACCAGAAAATGTTTCAACCTCGTGTTCCACACCGTTCTGCTGTGCTTTATCCAAATGAACCTTCATGAGTCGGCTGCCATCCACTCTCTTGCCCACAGTCTCACTAGGGAAAGCCAAGTCCTCCAGGATGGCGTCGTGCACGGCAGTCAGAATGCGGCTCCTGGGATGCTTTTGCTTATTTTTCGTATGGCTTTTTCGAGTTGGCTTAGGCAGAATTCTCCTCTGAGCAATAAAGACAACATGCTTCCTGCTGAACTTCTTCTCCAACTCACGCACTAGCTGGACCTGGAGTTTCTGGAAAGATTTCCGTTGCGGAACGGGAACAAAGATTATGATAGCTCTCCGACCACCACCAACTGCAATTTCCTTGGCAGCCGTGATGTTCAGCTCCCACAGCTGGGCCTTGAGGTCCGGGTTCATCTCCAACTGCAGGAGGGCCTGGGAGATGCCCAACTCATACTCGTCCAGCTTCTCGCTGTTGGGCTTCATGATCTTTGCACTGGAACTGAACGTGGCCTTGCTAACATCAGCAACCCTAAGCGCCCATGCAACCACGCTCAAGCACAGCAAAATCAAAAGAAATTTCTGACTGGAGAAAGCAGGGTGAAAGTCTGTGTTTGTGAGCAACCTCGACCCGCAGGCCAGCTCTCGATTCTGATTTAATGTTCTTTCCTCTGTTGGTTCTAACACCGACCCTGGAGTCAAAGGTCATGATCAAAAGTCAGTTTTCCCACAGTGCCCTTCTGCAGCATTGAAATATTTAAATTCTTTTCTTTTCTAATAGAGCTATATTTTCCTCTCTGGTCAAGGAGCTATTAGAAAGTGTGTCAGTTGCAAAAAAGAAAATGCTAACTAGTGTATCAATATTTTATTTAAGATTTTTGCGTTAGATTTATTAGCAAACCTGGCCTTCTGCTTGTGAGTGCTGTGTGTGCATGATATGCCATCAGTGTCAAATTCTGGCATCAGCGTTATGCTGGCTGTGTAAGACGAGGTTGGAAGCATTTATTTTCCTTACTCTAGAAAGGTTCTTAAACTGTTAGAGCGACCTATTTCTTAAAGATTTAAAATAATTCATTTGTGAAATTATCTGGGTCTGCCATCTAGACAACTTCCCAACATCATATATGGTAATTCCTTAGGTTTTCCCATGTGTTTGCTTAGAATTGAGCATAAAGTTTTTTCAAAATTTCAGGGCTTCCTTGGTGGCGCAGTGGTTGAGAGTCCGCCTGCCGATGCAGGGGACATGGTTTCATGCCCTGGTCTGCGAAGATCCCACATGCCGCGGAGCGGCTGGGTCCGTGAGCCATGGCCGCTGAGCCTGCGCGTCCGGAGCCTGTGCTCCGCAACGGGAGAGGCCACAACAGTGAGAGGCCCGCGTACCGCAAAAAAAAAAAAAAAAAAATGCATCCATCTTTGTGTTATTTCCCCATTCTCCTTTCTAATTTTATGGACTTGTATTTTGTCCTCAGTTTTTGGCGGGTGGGATATTAATGGTTTATCTCTTTCATTTAAAACCATTAGACTTTGGATTCATTTTTTTTTCTGCCAAATATCTATTTTTTAAAATTTATTCATTTCAACTCTCAACATAATGTCTTCCTTTTGCTTTCTGTAATTAGCTTGGGTTCTTTTTCAGACTTCTTGAGTTGAATAATCAATGCATTATTTTGATTATTTTTTATTTATTAATGTTAAGTGCTTAAACCTAACAATTTTCCTCTGAGCATTGCTTTAATCATATTCTTAGGTTATGAAGCACAGCTTTTAAATTTATTCATAATTATTATTATCTAGGTTTTCTGCTTAAGTGGGCTGGGCTCTCTGCTCTGAATATCTACCTACTTTAAGTTTGGGGCTTTCCTCTCCTTTGCAGTGAGAAAGGCTGGGGGAGTGGGGGTCTTAGAACACACAGAGGGCTGGTTCTAGGGTTCCATCCTATGCCATCCACACACCCCCCGCCATTCTGAAATGACAAACTTTAGAATCTCACTACAGAAACGGCCCTTCTTTCTCCTGTGTCCTCTCCAGGAATTTAAACTTAATTGTTCCAAGTATAGCACCCCAGGTTGGGTTTTATAGTATTCTTTCACTTACTTTCAGAGATGTTAGCATCCTGCTTTGGATCTAAAGAGGGGATGCTTCAGTATCCATTCAGTCAACGTTTGTCGCGTGTCAGGCGCTGGGCTGTTGCCGGCACCCCTTGCTCCTGCTACTCTAGTTCAATTAGTGCCAAATATTCTTCAGAATGGTTTGGGGATAGTAGATATTATTTCCTGTATGTTCCAGGAAGAGAAAGAGACAGATAGCATTTTATTCCACCATCTTTTGTCAAATATGTCAGCAGTTAATTCGTTGACCAATACTTGTAACGTTTTTTAGAGCTATGGGACTCATAGTCAAGCTTAATTTCCAAGTGACCCACCTTCAGGAATAGAAAAAGAATTCTCTTGACTTAAGCATTTCCCAAGCACTAACTGATCTTTCGTCTCCTAAATAATATTCACCTTTATGCCTTTTACCTTCCATCAAGCAGCAGAGTTTATTGGCCTGATTTATCCTGCTGAAAACACGAGGCAGGGCTGGTAACAACGTGAGAGGGCTGAGTCCTGCCCTTGTCCAAGGAGAAAGCCCAAACTCCCTGCTCTTTGCAGACCTGACTTTGAATTTGAAAATGTGCTTAGCTTCTCTTGTTACTGCCCGAGGCTGTCTGCTGGGGTAGGGGAGAGCCTGGCAACAACAGCTAATGAGGAAGGTCAGAAGGCGTGTCAATAAGCCCAGTGTCAGAACTTTTTTTTTCTTCAACCTGCACGAATTGGTCCACAGTGATACCCAGTAAGAGGGACCCTCAGTCCTAGGGTCACACAGTTCCTATGGCTCCCCTGGACAAGACCAACCCCAAAGAAAGAGATTCAAAACCTAATCATTAAAAAAATGGTATTTCAGTATTTAGGAAACAAATTAATAAGTCATACACACTTAAAAATTCATGAATTATTTCCTCTAGTATAATAGCAATGCCCTTTCTTGATCCCTGAGTGAAAGGTGGTTATGGAAGTCTGACCAACAGTAAGGATGAAAAACAAATGCATTAAGATGTGGAAGAAGTTTATAGATATTACCCCACTACCTATTTAATAAAATGCTTTCTTCTTAAGGAATAAAATATGTTTTTCATAAGAAAGAAGCTAATCATAAATCACACTGGAGGTTTTACATACAACCGGAAAATTGTCAGATGGAGTAGAGTGTCTCTCAGGCAGACTTCTGCTCTGTGTTCCTGGCCTCCCTCATCCTGTGCTGGATGCCCTGAGCTTGGAGACCAAGTCCAGCTCCGCTCTTGGAGAAACCAAAGGCAGTGCCAGGTGAGTGTGTAGGCACTTTTCAGCCACCTGCCTTGTGTTACGATGCTTCAGAATGGCTTCAAGCCAGATACCCACTCCATACACTGGCTCAGGCTTTTAAAATTAAAAAAAAAAAAATCCTCCTGCAATAAGAGTTGGCAGGCTCTCCCTGAGGGGACGTGGCAGATGCCCTGTCTCCATACAGTTTTGGGGGATGTAGAATCTTTGAATTTAGCCTCTCTTCCTAGCCCTTTCTGAAAGAGGAGAGTGTCACCAAGTTATCTTCCAAGACAGATGACTCTTCTACTTATTTTTTCAAAGGAGTGGGTGGGAAATGGAGAAGAAGTGACCAGAGAGATGGTGGTGGGAATCCATGGCTGAGGCACTCTGTGATTGTGGGGGGGGGGCAGAGCTGAAGCACAGGACAGTCGTGCATGGATAAGGACTTGACACAAAAGGCTGGGCCATCTAGAGCTGGCTTCTAGAAGATGCTTTCCTCTGGACCCAGCTCTCATAAGAGGCAAGACTCACTGAGCTGGTCAGGAGAGTAGCAGAATAGAGGTGACGGCAGCATTGAATGTTTCGCACCACAGGCCAGCCTAACCCTTCTGGAGAACCGACAGAGGCTCTGGGCTAAAAATGACCTCTCGTTCTAGAACTATCTTTGGAACCCTAAAGCTGACTTTCATCCTGAGGGTGTCTGTCAAACTCCAGTGGTCGGGCCACATGAGGAAAAAGCCTCCAGGAATCCCCTGGTGGTCCAGCGGTTAGAACTCAGAGCCTCCACTTCAGGGGGCACGGATTTGATCCCTGGTCTGGAAACTAAGATCCTACAAGCCGCTTGGCGGCGCAGCCAAAAAAAACAAAGAAAAAGGCTTGGGACCTCACAAAGCACAGGACCTGGCAGAAGATCTTCACACAGTGAAGAAACCCAATAGGTTATATTTTCGGTGTTGACATGAATTGGATATATGCTGTCCCTCCCCACTACCACCCAGACATCAAGGCAAACTGCCTTCCTCCAACCTGAGGAAGTACTTGGGTAAAGGAACAAACTCTCTGCCTTGGTTATACATAAACACAAGGCTATTGTATAATTTTCCAACTTCAATCCACACTATCTGGGTAGTCCCAAAACACTGAAGTACAGAATTCATATAGAGTGCTGCTGGGTTGGAAGTAGTCCTAGGCTCATGGAAAAGCAAGTCCTCTCAGATTTGCCTCAAAGAATTGCCATAGATAAAACTTTCGAAAAATATGAGCTCATCAGCACAGATCACAAACTTCACAAAGACAGCAGGTCCATAAGCATGATTCAGCTGAAAAAACAGACAAGGACGCAGCTTTCCAAAAGCTTCAGAGGGCTTCCCTGGTGGCGCAGTGGTTCGGGGTCCGCCTGCGATGCAGGGGACACGGGTTCGTGCCCCGGGCCGGGGAGATCCCACATGCCGCGGAGCGGCTGGGCCCGTGAGCCATGGCCGCTGAGCCTGCGCGTCCGGAGCCTGTGCTCCGCAACGGGAGAGGCCACAGCAGTGAGAGACCAGCGTACCACAAAAAAAAAAAAAAATAATAATAATAGTAATGCATTGTCAAATATAAAGATCAAGTAATGAAGTGTGAACATGATTCTAATTACTTTAAAAAAGATATAACATATTTATATCATATATGCACAGGTAAAGGATAAGGAGGAAATACACTAAAATATATGCAACAGAAACTCAGGATAGCAGAGTTGCAAGAATTTTTAGTCTTCTTTATACCTTTCTATATTCCTATAATGAATGTGGATTATTTTTATAGTCAGAAAAGAATGACAAAAAGAAAAGCAAGCGATACTTATAGAACTGATCATTTAACACGAAAAAGTATGTTAGAAGTGGGGACCAGTCTGCTCATGTTGTCTTACATAAGCATTACTGGGTTTCCCACTGGTGTCACAGGCTCACGGTCATGAACAACAAAAAGGAGATAAGGAATGTGCCCCTGACAAACTTGCCTCCTTTGCCAGGTGGCTCAGAGCTGGCCTATGCCTGGTTTTGTGATCTCATGTAGCTCCCTGCTGCGCAACGCGCAAGCTCGTCCTCCTTTTTCTCTGAGACACGATGACACGATGTGGGGATAGAGGATTCAAAAGTCTATAATAAGCACTCAGTATTGGGTTCTTAAAAGAGTAACCCAAAATGCTCTGGGAACCTGAATGTTTCACAAGGCACATATGCAATTTCTTATGAAAGTTCCCTATTACCATCTTTCTTTTTGAGCTAAATTTGTTCTTTCTCTAGCTGGGCTTTCTACCAGAGAGAGAGAGAGAGAGAGAGAGAGGAAATGGCTTTTTCCATAAAGTCCCATGAGGATGCTCTGATGACACTGGAAAAGCTTTTCCTCACTCATCTACTCACTGTTGACTTGTAAGATTATGTCTCCTCATCTTCAGAAGAGAGAATAATGCTGAATTCCTCCGAAGTCCTGAGATGAGAAATGATGTGTTGCTAGAAATGGTAATATCATGGAAATGTGGAATCTTCCATCAGTGTGGCTCTGAGTCCCTCCATCTATCCATCCATCCATCCATCCACCTATTCACCTGTCCATCCATCCACCTATCCATCCAATTTGTATAGGAACAATTATGCATCATGCATAGTACCAGCTGCTGCAGTGAAGGGAATAAGATATAATCCTTGCCCTTGAGAACCTCATGAGCAAACAAAAAGAGGCATGTGCCGAGCTCATTATAGTGCGAGTGTTTGCCATTTCTATGTGAAATGCCAGGGAGAAGATAAGAGCGCAACTCATTTCCCCTGCCTTAGACTGACTGATCCTCTCACTGGGGATAAAACATGTAAGCCTAAGAAACAGTTATCTAACAAATCCCAGTGATATTCCCATGAGTGACCTTGGACTCAGAGTTCAAGGAGAACAAGCTAAGGAAAGTGCCCTGCCTGTCCCAGAGATGTGCTGTCGCCATGTCCTTGGAAGCAACAAAAGTGTATTTCTGTGAAAATGTGCATCTCCTCTGTGAGTGGGCAAGTCTGCTGGCACATGTTTGTTTTTTTTTTATTTTTTGCGGTACGCGGGCCTCTCACTGTTGTGGCCTCTCCCGTTGCGGAGCACAGGCTCCGGACGTGCAGGCTCAGCGGCCATGGCTCACGGGCCCAGCGGCTCCGCGGCATGTGGGATCCTCCCAGACCGGGGCACAAACCCGCGTCCCCTGCATCGGCAGGCGGACCCCCAACCACTGCGCCACCAGGGAAGCCCTGGCACATGTTTTTACAAGTTGCTTTCATCAGCTTCTCACCTGCTCAACTGAAATTCCCAGGCCTCAAGAGACCCATTGCTTAACCAGGGTAGAGCTTAGTTCCATGTAGGACTGACAGGGCTGGCATTTAAAGCAATCACAACAGCAGGTGGATGCCCTCAATGTCCCAGGAGCCCATTTTCCAGACCAGCACTGTCCAACGGAACTTTCTACACTGACAGAAATGCACTGTCAGATACTGTAGCCTCTTGCCCATATGGTGAGTGAGTTCTTAAAATGTGGCCAGTGAGACTGAAGAATGGAATTTTTCATTTTATTCTATTTTAATTTTAGTAAATTTGATTCAAATACCTTAATTTTAATTCATTCAAATTTAAATCATGGCTACTGTATTGAATAGCAGAGTTCTAGATCATGGTGCTGAAGGACATAGTGAGGTAAGGAGTTTTCCTTGAGCGAATAGGTGCCCTGGGAATTCACAGAATCACTCAGCTCCCAAACCGGACCGTGGCTCTCAACAGCCAGACGGGCCCACGCCACGGAGTCCAACTTCTCATCTCTCTCCAGCCCCAGAACCGACTGCAAGCTAAAGGACTCGCGGGACCGCTTAACCCAAATTCCATTGGCCTGAACCTTAACCCCCTGCTCTTCGTCTTTGCCAATTCAAGACGTTTCGTCAGAGTGAATGGAAAGATCAGGACACTTTCAACGGCACGTCAATAGATCCTGGGATGGGGCCCAAGAGTATGAATTATGAAAAGCATGTCTAGGTAATTCTTCTGTGCTGCCAGATTTAGAAGCCTTGTGCTTCATACCAGCAACAGAAACACAGTAGAGAATTTATCATAACGGGAGCATTTCCTCACACAAGTATTTATTGAGCATAGGATATGGGCTAGGCTTTAGTGTAAGTTAGGGAAATAGCGGTGAACGAGACAGACAAGAGGGCTGTTACATGCTCTAGCGTGGGGAGACAAAGATAAGTGTAAACAAATAAAAAAGACAATTTCAAGAAGAGAGTGTTCACCAACGTGCAGGAAAAGAGTGTAATGAGATAGAGAATGATGAGGTTTGGGAGGTGCTTTAAGTCGAGGTGGGGGACATCCTCTCTTACGAGGTGACGATAAAGCTGAGACTTGAACCACGCAGAGTTAATTATGCCACGGTCTGGGGGGAAAGCATTCCAGGCAGAAGGAACAGCAAGTGCAAAGACCCTGAGACAGGCGCAAGTCAGGGCTGCCTGAGGTCTAGAATGAAGGCCAGTGTAATGAGCTTAGAGAGAAAGCCGAGAATGGAGGCAAGGAGGATGGGGTCAGATCATGTAGACAGGGGTCAGATCATGTAGACAGGGGTCAGATTACATATATGGCAAGTGGCTTAAATTTTATTCTGTAATATGATTAGACACCATTAGCAGGATTTAAGCAAGAGAGCAATATGCAGATTTACACTCTTAAGAAGTTATTTTGCCCATTAGGTAGAGAATGCAGTACAGTAGGGGAAGTGTGGACACCCAGAGAGAGGAGTTCTTGCGGCGGTCTAGGAGGAGATAATGATTTGGATGTGGTGAGATGTAATTAGATTGTGGGACATATTCTGAAGTTAGAGCAAATAGGACTATGGCATTCAACGTGGGATATAACTGAAAAAATGGAGTCAAAGATAAACGATTCTTAGCTTTTGGATCTGAGAACTGGGGAGATGAAGGAGTCCTTTGCCTCACAACAGAATCTTGGGGGAGATCCCTCCAAAGAGGGATGCGAAGACATTTGATTTGAGGTGTCTATTAGACATCCAAGCAGAGATGTCATAGAGGCAGCTTCCTTAGGGGAAAGATGAGGACACTGGAAAGATAGAGTTGAACGTCATGAATATATAGATGGTATGAGACTGAAAGAGATTACCTGGAGAAAGAGTGGAGAGGAGAGGAACAAAGGGAAGAGAAGAGAAAACTCTGAAGGTTCAACGCCAGGGGAATCTAACATCAAGATGTCAGGCAGAAGAGAATGGAAAAAAGCAACAGTATGGTAGGTAGGATGAAAACCTAGAAAACATGGTATCCTGGGACCCTGGAGAAGAAAAAGTTTTAAGAAGGAGGGAGGGGGTCAATTGTGACAATAGCTGGTGGGAAGTTTTGTAAGAAGGAGCAGAGAACTGGCCTCTGGATTAAGTAAGTGGAGGTCAGCGGTTCCCCTCTGAGAGAGTTGGGAATGAAGAAGCTGGTTGGGAGAGAATGGAGGGTGAGAAAATTAGAGACAGTGATAACCCATGACGTTTGAGGAGCTTTACTCTAAGGAGAAGCAGAGAGATGGGCCGTGGTTGGGCCGGAATGTGGGTCAAGGGAACGTTTGTTTGTTTTTGTTTTTAAGATGACCTATGTCAAGTCAGATGTACATGTCCATGAGGATAATCGTAGAGTACGAAAGCTTTTGAAGATGCAGAATGATGAGCCAGTCTCACTGCCCTCCGAGAATCAGTCTGTGGTCAGCTGGAGAACCCAGAGACCGCTGCGTGTCTGAGTCATACGATGAGAACTACGCCTGTGGACACTCTTGAGTTTCCATGTATGAGAATAAAGGCTAATTTTAATTGGATTGGACAGTGGGAATGTGGCCACTAACAGCTTGACATCTTGGTCTTTTAACAACTCTGGGTGGTGATTCCATCAGTTAGCATGCATCTTACCACCCAGTGAGGCGTGCCACTTATGATACGGCCCCTGGAGGAGCTGGAGGCACTGGCTGACTCACCAAGCCACATGCTCCCTTGAGTGTGCACCACACATAGGGCAGTCCCCTTGGACTTCCATCCGCTACTGCAACCAAGGGCCAATCCCCACCCCCACCCCCCAGATAGCATGGACAGGGCTGGGCTTTAGAATCATTGCCCTACTCACCTGGGGTCCGCTTCCTTCACCCATGCTTGTCCTTTTCGCCCTTAACAAGTCTTCACTTTCGGGCAGTAGACACTCAAGATGTCACAGGAACTTGGTATAGGAGAGCTGGTTCGTCAGTCTCTTCCTTTCTCGTGAATTGCTCCACTGTAAGAAGTCAAGAGGAGATGTATGGGTGGAGATGCAACCAGCCACACTCCACACATCGATATGGATACATGCTACAGAGCCAGGTGTCTGAGGTTTTTTTTTTTTTTTTTTTTTTAAAGGGATAGACTATTCCTGCTCTCCTCTCAAACCCCAAAGCACAGTCTTTTTTAAATAAGGACCACCAAATACCTGGTAATGCCCATGATGGAGCAAACTGCTACCCTCCAGACTGAGGACAGAGTGGCAGTAGGCGATAGACACAGATCCAGCTATGGAATCCAGTTTTGCAGGAAGCAGTACATTTACTATCTGCCTTGAGAGCTGAGGTCTGCTTTGTAAATGGCAGCATGGCTGCATTCCCAGCCCACCCTGGGAACAACTGCCTAGGCCTTGCCAATGAAACACCAGTAATCCAAGTGGGTGAGTGCACATTCCCATACTGGGATGCCCAGGCTGAGAAGGGACGCTTCAATGCCACTCTAGAATGGCTTACAGGGCCACAATGCTCAGTGCCATCTGTGATTAAAATGGAGTTTGCTTACTCAAAACAGAGAGCTTTGGTGATTGCTGTTACCCTAGGAAGCCATTTGGGCAAATATTAAAAGCACAGCTGTGTGGTGCCCTGCAGTGTAACTGCCTTCTCTTTGGTTTCACATGAGCTTGTGTTTGAATGAGAGCGCTCCGGTGGCCACTGGGGGACAATAGAAAGAAAGATCAGATATCACCGTGTAAGCATTAAATAACTTGCGACGCCAGGAAATGACACTGAAGCAAGATGTCAAAGGAATAGCCCTGTGCTGGCAGGTTCTGGGCTGAAATCTTGCTGGGCTTTTGTTTTTCCTATTTTTGAGGTACCTGAGGATGAACATTACTACAGAATTGTAGAGCAGTTGACGTAATAATTTATAATCAATACCGATTGAAATAGTGATTTGCCCATGGTGTGTGACTAATAATAGGATAATAATGTGATGCCCGTCACACTAATAGTTACGAGAGGGAAAGAGCCTGACAAGGACAGGACATTTAAATCAGAAGGAACCACACAGAAGCAGGAGGCTCTGGAAGGGTGCATCTGGCCTCCCTATGTTCTCACCGACATGGATTCTCACGTACCCCTCCATTGAGAATTTAGCCCCCGGGGTGCAAAACCTCATCCTCTTGGTTGACCAAGACACCTAGGAAAGGCTCAGCAAAGTGAAGTAGGTGGAGTCACATCCTGGTTCCAGGGCAGAAATCTCAGAGGGTGTGTAAAGCGTTCTCAGGGCAGGAAGAAAGGTTACATGTGCCTGGGGGCTTGCTCAGCTAACGCAGTCAGCTACTCTGGAACTTCTAAATGACCCTGCTTAAGCAGCCCTTGCATGTCCCTGGGGGCACCAGATGTGGAAGAAATCTTGAAGCTGGTTTCAGCAGCTGCTCTCTGCTTTGTCTTCCCTTTCTCTCCTGTGACCCAGGCCCGCATGAGTGCCCCTACCTTCCTGAGGCAGAAAGATCCTTCGAACAGCAGTCGTAGCTTGGACTAACAGCCTGGGCTTTGGAGGCAGAATGACCGACCCGGCTTGAGGGCAGGCACAGCTGACTCCTTGTGTGACCTTGCTTGAGTTATTTTACCTCTAGGCTCAAGTTTCCTCCTCTGTAAAAGGGGGCTTTAAATTCCTACTTTGTAGTGTTGCCATGAGAATCTAATGATCAAATATGTGTAAGGTGCTGAGTATAATCTTGGCATGAGGGGCATTCAGTATATGTTAGCTATTGTAAGTTCTATTTGATAAATCAACAGCCGTTGGAAAACTAGTGTGTTTCTGAGCAGATCTACCAAAAGTGCTGATGCACTAGAAACAGCTGGGTGGGCGAGTCGATTCTGTGCCCTCTGGGGAAACCTCTTAAGTGCATACACTCAAACGATGACAAAGTCCATTCTGCCTGGACATAAGGTCATCCTTGGCTCCAAATTCCTGAGTGTACCTCCTGTGGCTACTGGGGAAAGCCCGCCTTGTTCACATGCCCTTCGAGGAGCCAGCGAGGCATCCAGAAACTGGAGTCTCTCTGCCTCACTCTGACCACAGAGAGTGGATCTAGATTCTCCTGCAGGCCTCTCTCACTACGAGGATGGGGCTCCCTCTAGCAGCCAGGGCCTCATTCAGATAGATATCTGCACTAAGCAGGCCTTCTGCTCTCACCCAGATCCAAGCAATCTTGCACGCCAGAGGCACGGCACCTCCCAGGACGCGTATCAAGGGAAACATAACTAGTTAATGTCATTGGACATTGCTTGGTCCTTGATTTTCTTTTCTTTCCTTTTCTTCTTTTTTTTTAACAAGAGCTTCTTTAGTCACAATGGCTTAAAACAATAAAAGCTGAGATGAATGACTTGCAAATGTAGTATTTTCACAAATGCTTATGAGCAAGTTTGAGAAGATACAAAGGAAAATCATACATTATACTCAGGTGTATTAACTCCCTAGGGCTGCCATAACAAATTACCACAAACTCGGCGGCTTAAATAATAGAAATTTATTCTCGCACAGTGCTGGAGGCCAGCAATCTGGAATTAAGGTGTCAGCAGGGCCATTTTCCCTCCAAAAGCCCAAGGGGAGGGGGGAGGAGCCTTCCTTGCCTCTGAGCACTTCAGCTTCTGGTGGCTCCTGGCTTTCCTTGGCTTGTGGCTGATCTCTGCCTCCGTCTTCCCATGGCTGTACTTGCTCTGCATCTGTGTCCAAACCTCCCTCTCCTTTCTCTTATAAAGACACCAGTCATTGGATGTAGGGCCTTCCCTTAAATCGAGGATGATCTCATCTCAAGATCCTTAACTAACTACATCTGCAAAGACCTTATCTGCACATCAGGTCACATTCTGAGGTTCCAGATGGACATGGATTTGGGAGGGGACACTATTCAACTCACATCAGGGAACATATAAGTTAGTGACAGGAATGAGACAAACAGCTGTCAACTGAACACAAGGTAGAGTATGAGCTCTGCAGGACACTGGTGATGAGTGATGGCTACGCAAAGGAGGGGATATTCCCATTCAGCAGATCTGGAGGCAACAGTGGATAAAGTCATTGGAAAGATAAGCCTCGAAGGATGATTTTGTAAGCTGGGGCATTTCTGGAAGAGGAAAAGCCCGCGTACAAAAACAGACAAGAGAAGGAGAGGCTGTGCAGTGAACATGGGATTCTGCTTACTGTTCTATTTTGAGGAATAATCATTGGCCACTTTATACGTGACCCTGCACCTTGATTACAAGCACCCAGTACAGCGCTTTGCACATTTCAGAGAGCTGGCTGATATCTGGGGACTGATAACATGGGAAAGTTTAACTCTGCTTCTCCCACTCATTCTCAAATTGCTAAGCTAACCTTTGTGGTCATACACATTATCCTTCACCAACAGGCACTAAATAATACAATCAATGTAACAATTAATTACTTAATTCAAATAAACAGCTAATTAAAGTCAGGTCTACAAGGGTAACATGGTCCTAATTACTAAGCTGGCTAATTGTTTCCCATATTCCTGGAACAAATTCCTACTTCATTGTCCTTCTTTCATGCAACAAATTGATGGTTTACAATGTGCAGGACACTGACTAGGGAAATCAGTAATGAGGAGCACGGAACGGCCCCTGCTCTGTGCTGTTCACAGGACACATCACCCAAATGCCTACACGCCACCTGCCGGTGACCACAACGTGAGGTCACATTTCCTTTCATACCCGAGTTACGATGACTCTGGGTTCCTACCTGCCAACTTACCAAGGGTCTCCTTCAACAAGTATTCCCCAACAGTCATGAGGTTGCCTACCTTGGTTTGTGAATTGGTCCTTCCTGTCCTTTGCTAACTGTTCACTCAGGGGGACAGAAACTCAGGCCAGCGGTCTCAGCCTGACTCCTAACTGCTGCTTCCAGACCACCCGGGGCCCGGGGCCACTGCCAGCCCCACCGGGGTCGTCCTAGCTTTCTGTGGGGATTGCCCTCTGCTCCCAGGGCCCCGCTTTCCCGGGCAGGGTCCCGTCTCTGTTTAGCATCTGAGGTGCCACAGCGTTAAGGTTCTGCCTGGTTATCTGGTTGTTTGAGCTCCATCTCCTTCACCTGTCCTCAGCCTCCTGTGGATGCGAACGTTGTTTCTCAACCCTCACTTCCAGGTGCTACCCACAAGATGGTCCTAGGTTGATCCATAGAGCAGAATCTCAGAGAATCACAGAATGCTTCACCTTCACAGAACGCAAGGGATTTCATTAGCCACTTGCTCCAACTTCCTCATTTTACAGAGATGAAACAATTTTTTCCCAAAACCATACACATGACTATTTAATTTTATGGATGCCATTAGCAGTCTGTTGTATTAGTATCCTAAGGCTGCTGTGACAGGGTGCCACAAACCGAGCAGCTTAAACAACAGAAACATATTGTCTCACAGTTCTAGAGACTAGAAGTCTGAGGCCAAGGTGAGGGCAGGCTTGTGTCCTGCTGAGGGCTGCGAGGGAGCATCTGCTCGTGCCTCCACCCCAGCTTCTGGTGTTCGCCTGGCATCCTTGGCGTTCCTTGGCTTGTAGAAGCATCATCCCAGTCTCCACCTTCATCTTCACGTGACATTCACCCTGTGTGCATGTCTGTCTCCAAATTTCCCCCTTTTTAAGGATACCAGTCATATTAGATTAGGGGTCCACCCTCCTCCACTAGGATCCCATCTTACTACTTCTGCAATGACCCTATTTCTAAACAAAGTCATATTCTGAGATACTGGGGGTTAGGACTTCAGTGTATGAATCTGGAAGGGTAGGGACACGATTCAACCCATAACATCTGTCCTCACTCCCATCAAAGCGTGCGGCTTGGTGGGGATTCGTCTCTACATGCGATTGGAGTCTGTCAAGACAAAGGATCATGAGCTCCCGGAAGCAGGCACAACTGTTTTTGGCTGACGTGATCTGTGTTTACCTTAAAACATATGTTGACTTTCCAAACTCCATCTTACTGTCTCCAAAACTACATTGCCTCAGAAATGTTCAATAGGGTCTCATCAGGGTGGATGCCTCTCAGGAAACCCAGGGTGTTTAAGCGTGATGGGTGCATCGGAACCTCCCAGCCCTTACAGGGGAATAGCCAATGCCAGCACACTCTGTGGTTGCCCACAGTTACTCCAGCCTTCCAGTCAGAGCCTCCTCCAGCAGCCGTTGACATTTATTTAGAAACTAATTGTGCTGCGGTTTGGGACATGAAATGGAAAAAGATGGGTTCGCATTGCAATCCATCTTGGAACGAAATGGCTGTTGTGGCTCCAGCAGAAAATTGTTCCATTAAGTCAAAGGCAAACCTCAATTCGAAGGACAGAAAGGCCAGAGCCTCGAGATGAGGGCCTCTGTGTTTCAGAAGCACCACTGCATTTTAATAGCACCGCAGACCTCATAACGCTCGGGTCCTGCCGCCTGTAGAAATACTTCACTCTCCCTCCCTTTCCCTAAACAGTTAATTCTCAGTTATCCACAAGCATTTTAACCACAGCAGCATTCTAGTCTCAGACTGTTGGACCCTCCTCTTCTAAGAAAGCTATGCCTTCCTTTCTAACATTTGGACTGTCCCCATCCTTTGAACTCTACTGCATGTAGAATCTGGACCCCTCATTCAACAACCAGCAGAAAACCTTATAGAACACCTGTTTTACTGCACACACATACCTGGGAGCCTTTTAGAAATGCAGACTCTTGGGCTCCACTCCAGACCTACTGAATCAAAATCTGCATTTTAAGATGTCCCCATGAGCAGAATGCATCTGCTCTTCCAGGGTGAGGGCTGGGTGCAGACCCTCAATAGACAATTGTCAAACCAGTGAATGGTTGCGTATCTCTGGGGCACATACTCCGTCCTCTCTCAGCTGACCACCATTAGGGGTCATAGAACGCAAACTACTATTAACATTAATTATTCATCTCCCCAGACTCACTTAGTTCTCTGCCAAACAATCAGTATTTTGATATAACACGTGGTCCATCCGAATTTCTGAATGAAACATAAATATTTGCTTGATTTTCTGCTGTTTTGCATTCTCTGTGTCATTGTTTTAACAACCCTACAAGGACTGTCAAAGTTAATTCAAACTCTTTATAGTTTTTAAGTTGAGGATTAGAGAATGCTGACCCTGAAAAGGAATGTCAGGATCACTGAGGTCAACCTCTTCACTTGACAGATGAGGACACCAAGTCACGGTCAACTCATGGCCTTAGTTAGGCAAGTTCACCTACACCTTTGGTCCTGCGCGTTCTAGACACAGGACACCGAATCGTGCTACCCTGGGCTGGCTGGGATGTTGTACAAGGTGTTTGGCCTGGTAACTTCTCACCATCTAACCAGATCGAGAGGACTGCAAACTGAACGAAATTTCTTTTGCTCTATCCTACTCTCAAAGCTCTTCCCAGAGCTCACTGGTGCAGACTGGGAGAGGAGAGAGAAGGAAATGAGAGTCCTTATCACTGTCTTCACTCTCAGAATAAAAATACTAAGGTGTCTGCAAACTATCCCAAGTACAAGGGACCCGTGCAAGGGGGAGAATTCTGGAGACATCCAGAAACGCTGAGGCTCACCACCTCCAGTTTCACTCAGTTCTTTGAGAAATAACCAGACATCAGAGGTGGCTTTCCTCTCCATCTTTTTTTTTTTTTGCGGTACGCGGGCCTCTCACTGTTGCGGCCTCTCCCGTTGCGGAGCACAGGCTCCGGACACACAGCCTCAGCGGCCATGGCTCACGGGCCCAGCTGCTCCACGGCCTGTGGGATCCTCCCGGACCGGGGCACGAACCCGTGTCCCCTGCATCGGCAGACGGACTCCCAACCACTGCGCCACCAGGGAAGCCCTCCTCTCCATCTTCTGTGTGTTTTCACGATGCCAAAGAATCATCAGCAGTAGAGATGCTCAGAAATCAAGCTCCCAGGCTCTGATTAGTTAACTCATTCAACTAACTGCGGCACCGAAGAGCAGAGATACTAACCAGGCTGCTCCTGCCGACAGGAATGTGGAGTCTTCCCGAATGTCCTTGACCTTGGGCACATCGACCTCTCTGAGTCCACAGCGCCACAGGAACAGTCACAGCCTCACCACCCACCAGCCACACCTCCACTCACGCCGTTTATTAAACACCTATAGGCGCCCAGCTTGGGCAAGGTGTCCTAGACCTCTTATTGATGCCCACCACTAGCCTTCTTTACTGATATGTGTTCTGAGGCCCAGAAGCTGAGAAATTTTTATCAATTTAAAAGGTACACCATGGGACTTCCCTGGCGGTCCAGTGGTTAAGACTTCGCCTTCCAATGCAGGGGGTGCGGGTTCCATCCCTGGTCGGGGAGCTAAGATCCCACGTGCCTCGATCCCTGGTCAGGGAGCTAAGATCTCACGTGCCTCGCGGCCAAAAAACCAAAACATAAAACAGAGGCAATATTGTAACAAATTCAATAAAGACTTCAAAAATGGTCCTCATTAAAAAAAAAAAATCTTAAAAAAAAAATACATTGGAGCCAGAGAAGAAATCTGAGAAGACAGGAAAAGGCATACAAGAGCATCTCCAGGTTGACCTAGCAATGGTCCAGAAATCAATATATAATATTTACCTTATATACTCAAAGAAATAAATCTTTATTTAAATCTTTATTTAAACATTTTAAGTAAGTGAAAATAGATGTGTTGAATATAGATTAGCTGAAGCTCATACACACATAAACACAACACAAAAAGGCTCATGTAAATGTATATACCTGTATCTCATCTCATACATATTTCGTAGATATAAATAACATCTATGTAGATACACACACACATAATCTCTGGGAGCGTGGGTCTAATCTGCTCACACTCCCTATGGATATTTTTCTTGGGCTGTTCCTTGGGCTCTTTCCTGGGTTGTCTTCTGTGGTCACTGATGGCCACCGGAAGTGTCCAGCCAACACAGAAATTCTGGCGGTGAAGCTCGTGGAGCCCTCAGCTTCTCTCGCATCCCCACAGGCCTAGAAGGTTGCAGTGGATGTCAGGTGAAGAGTTTATTTTCCCAGAGAACAGTACTGACAGGGGGAAAAAAAAAAAAAAAAATCCACGTCACCTGCAGTGAGTAGGTCTGTCCATGAGGTGGCGTCATTAGTGCAACTGAAGCAGGAGGGAATGAGGTCAGGGCGTAGAGGGAAGCCAATCAGATGGATCGTGGAATAACAAATCCATGCCATCTCCTCAAACTCCCATCCCCACGTTCGACAAACGCCTGCCCGGGCCTCTAGGGTGCAGGTGATTTCGCAAACAGAGCTTCTCAGCTCCTAGACCAAGCCCCGCTGGAGGCTTAGGAGCAGCCCAGGCAAGGGGACATGTGAGAAGCCATGTGTGTCCCCAGTGGGCTTGAGCGCCGTGCTCCCACGGTACCTGGACACCCCTCCGCATTCCCTGGCCGGTGGGGTTGTCTTCTGTGGTCACTGATCGCCGCAGGAAGCGTTCCAGCTGACACACAAAGCCCGGCGCTGAGGCTCCTGGGGCCCTGGGCTTCGCTGGCAAGTTCCTTCTGCCCTTTCAAGACACACCTGAAGCCCCCTGCCAAGCACAGTCCACGGAGACAGGACCGTCAACAAAAGCGCCCCATGTATGGAAAACATCCCCAAACCCCACTTTTTGTGAGCAACTCCTGCTGAAGTCTGAACCACGCCACAATAGATAGTCCCACTCTGCATGGTCTTTAAGGAGAGAAAAGATGCTGTGAAAATAATTCACTACTGAAGCCCTTCCTGGGGCCAGTTTTGTTTTCCAGTTTTAGGAAGTTCCATTGCTATGTGGAGAAAAGTACCTTCTCTCTTCACCAGAGGGGACCGAATTGACATTTAAGATCTTTGCTTAAACGTCAATTCTCAGAGGTTAATTCCTTGGGGATCTTGTCTAGCATAGTCCTTCCCACTCTGTCTGCTATAGGCCAGGCATTTTACATCGTCACTGTCTGTTTCTCAAAGACCCTGTTCTCCTGGGACCTCACAGAGGGGCAAGTCAGGTCTGAAGAGGGGACAGTGGTACTTGCCTGAGGCCACACACGTGTCAGCCACAGAGGCAGTGCACACCCAGAGCTCTTGGGCTTTCTCTGCTGTGTTGCCCGCTGCATACTGAACAAGTGGCTTAGAATGAAAAGTTGTAACAGTTATATAATAACGCCCCTTAACATTTGGGTGGTCCTCTTTGTATACAAAACGCTTTTCCATTGCCCAAGACCTGGTGAGACATATCCTAGCGCTGAGGTCCACCCCCTTCTGCTCTGGCTCTCTCCCTGGCCACCCCCCACCATGGCCTCAAGCCACGGATCTCCCCGCTGGGCTGGCCCTTGCTCCCCGATTCACTGCGAGCCTGCTGATTACTTGATGCTGGGAGGCTGCCACTGCCAGTGTCCTGGGGGTTCTGGGGTCATAGATCCTGGGTGGGCCTGGGAAGGTGGGCGCCAGAGCAGAGCAGCTCTGTGTAAGCAAACCTGGCCTCTCAGTTGTACCCAGGGCCAGCCCTGGCTGACGCTCAGGAAAACATCAGTGATGAAGGGACGCCTCGGTTCAGCTCAGACAACCCAAGAAAGAGCCCAAGGAACAGCCCAAGAAAAATACCCATAGGGAGTGTGAGCAGATTAGACCCACAGTCCCAGAGATTACGTGTGTGTATATCTACATAGATGTTATTTGTATCTACGAAATATGTATATGATACAGGTATATACATATATATGAGATTTTGTGTGTTGTGTTTCTGTATGAGCTTCAGCTAATCTACATTCAACACCTGCCAATAAATGTGGTCTTTTGGCTAAAACCCTTTAATTTGGAAATCAAGTCTTATGTGTAACCTGTAAGTTAAATTGGACCCAAGAGTGAATTGGATCTGCATTGAAGAGAAACCAGAAATCTAGTAAGTTCTGGGGTACCCTGATTTTGCTACATCACAGTAACAAGAGTGGCAGACATTTGTTGGGTTCTTGCTGCAGACCAAGCTCTGTTCTAAGTGCTTCACTCTACCAACCTCTTCCTTCAGAATCCTGGCAAGCACATACTATTTGTGCCCAGAAAAATGAGGCACAAAAAGATGATGTGACTTGCCTGAGATCCCACAGCTAGTAATGGAGGTGTCTTGAGTTTGAATTTGTAACCACCATTCAGTACCAAAATGGCCCCTGACTTCACATGGCCATGTTGGAGGTTGCCTATGGGTTCTGGAGCTCCACCAAGTTCCTGTTATCCAGGGAAGTCTTGAACGAGATCTGACCCTTGGGAGAAGCCCCAAGACAAACCAATCTCTGTGGAGCAAATGGAGTGAGAAGTACTGTTGGTGGCACCCCATGAGTCTTGGAGACCTTGTTCTTTTCTCTCTTTCCCATCCTTCCTCCCGAATCCTTCCTGCCTTGTCTGTCATTAAGCTAATCGACTCCAGCTCAGCCAATTCAGAGAAGGAGACCTGACTACCCTAGCTCAACTTTGTCTTCATGTCAGCAGTGGCAAGAATGGGGCAGCATCCATCCTGAAGGACCCTATTAAAGTGCACTCTTTGTCTTAGTCCGTTCGGGTGGCTATAACAAAATACCACAGACTGGGTGGCCTATAAATGGCAGAAACTTCTTGCTCACAGTTCTGGAGGCTGGAAGTCCAAGGTCACGGTGCCAGCATGTCGGGTGAGGGCCCTCTTCCAGGTCACAGACTTCCTGTTGTGTCTTCACATGGCAGAAGGAGCAAGGGAGCTCCCTGGGGTCTCTTATAAGGGCACTAATCCCATTCATGAGGGCTCCACCCTCAAGACCTAATCACCTCCTACTAAACCCCACCTACTAATACTATCAGCTTTAGGGGTTAGAATTTCAACATACGAATGTGGGGTGGACTCAAACATTCAGACCATAGCACTCCATCTTCACCCTGCCCCCCTGACTCAGACCCCAGACTGCAACCTACGCAGGTGGATTGTATCGCGTCTGCCCTTATCTTGGCAATATGGCCATGTGGTTGCTTTTGTACATTGGCCTTTTTGGCCCCAGCACACAGGAAATGAGTGTAATTGAAGCTATAATGTGAATTTGACAGGAACACAGAACACACTCTACTGCACGTGCTCACTCTGACAGATGCTGTCTATCTAATTAGAGGGCTTTAATTATTAATGCTCCCAACCACTTAGAACGGCAGGTCACCAAGTCACCACGCACATGTACCTGAACAGCATAGGATTAGGACGAAGCGGGCTCACATCTGGCTGTTATTGTGGATCTCAAATTTGTTTGATGTCTCATCTCAGTCACAAAGTCCCAACGGTCCTTTCCAGGCCTGGTCCTGCAGATGGAGCTCTGAATTGGCTCAGGTCCTGGATTCTGGTCCTGCCTCTGCGTTGACTCTTGGGGTCTTTGGTCAGTCCTTTTTTCTTCTCAGTGCCTCCATAGACCCACCTGTACTGTGTGGCTACAAATATTTGCTTAGGATCATTTTAGCAGCTGTGAAGTGTCCTGGGATCTTTGAATGAAAGACGCTCTATTAAAGCTTATGAGCCAAGTGACGACTCTGGCCCCATGTGCACAGCAGAGCTCTGCAGGAGACAGACTGGGCCCATTCATCCTTCATACAGGCCTAACTTTATCCCAAAGCCTCACTGTTGGCCAGGGCTGCAGGGCTCGTCAGAGAACGGAGCGGTCCTTGCACTTTCAAAGTGCCCTCTATTTAGTAGGGTTGCTTTTTTTTTCTTTTTTCTTTTTCTGTTTTTTTTAACCATTGCATATTAGTAAAGGTAAAACAACTATCCAAGAAAAAGGACAATCATGAAAGAAGGAGGCCCTTCTCAAGGGAGATCTGTTGATCAGGGCATTAAAAAGTCAAGGATATCATTTTGCCTGGAGTTGGAATTTATACTATTAGCACATTGGACACTCCTGCATAAATATCAGAGTGCCATTTTTGCATGTATTTTTGCAGACTTGTGTGTGTTGGTTCAGAGTGTCCACTGTGCAGGAGAGCAGAGCTAAGAATGAATAGTAGGGTATGTGCAGGGCCAGCCAGGCTTAAGTGTGAGTAGTTTTGCTTCTCCAACATGGCTCCCCTGTTGCAACCCATAACCCTGCATCTGTCTCGGGGTGTTAGCCTTAGAGCTCGCATCTGCAGCCTGCCTGAATCTCAGGACCCTCTCTCTACCTCCCCACCCGCCTTTCCTCCAGGAACTTTACTGAAAGAACAGTAGGTCTCTGCTTGCTCCCTCCTCAGTCCATTTCGTCTTCTTTGTCTTTGAACTCATCACCAGCCCCAGGGGCCAGGTGTCCCATCAAGATACCATCCCCGGCTGTGGATGTCTAAGAAATGTGGCACTCCCTTGGGAGTCTCCACTCCCTGTGTCATCAGCAGAAACCTTCGTAGATGCTCAGGCACCGTGGTCTCTAGTATCACCCCTTTTCTGGGTGTGCAGAGCATAACTCCCCTTTGCTCTCACAGAATAATGCAAACATCTAGGCAGGCGTACCAAGGCCTCACACTCCACGGTCTGTGTCTTCCCGTTTGACTCCCACTCTCCTCCCTCACCTCTCTGCTCCTCAAGCCCGGCCACACTGTTCTCCTTTCTGTTCTTCAGACTCATCCAAGTTCATTCCCACTTTGCACTTCTGCTGGTCCCTGTCTCTAGGACACTCTGCCCACCCAAACTGGCAGGTCGGCTCCTTCTTAGCATTCAGATCTTTACTTAAATGTCAACTCTCAGAGGTTAATTCCTTGGGGATCTTGTCTAGAACAGTCCTCCCCACTCAGTCACTTACATATTGTACAGCTTGTCTTCAGACTTTGGGAACGACTGACAATTACTGATGCCGTGTATGAGCTGACACATATATTTCTCTGTCCCTCCAGCACCAGAATAGAGACTCCATGACCAGGGACCTAGTCTGGCACCCTCAGCGCTGTATCCTCAACACTATGTAATGTATCTGGCCCTTGGTAGGCTCTCTATACAAACATTTGTTAAATTAGTCAATGAATGAACAAACTAGAAATCTTTGTTATGGATTCCAAAAGGTTGCCAGTGAACTTCATCGCTCAAACCTAACAGTGTCAGGCATTGTCACTGGGAGTCCCATCTGGACCCCCTGGAAGGCCACGGTGCTGGACCTCAGCTGGTTTGCAGCATCCCAGCCACTGGGAAGCCCAGGGCTTGCCTGTGGCTAGTAGACCATGATATTTGGGGTGAGGCAAAAATCAGCCTCCAAAACTCATCAGAGAGTCCTACTGGGCCACAACTAGTTGGAGGATAGGCTAGCAGGAAGATCCTGGTATGAAGCATAGAACATAAAGTGGGGAAAGCGGCCCAGAGAGAGAGCCTGGAGGGATTCCCAGATCCACAAGAACACGTGTCCTTTGTTGAAGGCCCCTGTGGTTTGGGCTGAGCAAGTGAAGGAGCAGTTCGAGTAGCTTGGTTCAGTCACACAGTGACGACAACCTTCTCCTGAAGGCGTGAGCTGCCTCGGCTGCCCCTCAGTCTACTGCTGAGGACCTGATGCCGGGTCCTGGTGTGGGGGTCTAGGTGGGGCAGGGCGGGAGTATTCATTGCTGATTAAGCCTTTCTTGCTGCAGAGTAGAGAATGCACTCAGAGGAGGGGCAGTTCTCATAAAAGGTCACCAAGGAGGTTACTGAGCTGTTCGGAAAAGAGCTGGCAACGACAGAAAGGAGGAAGAGAAGGAGATGCACGCAAGAGGAATTACTGATTCAGAACTGAAAAAAATATGAATTAGATCAGATTAGATGGACGGAATGGGGAAGAAGGAAGATGCCATGAGGCCTGGGAAATCTAAGCTTGTTCGTCTGCACAGAGGCTGTCAGATGCGTAAGAACAGCAAGGCCGGGACAGGATGAGGAGGGTAGTGCTCTTTGTCTCGGGACAGGCTGAATTTGACAAGCTCATAGGCCCTCCAGAGAGAGGTTTCTTCCATAAACAGATGGAAATATAGGCCTAGAGCATAAGAGAATGGAAGAAATTGTATTATTTTAAGTAAAATGAGGCTCTAAAAGGAATCAAGAATTTTAGTGGAAGGAGAGGCACCGGGAGGACAGTTTTTTGTTTTATTTATTTTTATTTTTCAATTTAAAAAATTTTTTTATTATTATTATTTTGTATTTTGGCCACACCATGAGGCATGTAGGATGGTTCCCCGACCAGGTATCGAACCCTGGCCTCCACAGTGAAGGCGTGGAATCCTAACCACTAGGCAACCAGGAAACTCCCCAGGAGGACATTTTCAACTTGAATAAAACTAATACTGATTAAGGTAAAGCCTGAAGCTGGTGGACAGTTTCTTATTCAAATGGAGGGGCTGGTTTAATTTTTGTAATGGATCATGAGGTTTCAGAAATCAGCTTTGCTTCGAAAAGAGAACCCAGGGCTTCCCCGGTGGCGCAGTGGTTGAGAGTCTGCCTGCTGATGCAGGGGACACGGGTTCATGCCCCGGTCTGGGAAGATCCCACATGCCGCGGAGTGGCTGGGCCTGTGAGCCATGGCCGCTGAGCCTGCGCGTCCGGAGCCTATGCTCTGCAACGGGAGAGGCCACAGCAGTGAGACGCCCGCGTACCACACACAAAAAAAATAATAATAAAAAAAGAGAACCCAGGAGCATCTTTAGAGGGGCAGAGACCCACGGAGGACAACACCGAAGGGCCAAATCCGGAGAGTATAGTTGTTCCTAATAAAACGGGGACGACGACTTCTCCTGCTCAATGCAGCTGTCCTCACCATGACCCCCAGAGAAGGTCACTTTGTGCATGCAATTCTGACAACATCGTGCTTTAAAAAATCACGTTATTAATACTAACCATGAAAGCAAAACCAAATTGTGGTCTCTTCTTGCCCCCAAGTAAAGAAAACCAAAGCATCAGAGATGAAAAGAAGACAATAGACAAAGATCGGAAAACAGAGCAAACCCTAGAGAACACGTGCAAAACCAAAACAATTAATTACTAACTATGCGAGGTGGAATATAGAACAAAAGGAGTCCTAAAAGACCCCCTGCCCCCCCAAAAAGAACCAAATAGTAACTTAAAAATGTGAGGAAAGATAGTCACATTTCATAAGCCAATGTTACAGCAATGAGAGAATATTCATGATGTAGCCTTGGGCCCTGCTTGCTGAGTTCTTGTAACAAGCTCTGGGCCAGGGCTAAAAATATCAAGGAACAGGAATAGTCAGGAGTTAGGGATGAGGCTACCAGCCAGCGCTGGTAACAAGGAGAAGGTAACGTGGGGTGAGGCCGATGGAAAGCAGGGCAGTTCTCGGCCGAGAACAGGAGGAGAAGCCCCTCAGGTCAGCCCCCAAGGCTACAGCAGAGAGGAACACTCACGGCCTTAGGTGGCTGGGCCTCTGCTGCGGCTTCTGCCACGAATCCTGCCCCACAGGTCACCTCCAGCTTCCCCTGGAAATGGGCTTCTTCCTCTTAAAATACAGTGTGGCCAGAGAGTGGACTCTAATATTTCTTGAGGGTCTTGGAGGGCCTCCAGGCAGTGTGGACCAGGAAATAGGAGAGGGTTTGGTGGTCAAATGAACTTGAGACACCCTGTGTCTAAAACCTCCTTTGAATTCACATGCTCGTGAGCATATTCAAGGCTCTGAGAAGTTCTGCTATTAAAAAACCCAGTTTAATCAACCCCCAAAACATGCCGAAAAGCTAGAGATCTACAAAACGTGCTTTATCTTCGCCGCCTTATGCTTATTATTCTGAATAACAAGGACAATAATATTCACGGCCACCAAATTTGATCTGGCCCATCTGTGCCCGTCCCCTCTCACTGTCATGTGTTTCCGCTTTAAAACTGCCTGTTAAATTTGAAGGGCACAACTTTCTCCAAGGAGGTTATCTGAGTAGGGATGTATCCTGGTTGGAACTTCTGAGCATCCCCCGGGGAAACCGCGGTACTAACTGTCAACGTATTTGTAGAACATCCTGTGTTACAAAGCACTTTGACAGAAATCTGATTACTTATCATCTCTCACTGTAATACAGTGACGGCATGTGGGAAGCTGAGCTGATTCCCTTCTAGGAGTGCAGCAAAACAAGTTTGGTTTATGGAGGAGTTAAATCAGAAAGCTGAAGATTTAGAGTAATTATATCCCCACTTTCTACAGAAGCTTCCACTGGTCAAGACTACACTCACGGCTGCCTCAGAGGTTCCTCCCCCACTGATCCCTTCTCAAGTTTAACCTCTAATTACTTGACAAGGATGCTGGCTGAACAGGTAACTTTATATTGGAAAACCTAAGACTCATATTATTTTTCAGTTCCTTGCTGAGTTATCTGATGATGATACTGTTGCCAACAGGATCAAGTCCAAGTACCTTAGCTTCTCTTCACATTTGACAGCGACCCAGCTTTCCAACTTCACCTCCAATCACTTTCCCACCCCATGCACGGTGTTCCCGCTCCCCCGCAACCACCAGCCACTTCCTGAATAGGGCTTGCTTCATCCAAACCCTGCATCTCAACACACACACTCTGTGTCCTGTTCCTGGCTGTCCTTTCCTTTCTCTGCCTGCAAAACCTTGCCAGCCCCAAGGCAGAGCCAGTCACTCCTTCCCCTGGGCCCCCCAGTCCTCTGTACTTAGTTCTAGATAGTTCTAGATAACACCGATCCTTCTGGAATTGTCTGTGTGCCCTCTGGAGCTTCTGGAAAACAGCGCCTACGTTTCATCCATCATGGCACGCCCTGGGCCTCGTGCAGTGCCTAATGGCACACAGACGGTGCTGAAGAGACTTTCATTGAATGGATGACTCAGTTAGGCACTGTCTTTGACAGAAGAATCTCTGGGTTTGTGTTGAGACAAAAAAGCGTACCAATCACCAATCAGCAGCAGTCAATGGAGAGCGGCAAGAGGGAGGCGCCAGAGCTGGCACTGGCCTCACTAAGTGAGGGAAGGGACGGGCCTGGGCCCAGTGGGCGCTGATCGCAATCTCTGGGGAAAGAGGTATATATGAGATTTTTAGAAGATGCTTTTCAAAAAGAGAATGGATTATACGAGGATGAGAAACAGTGGCCCAGGACTGCATTCAAGGTGAGCCACACTGGATAAGAAAGGGAGGAAGAGACAGGGCAAAGGACTGTCCCCTGGCCCCCTGCTAGGGTGAAGGGGGATCCTCCTGCACTGTGAGGGGCTCCTGGACTCAGAGACCTCCCGGCTGGGGGTCAGGCTGGGCAAACTCCCCATCTTCAGCCTCCCTGGCATAGATTACGCTTGTGCTCAGCTTCTCCTGGATGGGGAGGGAAACTCATAAATTATTTACCAGTTTTTCCCTTACTTTTATGATGTTTCCTTTTCATAGTTAACCTTCGATTACTTGATTAAGATCACTAAGAAGAGCTTAGTTCAGTCTAAGCTCAGTCCACCCTTGTTATCTTTCCTCAGAATCCCTGAACTCAGAGGGACTTAAACCAAACATCCGGACATTTAGCTCAGCAGTGCCTACAGCCTCTAGCGACCCCAGGTAAGTAGGAAAGGTGCCCAGCAAACAGGGCGAGTAGTAGAGGTTGCACCTATTTTCTGAGATTACCCACATGAGGGAGGCAGAACTGTCGTTAAATTATGTTTGTTTATAGAAGTCGCTTTACCTTTCTGAGCCTAAAAGTCACAGACCATTGCAACTAAAAGGGACTTTGGAGTTTACTTAGTTCTTCCCATTTCATTTCACAAGATGGAAAGGGACAGTGGGAGAAGTGGAATTCAAACTTTCTAACAGACTTAGTAGAATTCTATAGCTCATTTCCCCTAGAGAACTGAGATGCAGTTTAAAGTGCTTTTAAATGACCACCATGTCCTGATTTATTCTCCAGAAGCAGGACAGCAAATACGAGGATGGGGACTGAAGTGAGGAAAACACGCTGAACCAATGGACACGAAAAGAAGCGTGATTAAGAAGAGGCTGCCTGAACTCATTCGGATTAATTCCACTCTAAAGAAATCCTCGAATAGAGGAAACACCATAAAATATTGATGAAATAAAGGAAAATACTGAGTTACCCACTCCTTCTTAAAATGTATTAATGAACAGATCCAGTGAGAAGTTTATATGTCTTAACTGTGAATTCAATAAACATCACTGGCATCTGATCTGTACTAAGTCCATGGGGATTAGAGTAAAAGTAAGGATGTACATATGAATAATGAGAAGAGCAAACGTTTATGGAGGGCTACCACGTTGCAGGCGCTGGGCTAAGAACTAGCTCATTTAACCTTAATCGTAAGTATGACTGTTTGCCCATTTTACAGGTAAGGAAACGGAAACTTAGGACAGGGAAGTAACTTGCTTGAGGTCCCAGAGCTGGCAGGTGGCGGTGCTGAGTTTCTGACTCAGGTCAGCCAGAGTTCCTAACCATTAGGCCCTAGTGACTCCCAGGGGAAAGATCCCTGGAGCTTGTAGTCGGAAGGGTAGGGCGCACGGGAACAAGGAGTCCATAATGATAGGGCCTCCCACTGGGAAAGGGGATAGTTAAGGAGGAGTCACAAGGAAGGTAACACTAGAGCAGGAGGTTAAAGAATGAAGGAAGAGACGTCCACTTGGAGAGAAGTGGGGAAAGTTTGCTTTAGGGACTGTGCCACGATAACCAGAAGCATCATACCTGGAGCCGAGGAAGAACCACATGGTGCTGGGGTCACACCAACCATACCCCAGAGACTCAGCTTTGGGCCTAAAGCCAGTTTCAGAAAGAGAACACTCTTGTTGCAATCAGCACGAGTTCTAAGACCTGCAGCCCACTGGTGGCAACTGCTGGTGGCCGTCAGCGCTGTCTCCTTGCAGCTTGGCCCACTGTGGCCTCCCCAGGTAGCGAGCTGGACACCGCTCCAGGGTAGACTAGCCTGGGGGCTGTGGAGGGTGAGGGTGCGGCGACACAGAGCTGCCACGAACCAGGCAAGTCACTGAAGACCGCGTCAGGTCAGTGCACCTCCTCCAGAACGGTCCCCCTTTCCACAGCCCATGGCTTTATTCAGCCTCAGTGCCTGCAGGTGAGCCAAGTGTGGCCGTGGACAGATCCGGAAGAAAGACGAGAGATGTGACAAAGGAAAAGCAGGGTCCCACAGGTGCTATTGATGCCCAAGGCATTGCTTTGTGCTTTCTTAAAATCATGGCTAACACATGGACACTAGTCAACTGAGCAGTCCCAGGGCCCCTGGTAATATTCGCTCACTTCTCCTTAGAGAGACATCCCTTTTCTCTCTCGAAAACTAGAGTTTTTCTTTTTCCATTTTCTGCCCTTAACCGTCTCTGATGCTCCCTTTCCTTTCTCTCAGTTTCTTCCATCAGCCTCTGATGGACTCGCCCCAGGGCCTGCAGCTCCAGGCCCAGACTTTTGCTTGGAAGGGCAGCGTGCCGCTGTGGTCACGGGCCACTCAATCTGAATCCACTTGGAGAGCTGGACCAATGCAGAGCCCTGGGCCCCGCTCCAGACCCACTGACACAGTCCTGCCGAGCTGGGAGCTGCATTTTCAACAGTGCTTCCAGCTCACTTTTTGCTCACTGAAGTTTGAAAATCACTGCCCTGGGGACCCAGACACTGGAAACTTTCAGATCTCCGATCTTTTCCTCCATCTCTCCCATGGAACCTTCTTTGGTAAATGGAGATGCTGAGAAGGTACAGAGCAGTCCAGGGCTTAGCCTTTCCCGGTTGTCTTGTGTTAACTCATCTGTCTCCTCTGCTGGACTGTGAGTCTCTAGGATGGACATCAGGTTCTACTCGGCTCTCCAACCCTGGGTGGTGCCTGGGTCACCATGGACGCTCCACTACTGTTCGTGGAACGAATAAATTGTTGATGTAGCAAACCCTGCTCTCTTTTCTCCTATCCTTTCCTCCTCTCCTTTCTCTTGGGGGCCCCCTTGGCCTTGGGCACAAAACACAAATGTTTTAAGAGATGGTTAATATTTAAAGGGACAGAGTCAGGCATAGGCCGGGCAACGGCTGCTTGCTCAACTGACAAACAAATCCACCTTCTTCTGTTCTTTCCTAAGCCAACAGGAAGCAGCCAGGAGATGGTCACTCACCCAGCCAGGGCCCAGAACCACCATCCTCCCCTCCCACACAGCAATTTCACAATGTTGCTGACACCTGGGGCTATAAATAGTCTTTACTAAGAAGCCACACCTGGGGACTGAGCAGGCCGGATGCGTGATCCCTATTTGCTGCCCCTTCCAACAAGTGGAGAAAAAAATTTTTAAGTGTCACTTAGAAGAATCCAAGCCTGGGCAAAGTATTCTGCCTCTACCTTGGAGTTCTGTCGGCTCCCCCAGGTTCGGACTGCATTTTAGGGTCTCTGACACATTCTGCTTATCGTTGTCCAATAGGAAACTTTGTCCTGCTCATAATAATGAAGATAATGGTGATGAAAGTAATTTTTTAGTAGATCTTCCTCCCCCCACTCCATTCCTATGATCTCTTGTGAGTGGATCACTGTAGTGTTTTCCACACCGATTCACGTCCTCCCTCGCTCCAGTCTACAAGATCAATTCTCCTACACACTTGCTTTTTTCATGGTTTTTCCCTGTTCAGAATTTTTCACTCTTCCCATTATATGTAACAGTGGCCTACAGTGTTTTAAATGCATACCCTGATTCTCAACGTATATATCAATGTGCTACTATGGATTCATATAAAATATTAGGAAAGCTTACTTTCATTGTTAATCTTCGACAAACGTAAATATAAACAGCAGTTCTAATATTTTCTCCCTGTACTCCAATGGACCATTTTGGACACCACTGACAATGGCTGAGATTGAATCATTTTGTTGGGTCACCAAAGCCTTCTAAGACCTAGTTCCAGGTCATTCATTCATTCACTCAACATTTCTTAGTGACTAATATGGCCAGGCATGGGGCTAGGCTCAGGGGATAATAAGTAGTTAGAGCCCCAATAGATCAGGAGCTTACAGGTGAGTGGAGGAGATAAACCCATAACTAACTAACTCTTGGAGAGACTTATGTATCGTCAGAGATGTTTGCACAAAACCTTAAGGGAGAATAGAGAAAAGAAATAACTTTGCCTGTGAGAGTCAGGAAAGGCTTCTTGAGGACTATGTGAGCTGGGTCTTGAAGGATGAGTAGGAGTTCACCAAATCACAAAAAAGAAAAAGGGCCTTCTAGGCACAGAGCAGAGCATAGGCAAAAGGCACAAAGGTAATAAAAGAATATGGTACATTTGAGAAGGGACAAGTAGTTCACAGAAGTTGGTGGATTACATGGGGAGTGACAGAGGATGAGGATTAGAAAGGAAGGCTGAGGTCAAATCATGGAGGACCTTGTCTGCCATACCAATTAAGTTTGGATTTTATCCTGAAGTTAGTGGGAGTCATGGGATGTTTTTACAAACTACATTCTCCTCTAAATGTGTTTTTACCTGTCTTCCCCAGAGGAATGGCAGAATATGAAGTAGAAATAAAATCAGCAGTTCCTCAGGGCAGGGCTGGCACACCTTCCCTCCCCTGAATGTGCCACCAAAGATGTCTGTCCCTTCTCAGGGTGCCTATGAAGCTGGTGGCCTGGGCTACTTGGGAGGTCCTACAGCAAGGGCCACAGCCGCCAGACAGCAGGATGCGCCCCTCCCCAAAGTCTAAAGGCAAGTTCAAGAATGTCCAGTGTTAGGATGGAAGCTAACAAGGACTCACACTCCTTGTCCGGGATTAATGGTTATTAGGAAGGCTTCGTTACGAGATTCGGACATGTCTCTCGTACACTCTCAGGAGTTGATCAACCCAAACTTTAGTAAAAACCAAAGTCTTGGAATATAACACAATAACAGATGCACATAGCGTAAACGAAACTGAAATTGGAGAGTAAGAATTTTTTATTTCTTTGTCTCCCCAGTTTTCTGGGTGGCAGACACGACCATCTACCTTCTCTCTTTATTACACTCTTACTAAGAAACTGATGTTTATACAGTGTTCCCAAATAAGCCTTTCATCTGTTAGGGTCATTAGTATGTCCAATTCCTCTCCTAAGAAGCTTTACCATAAAAATCTCCTTAGAATAGAGTTTTCATTCATTTAATCAACCCGCATTGTGTGCCGAATGGTTGCCAGGCACTGTCCTTGGCTAGGCTTTTATGTCTAAAGTATTTTCCTTCATTTGTGAAAATGACACACATGGCCACCTTCTCTACAATGGGTCCTTTGGGTTGTTTTTCCCAGGAGGATGTTAGACTTACCCTGAACCCTCCACAATTTCCCTCTTGTGACCAGGGCCAGGCAGTTATAAGATCCTTGGTCCATGTTTGAGGTGGTCTGTGTTCAAAGACTAGAACTTTCCTCTGCAGAATAGAGCTTTACTCTATGCAGTGCTGCAACAGTAGTGTTGAGCTTTTAGCCCTATGCACTAACAGAATGAAATAATCATTCAGAGGGAAAACATTGCATCCAATTAGAAATGATAGAGCTCTTTATCTAAACTAGGAAAAGACTTCTCAAGATCACAACAATGCGATGACAAACATGAAGCGTAGCCCTGCAGGGATGCGGCCACTGGGGCAGCTGACACCCTGGGAAACAGCAGGATGTAGCGGACAATGGGCTGGCCCAGAGTCAAGAGACTACTGTGCTGGTCTCAGCTCTGAACACCAGCCATCTTCCTGGAAAGCTCCCACCCTTTCTGGCTGACACAGTCCTTCCTGTCAAAAGAAGGTACGAGGTAGTTGCTATCTAAGAACCTGGTTCTAAAGTGTTGTGTTTATTTCATCATATTTCCATACGGTACCAACAAAAGCAAGATTTATTAGGTCAGCACTGCCTCCTGTGTGCTTATATCGGAATCTGGCTGCTTTTATTATTCTAGTCTAGATCATGCTACTGATCTGCCACTTCTCTTTGGAAATCCTTTGGAAGGGAAGAGAATGAAACAAACACCCTTTGCTCTCTGCTATTTACATCCGGGCTTCATTCTGAGGCTCTTCTAATATCTTCAAACAAGGAGTGAGGGACAAGGAAAGAAAAAAGAGACATACCAGGGGAAGCAGGGACATGACTCTTCATCAGAGACAGAAAGAACCAGAAACCACTGCCCCACACAATCATGAAGGTTGATGCTAATGTCTTGAGTACTGCGTTTCAATATTCCCCTCTTTGTAGTGACAGTGACAAAGCCAGCTTACCTCATTAGGGCATTATGGGAGAAATGATGACACAGCTTAAAAAAATCACTGCAACAAAGTACTGTTTGTGTGCAGTCACAGGTAACACGAGTTGCTTCTTACATGGGCAGTAGTGGTCCCCAAATAAAGGTCTTAACCCACTCTTCCTACAGGAGCTATGCCCGGGCGGCACTGGCTAAGAAGGCAGGGTGGTCTGCCCCAAGTCTCATCAATATGGGGACCCAGTGAAGCTCTGAAGCCAAGTTGAGGCTGAAGGCTGGCCTCCAATTTAAGATGATTAAGCAAGTCAGCATGGGGCTTCCCTGGTGGCACAGTGGTTAAGAATCCGCCTGCCAATGCAGGGGACATGGGTTCAAGCCCTGGTCCAGGAAGATCCCACATGCTGGGGAGCAACTAAGCCCATGCACCACAACTACTGAGCCTGTGCTCTAGAGCCCACGAGCCACAACTGCCACAACTGAAGCCCGCGTACCTAGAGCCCATACTCTGCAACGAGAAGCCACTGCAATGAGAAGCCCACACACTGCAACGAAGAGTAGCCCCCGCTCGCCGCAACTAGAGAAAGTCCGCACGCAGCAACAAAGACCCAACGCAGCCAAAAATAAATAAATTAAATAAATTAATTAAAAAAAAGAAAGTCAGCATGGACACTGTAGTCTAGACAGTAAAGAGCTCAGTAAATGGCAAGACAGCCTAGGAACTCTTGAACGAGACGGCCCATGGGCTGGGGTTCAAGCTGTTTCACTAATAGGGACCCAAGTTAGAAAATACCATGTGTATGTATATTTATTTATATTCACAGACTATCCATATACTATTTATTTATTAACACTTATTTAGATTTAGATTTATCACAACCACTGGAGGGCTGACCCTACTTCCAGCCCTCTCCTGCGGTTTTTCTCCAGCAGAGGTTGGCTAGGGCTTTTTTTGTGCAGGCCAGGAGCTGAGAATAATTTTTACACTTTTAAAGGGTTGTTAAACACACGTGCGCGCGCACACACACAAAGAAGAATATGCAACCTTATGTGATACACAAAGCCAGAAATAATTTACTACCTGGTCCTTTGCAGAAAAGCTTGCCCACCCCCGGTCTCGAGGCCTTATTGGTCTGTCGTGTATAACGTGATTTATGGCTGTTCTTTCATTTCATCCTTATGGTGACCCTGTGAAGTAGGTAGGGCAGCTGTTATCATGTCCATTTTAATGGCAGCCTGGAACAGAAGCCTGGAACAGTTACACAACTACTCCAAGGTCACGGTCACGGTGGTGAGGCCAGTTCTCCTCATTTTCCATCCAGGACTCTTATCAGGAGATCACAGAGAGAATCACTGACCCAGCTCATCTTCACGGTGGGGGGCGGGGGAGGGTTGAATTGCATCCAAATTGGTTTGAGGGTACCGGGTCTGTCCACCCTTTCTTAGCAGGCAGCTCATTGGGGGAAAATATCATGAAGACTCTTTGGAAATGCTGGGAATGTTTAACTAGCCTCGTTATAGATTTTGGCAGGTTAGGCAGCAGAAGTGCACACTCCCCTGCAGCCAATGGCTCAGCTCAGAGCTGACAGAGGCCCTGCCGTCGGACGCCTGCCTTCCCCTTCTGCTTTCCCCTCTCATTCATTCGCTCCCCTCTGCGTCCCAAGCGCATGCTGAGCGGAGCAGCTGGAGGGATGAATGCCCACATTGTCCCCCCAGCCCGTCAGCAGCCACAGACCTGTGCAGCTGCTGTGAGGCCCGCGTCCTCGGTGTAAACAGCTGGCCCGCCTGAGTACTGGCTTGTTCTCTTCGCTGTTCCTGGGCCAGATCTCCCCGATGCTGGGACCCTCCTCCTCTCCCTCCCCTCCTCTGCTGCCCCAGGGCTGAAGAGGGGCTTTGTGCCCTTAATTCAGACCTTAATCCCCTTGAACGCTACCAAGGTAGAGACCCAAAATAAAGACACACATGGGATGGGTCTCTGAGTCACCCACAGGCAGGAGGGGCTGAGGGCTGCCTGGCTGTCTGTGGGGACGATTTCAGAAGTCTGGATACAAATGGCCGGAGGCTGGAGTGGGTGACTTTTCAGGGCTCTACTGCCCTTACAAGTCCACAAACAGCTTTCTGCCGGCCTGCTGTGGAGTGACAGGGTGCACTCTTAGAGACAGGCTACTAAGAGGCAAATCTGTGCAATCATTACCAACTCAGTCATTTGGGTCATTTAGTAATTGAGTCCTTACTAGGCAGAGACCTGGCTTCTCGGGAGGGGGACAGAGAGGTGACAAGGATGAAGACCGGCAGGAGTGGGACCCCGATGACGAAGTAGAGCCTGAGAACTCTCGGGGTGCACACGAAGACCAAAGGCAGGGTGTCAAGGTCAGGGAGGAGGGCCACAGCACTGAGGGGGTCGGCAGGGGGAAGGTCTGGCTCTCCTTACCTCTGCCTCTGATTTGTCCTTACAGTTCCTGTTTCCACAGTGACTCAGACCTAAGGTAAGTCTCTCCCTGCGCCCTCATACAAGTCACCGTCTTCCCAGCTCACCCCAGCGCTGCCCGTCCTCCCTCCATCACTGGGTCCTTGGACACAAGCGCGTTGCAAACCCGCACGTCTCATCAGAAAGAGCACGTTGATCTTTAGCTCTTCTGCAGGACTTGTCCCTGCCGGTGTTTCTCACGGCCCTTCTTTCTTTGGACCTTGAATTATAGTTTTCAGAGCCCTGTCCTACTTCTGTCATTAGACTGAGAGCCACTTGAGGGAGGGACTCTGTCTGACTCAGCAGCGCCAACACGGTCCCTTGCCCCTAGGGGACACGCAATAAATGTGGAGCCACTGCAGAATTTCCTCACGATTCTTCCGGCCAGATGCTAAGAAAAACTTTTAAAGCCCTCGGTAAGGGCCAGCTAAGGGATTGAAGGTCACTCTAAAACTAAGAGAGAGATGTTCTAGTCCAGAACTTTTTTTTTTAATTCATGTTCTTCAGGACACCAGGTTGCATCAGACACTAACACATTTCCAAACTCCTGAGCAATCCACCTGTCCCAGACTCCTGCCAGCGCAAACACTGCAACCATGGGGGAGAAGAAAGGGCCTTCTTTTTGTTTCAAAGTCATTCACTTGTAAAGAGCAGTTAGGACTGACAGAAGACAATCCTTGTAAAGGCACCCCCAGTGCTTTAGCTCCGAAATCACTTCCTCAATCGTGTATTTTGGAGGTCCCTGATTCTACCTGCCAAGAGGAAACCTGTTATGTCTGCTTATTTGCTGAAATCACTGCTGATTTAACTCAGCAAATAGCAACAAAGAGCTGTTTTAATGAGATTTGAAAGTTCAGCGGTGAAAATTGGAAATCACAGCATACCAAACTACCCAACCACCTGAAAATATTGTACTGAAATGTTCTCGTCACTCGCAAGAATTGTTTCCGGTATATATACACCAAATCTTCTTTATCCATTCATCCACTGATGGATACGTAGCTTGTTTCCTTGTCTATTGTAAACAGTGCTGCAATGAACATGGGAGAGCAGGTATCTCTCTGAGCTCCTGTTTACATTTTCTTGGGAGATATACCCAGAAGTGGGATTGCTGGATCCTATGTATGGTAGTTCAATTTCTGATTTTTTGAGGAAGCTCCATACTATTTTCCATACTGGCTACACTGATTTACATAGAAAGTACCTCTTGATTCCCAACGAAATTAGATTAAGGTATGAGCGCTCCAGCCTTCTTCTCATACCCTTCTCATTTTCTGACAGCTGGAATTTGTTTTTACACTGTCAAGGTTGATCATATTACATTTTTTCCTATAACCATATTTAAGTCTTCTGTGTTCTATTAGTCTGATTGTCAAGGTGGGAAACCAATAAACTTTATTTTAATATAAGCTGAAATCGTTAATACATCAAATCAGTTCTTTCCATAAACACCGAGGCCGGCGCTGAGCTAGGATTATACTACAGGCCCAATGTCAGGAAGCGTGTGCTGCGCCCTCGGGCTAAATGGACTCCATTCATTGCCCTCCCGTGGTAATGTCCACCAGCCACCATTTTATGGGGCTTATTGACAGGCAGGCTTCACTCTGGTTGAGATGAAAGAGGAGTCTGGCTGGGAGGCTCTCAAGTGTCAAAAGCTGGGGGGTGGTTACCCAGGGGTCTGGAAGCCCTAATTCTCAGAAAGATGTCAACAACTGTAGAAAACGGAGCTCTGATTTTTACTGGAATTTGGCTGCAAAGGCTCCAAACTCAGGGGTGGGTGAGGAGAGCGTGGAGTGCCACCCACGGCCAGCGCATCTGCAGACAACTGGAATTACCTCTGCATCTTCACCCCGCTCTCCCCACCACCATTCTGGAATATGGCTTCTGGGATCTGATTATCCATCAACGGGCTTTTATTCTCTTTACTTCTTCTGAAAATGTGTTGGGGTCTCTTCCCCACTGTCTCCTTCAATTATCTTGAGTTTGAGTTTATTCCCATGTTTTTGTTTTACTAAGGTCTCTGGAAAGAGGAGAAAGCCACAGTCATATGTATATTTTATTTCACTCCTGATTATAACATAGCTCAGCTTTATTATAAAAAAAAATTTCCAACAATCCAGAAAAAATATATATAAAAAGCAAAGGAAAACTCCATAAAATCCTACAACTTGAAAGTAACCCCAGTTAGCATCTTGATGAAAATCCTTCCGGAATCTACCAGCTTTTCCTGCTCTGTGTGGAATTTCCAGAGGGAACTTGCCTGCACTTTTATCTCTGAGCCTTTACCCCTCCGGGACCGGTTAAGCCAAAGGTGGGAACAAATAGAGGGGAATGCTCACTACTTTTCAGGTTGCAACCACAATCCAGGGCTTTACTGAAAAAGGAAGCAGTCCGGGTAGGCAAGTGTTTACCAAGGGTTGTTTCCTCTGTCTCTACTTTTCCTGCTTCTGACTTTCAGAGCATCTTATGGTGGAAACCTTGCATTCTTTAAGCATTCTTTGCATTTCTTTGCAGAGACAGGCTTTCTAGAGCAGATTCTTCTTTCTCTGGCTTGGAGTGTGGGCATTATGAAAAATCAGATTTATTGGTTTATGAAATTCACAGTTGGATCAGCCGTCCTGAGTTTTCTTGTGATCTGAAACAAACAACGACGACAAAAAAAAACAAAAAACCATTGCCCATCTCATCTCCTCTTGCTGGAGAACAGGCCTCCTCTCTGAAGGCACAGGTCCTGGGGTGGAAGGGAGAGGGCTTGGGAACAGCGGTCGTCCTCAGCTTTCTTCCTTCCCCTTTTGCTATTTTGCCAGAGCTGTGTTAGTTTGCTTGCTCGTGCTGAACAGGAATTAGAAAGAGGCAAGCTGGGCTCTTCTCCAGTGGATTGCGGCACCAGTCAGAGTTAGCAGGAACTAACTTTGCCTTCTGCTGTGTGGGGTGGCCCCCAGGGTCAGAGACGAGAGAGCTCTCCAAGGGCGTGGGCCTGGCAGACTCAGCTCCGCCGTTCCTCTCCTGAGGGGTAGACGCAGGCGCCGCAGGAAGCATCAGATGGCCCCGTGCTTCTCTGGGCCATCATCAGTCAACATGCTGAGTCTGGCCTTTACTCTTGACTTGGTCCCAACTCCTGGCAGAGAAGAGGCTGCAGAGTGGGACACGTCTTCATCTCTCAGCCACACACAGGCTTAAAGGGACAAAAAAATCATCACATTCCTTGTCTGAGGAGGACTTTGGAATCTGCTATAAGTGTTCATTCTTTTTTCCTTCACCCCTTTGTGAGACATTTTAGACAATCTCTGCCACCAGGATGCCGAGGTGCCCGGGCAGTGAGATGCAGAGGGCAGGACCTGCCTGAGGGTGACAGCTTGGGAAATGGCCTCTGTGAGGCCAGGCTTTGTTTTCTTGCAAACATTTCATGACTGTCACGGGGATCCAGAGGCAGAAATGGCTCACCTTCTTTGACACACAGCTAGTATTCTTTGAGACTTTAATCAAATCACAATTCGTTTTGAGCCCTAGTCCTTGTGGAGATGGACCATTTTATGGTTAATTTGGAAGTGAATTCCTCTATAAGAAACATGCCTACTCAGAATCTTTTCTGACGGCCAAAAATTAGGTAGCCTGGCAATGAACCCTTGCCAACATTTTTTTTTTTTTGGCAATTCATCATGTGATTGAACTGAGAGATCAAATACAGAAAGAAGAACACAAAAATAAAAATCACCTTACCTACCTCCCCACACCCAGGAAAGAACTGGTAATAAAACAAAGGACCCCGGAGAACAATCTTCTAGACTAAACTCCCATCCATTCAGTGAAGACTTTTTGGACCCTGAGAGGCAGAGTTGAAATCACTGGTCTTTGTGTTAAATAATATGTTTCTTACTGCATCATTTTGAAAGTATCTGTTTATAATTAAACGAATTAGAATCGGAGCCCCTTCAGGGTAGGGACTCTTCGTGTTTTTGTATCTCTCTCACTGAGTACAGCCCCTTAAACATATAACCAAAAAAAAAAAAGTATATAAAATGAACAAATGGGGGGCTTCCCTGGTGGCGCAGTGGTTGAGAATCTGCCTGCCAATGCAGGGGACACGGGTTCGAGCCCTGGTCTGGGAGGATCCCACATGCCACGGAGCAACTAGGCCCATGAGCCACAACTACTGAGCCTGCGCGTCTGGAGCCTGTGCTCCGAAACAAGAGAGGCCGTGATAGTGAGAGGCCCGCATACTGCGATGAAGAGTGTTCCCCACTTGCCGCAACTAGAGAAAGCCCTCGCACAGAAACGAAGACCCAACACAGCCAAAAAATAAATTAATTTTTAAAAAAAGCTTAAAAAAAAAAGGACAAATGAATGAATGAATGGATCACAGACTTTCCTTCCCAAGTCACAAATCCCCAAAAGGGTGCTGCATGTTTTTCAGGCCATCAGTAATAACAAAAATAACAGCTACAATTTACTGAGCACCTACTATGTGCTAGAGACCATGCTAAGAACTTTATGCATAACCACATTTAATCTGGACCCTCCCCTAAGTTCACATACGGTCTATGGAGTCCATTGTGCTTCCCCATTGTGCTACCTGCTGCACTTACAAATAATGGTTCACTCTTTGTCTCTCCTTGGATTGAAAGCCCCACAAGGGCAGAAACGTTATCTTTTCTTATACCTGAATCCTCCAGCATATAGCCCTTATAATGTGTGCCAGGTAATACATACTGAATTAATTTTTTTTTTTTACTTTAACGAAGTCTTACAGATCCCTGTTAGATGATATTATAAGTATTTTCTAGTAAAGCTATGGCAATGCCGAGTGTCTCTGCTCCTTCCCCTTCCTCAGACAGAATGTAGGGAAACTGGCAAATTTTCCCTGTGGTCGCTGGAAACATTGATGACCTCTATTGTCACCAGTAGGTCACTCTGTACCTCAAACCTTGGAAGAGGCTCCTCCCCACTCCCTGATAATTTTTCCTTTTGCTTGTCATCGACACACCTGTGTTGCTGTCTCCACCAATGTGACACTGCTCCCAGGCATTACTACTGGTTCTTTGGGATCCCAGGTACCAAGAGAACTAGAATGAAGCGGACACATCCAGGAACCAGACAGGGCTGAGCAAGGTTCAGTGCAGAAAGCACAAGAGTCTGACGTTGAGACCACCAGTCCCAGGTACATCCCCAGCTTAGAAAGCTTCTCTGAAAGGAGTAAGGAGTAGCCCCATTTCTCCCAGTCAGGGGGGGATTTCCCTTTGCCCCCAGCTATATTCCACCCCAGCCCATTTCCTCCATGACTGCCACATCCAACATCTTCATCCTAATAGGATTTTCTGCACTGTGTCTAGAGGTTGTTCTGCTTCTTGGGGCCCCTTGCTACCATCATGGACCCCAACCTCTCCTCACTGCTCTAAGGGCAGCCATCTCCTCGGGTTGATGTCCAAGGCCAAGAAAGAGGTGAGCAATTTCCACAAAGTGGGCTAAGAATATTCCCACTATACCAGGGCGCTGTATCCGGTTTGAAAATGGCACATTTGTTGGACACTCTTCTCCCTTTCAGCTTCATGAATTCCAGAAATGCAGATTCCAACCCCAGATCCTGGACAGACACTCTGCCAGGAGTCCAGCTTCTGGAGTTGTTGCCATTCTGGTCGGGGACATCCGGGATCTAACCAGTTCAGAGCTACAATGGCCAAGAGTCAGGAGTGTGATTTCATCTGGCACTGGGCTTGCTGCTAGGATCACGTAGAGGGACAGCGGAGACTCAGAGTTTCCACTATAATAATAAATTGCAGATGCCTATTTAAAGCACTCAGACATTTATTTCAAAGCTTGGGAGGCAGCCCTGGATGATAAAAACGAAACAGACTAAGGGCTGGGAGTCTGGGTCACTCACTCTGTGTTCTTAACAGAGTCACCTGGTCTTCTTGGACTCAGCTGCCTCCTCTATAAAATGAGAGGATTGATGGGATGGAGATGAAAAAGGGGTCCCAAACCCAATTTCAACTTGTGTGGAGGCTTCCCCACACCAACAAGCAATTCTCAGATGCCAGCAGGGTGTCTGAGAATGCAACCGAATTCTGACATTATCTGCCGAGAGACAGAATCAGATTCCACAGGTAAGAGGCTCAGCCCCACAAGACTGTCCTCCACTTCAGATGCTAGTGCAACACCCAGGTTTTAACCTGTGCTTCTTTCTGATCCACTGGATATAAGCTGGAGGTTCTCACAACCCACTCCTTGCTTTCCATTAATTTTCTAGAATGGCTCACAGGGCTCAGGAAAACCCCTGAGCTCACTATATTACTGATTTATTTAAAAAGGATATCAAGGGTACGAATCAACAGTCAGATGAAGAGATACATAGAGCAAGGTCCTTCTGTTCTCATGAAGCATGGGGCCCAGCATAGAGGCAAGCATCTGATTCCCCAACGTGGAAGCTCTGGGAAAAAGAGCCAGAAAGCTGTCCTTTGGGGTTTTTACAGAGGCTTCCTTGCATAGTCATAATTGACTAAAGCACTGGCCAATGACAACCGATTCAACCTTCAACCTCCAGCCCCAGAAATTAGGGGGTGCAACTGTAAGTTCCAACCCTCTAATTACGGAATCGGTTCTCCTGGCAGGCAGCCTCCGTTCTGGGGTGAGATCCAAAAGTCACCTTCATTAACATAAGCCCAATTGTCCTGGCAGAAAATTCCAAGGGTTTTGGGAGCTGTGAGCCAGGAACTGTGGATAAAGACCAAATACATATGAGAATGTGAATGACCAAATATATGAAATATTTCTCTTATAAATCACAATATCACAGGGTGTTAGCTAACGCTATGCTGTTAATCATTCTGCAATACACAAACGTACCGAATCCACACTTTGTACACCTTACGCTTACATAATGTTATATGTCAATTACATTTCAATAAAGCTGGGAAAAAATGAGGGGTTGATTGGTTCATCTCTGAGGTTCCTCTCAGATCAAACGCTGTGGTTCTTTGAGGTCTTTTATTTCTCCAGTCAGACTCACTTCATTCTAAAGGCAAGTCTGTTGCCTGGCCCTCTCTCCCATCCCATCCATCGGCATTGTAAAGCTACTTCTGCTGTCTCATGAGCCCAGACCCCAAATCTTTCACCTCAGGAGACTGAGTGGGTTCCTTTTCTTAGCCACAACTCTGGAAAGGACCTTCACAGCCAGTTCAGTGTTACTGAACCTATCTTGTCCATTCTGAGTCATAATACACAACTTTATGTCAAGGTGGGATGACAGCTCCAAGTGGGAAATAAAACAGGTATATCATTAGAGATCATCTTTGCTATTTAGACAAGATTTTCTATGCTTTTTAAAAAAAGTTTTTTCTTAATTATACAAGGAACTCATTTTCTTGCATAAAATTTGGAAAACTATGATAAGTTTAGAGAAAAGGTAAAATTATTCTTTTCTTAAAAAAAATCTTTTTCTTTTTTTAAAAATTTATTTACTTATTTTATTTTTGGCTGCGTTGGGTCTTCGTTGCTGCGCACAGGCTTTCTCTAGTTGCGGCGAGCGGGGGCTACTCTTTCTTGTGGCGCACGGGCTTCTCATTGAGGTGGCTTCTCTTGTTGTGGAGCACGGGCTCTAGGTGCGCAGGCTTCAGTAGTTGTAGCACACAGGCTCAGAAGTTATGGCGCACGGGCTTAGTTGCTCCGCGGCATGTGGGATCTTCCCGGACCAAGGCTCAAACCTGTGTCCCCTGCATTGGCAGGTGGATTCTTAACCACTGCGCCACCAGGGAAGCTGGTAAAATTATTCTTAATCCTACAATCCTACCCCTCCCGCATAGATAAATTGGTAGCATTTTGCTATATTCTCCATTGTTGAGATCATGCTATTTCATCCTTTTTTCCACTTAACGAAGGTATAATAAACATTTCCTCATGTTATTGAAGTCCTTTATAAATAATATTTTAATGATTTCCAAATATTCTATGTTGTGGGCATTGCCCTGTGGTTGACCAGTTAGGTTGTTTTTAGTTACATTCTTGAAAAAAAATTTTTTATTAGTAATACAGAGATGAACATCTCTGTCACTTATCTCTGTGAATTTCAGATTATTTCTTTAAAATGCATTCCTAGAAATAAGTTAACTAAATTGAAGAGTATGAACAGTTTAAGACTCTTGATACTGTTTTGGTCTTAATTTTTCAAGCACATTTTATGACAACATCACCATTTCTTTCTCTTAAAGAATATCCTATTTATTTTAATCATGAGAATACTTGAAGTTTTTCAAACTTTCCTGAAGCAACACCTACCAACCCAAACCTCCTCCCAGGAAACATCAGAATCCAGATATTTGTCAGGAACTGTCAATTAGCTTCAAGAATACCTGTCTGACCCCAGGCACCTGTGTCCTTAGGTCAATGACTTAAATGCTTTGAGCCTTAGTTTCTTTAACTGTATAAGCACTGAGAACAGAGCCCATCTTGTGGGGCGGTTGGGGATTAGGTGGACAAAGCATGCGACTGGCACACAGGAAGCACTCAGGAACTATCACCTGGAGAACTGCTATGGTTCTTGTCCCAAAATGAGCATTCCTCCTAGTGCAGCAGGGAAAACTGAGGCTCAGGGAAGTTGCTCCTTGACAAAAACTGCACAGCAAGGGACCTGCGGTTCACTTGTCCCAGTTTACGCTTTGATCCCCACATAATTCAGGAAATAGCTGAGTGAAAATAAATAATTCTAAAGGTAGTTTAGGCAAATATATCATTGTTTTCTTGACCATGGTCCAAAGCCAGTTGCAGTGTTATGTGTAGACAATCACATCTTATCCAAGCAAGATGGAAAAGTCATGGCTACCACCACTATGCAACAAGGATGAGATCTACACTCTCCTGCTGGGTGCTGAAGATCTCTCTCAGCCTGCCTTCCCATGCTCACCTCCTGTCATAGCCCCCCATGGGCTCCCGTGTCAACTAAAATCCACGGCACATCATTCTCTTAACATAGGGATTTCACCACGGTTCTGCTGGAGCTGCTGGCAGCTTCCCCCTCATCCTTCGAGGCCAAACGTCCTTCCTGGGTGAAGCCTTCCCTCTTTCCCAGGCACATTCATTGCTCCTGGCCCCAGCTGAGTTATCGAGATGCCTATGTGTGTCATCGCATTACAATATGTGACCCACGTAACTCGTGGGCATGGGAGGTCTTCCTCCTTGGTCAACTCCAGCCTAACCTAGAGAGGGTCAGATCCTCCCAAAGTCAGCTGATGTCTGCTTCTGCAAGACTTCAAAACTCAGAGCATCTGAAACCTAATATAAACTCGTGGTTGTTCTTCTAAGAAGGTAGTGACAGGAAAACGTAATTTAATATTGGAGTCCCATCAGCAGCAAAAGCAAATAAGAACTGACTATCTTCAGCTGGACACCTGAAACTAGCACAACATTGTAAATCAACTCTACTCCAATAGAATTTTTTTAAAAACCACATACTTTCCTAATCTAAAAAAATAAAAATAAACAAATAAATGTTAAAGAAAAGAAAAAAGAACTGAGTATCTTCAACAGATTGCCATGCCACCACCATCATTTATGTTTTTCTCCCACTATTACAGTGGGAATCCATTTTTTTCCCATCTTTGGATCCCAATGCCTATGGCAGGGCATATTAGTACACGCAGGGTAGGTGCTCTGTGGTCTGCTGAGCGCTCTGACCACAAGTCGGTCACTGAATGACCATTACTGTGTCCAGTAATGTGCCGGGGGCTCGGGAGGCACACCTGCCTTTTCAGCTGAACTCAGCCCCAGCCCCCAGCACTTAGCCTTTTCAAGCCTGGAGATGGTCGCCATGGCCGCAGTGGAGTGGGTACTAAGGCCCCGCGGCGCAGAGATCTCTGCAGTTCTTTGCATCTGCCTTCCACACTCTCCCCTCTGCGTGCATTTCAGTTTCAGGTCACTCCCCCTCGTCCGCCAGTCTTAGCCCCACTGTGCTTAGACAGACCCCTCTCTTCCTGAAGACTTCCGGCCCAGTCCAGCCTACACAGCTTCCTCTGTTTCACTCCTGTGGTTTTGTGTTTGCATCTCTTATCTCCTCTTTAAGACTCTAAACTCCTGCCCAAGGGGGTTCTTATCTTCTTTTCGCCTCTTCAGAGCACTTAGCAGATTGCTAGGTACATAACAGGCACTTAATAAATAATTCGTTCATTGGTACCGACATTCTTCACGTTCCAAGAGGTGAAACTGGGGTCCTCTAATCTTGGTACTCAAAGCTCGGTCTGGACAAGCAGCCTCGGCATCTTCTGGGAACTTGGTAGAAATGCAGAATTGCAGGCCTGCCCCAGACCGACTGACTCTGAATCTGCGTTTTAAGAAGGTGCCCAGGGGATCTGTGTGTGTGAGAAGCACTGATCTAAATGACACTAAGTGCCAAGCTCCTGAGCTTGCCTTCCTCACTTGGTGCACTGTTTCTGCTTCCCCCATCCCTGCCTCTTCCCCACAGCGTCCCGAGCCCCTCCCCTTCCCTCCCCAGTGCATCACTTGAACCGTTTGCTTTCCAATACCCTCAATTCACGCACTCCTCAAGTTTCTCTTTCCCGTCCCCAAAACGCCAACAATTCACCTCCTCCATTCCTTTCTTGCTCTTTGATCACCCGGCACCTACCATGCTACCGTCTCCTGTTTTGTTGATTCAATACACATCTTGCTCATCAAACAGCCAAGTGAGAGGGATTCAGCAAGAAATCTGAGCTCTTCTCTTGAATGGGTAAAAGGTCTTTTTGCTGTTTCTGTTTATCAACTTACTCCTAACCGAACAGAAACTGAGAATTCATTGGCCCACAGAAAATGTGAGAAGGCAGGGAGATCTGTGCTCGTCCATTTGTAGGCTCAGCTGCTAAAAGGAATTTGAGAAATAAGCAGTCTTCATTAGTTAAGCCTCAACGTGCAACTCAAAGAAAGGTATGCCTCACTTAAAGGTGATCAAACACAGAAAACCATACTTAGAAGAAGGAATGCCAGGGTTTGCTTTAAACCATGATTCTTCCACTTAAAATAAAAGACTTCAAAAGGTCTTTAATCAAGTGACTTTAAAAATTACATTTGTTCACACTTTGATAAGAGCACAGGTGTCTTGAAATTCAGGGGAGACACCTTCAGTTCCAGTTGTTGTATTTTATGTAGAATCCAGGAAGAAGCAAGTTTGGGGCCTGATATACAAAGAAAATTACTACCCCCATATTTTGTAGCAGGAACTAAGCAGTTAAGTACTGTCCTCTCAGACTTCCTACCTGAGGCTGGATTTGCAGTGATAATTTTCTTTAGACATTTTGAAAAGTGATTGTTCATAAAGAAATGAGATATATTGGACACAGTCTTCCTTAAGGCCAAGGGCCACGATAATTGGGTTGTTTGATTTCTATTCATTTTTCTTAAATCTCTGATTGCTTGCACAATAACTTTCTTCCCCAATCAACTAGTCTAATAATTCATATCAATATTTTATTTTTAATGGTTGACTACTCATTTAATTAAAAATGTAAGTGCATTAGCTCTGTGTAAAATGATTCCATTGGGACAGGATGATTTAAATATTCATAACATAAAAAGTAATAAATCTGAGCTCAGTGTTTGCATTTTAAAATGTCAGGCTACTGCCAGCTGTATTTGGCCCTAGATGAGTTTTACTGAATTAAAAGCTCTGAGCATCATCTTTTTATCGATTCTTCTTTACAATAAAACAATAAAACAAAAATGCTATGAGAACAGTATAACTCAATAACTCACTTCCTCTTTCAGCTTCATCCACTTCTAACTAGCTTCCCTCCCTTTCTGTCTCTGGTGCTATCCTCCTCTCCTATCACCTAGATTCTGGTCCCTAAATCATCCTGTCTGAAATCAAAGAAGTTACATGCTGGGGACGCATAATATTTATTTCCAGTTAATTCAATCTCTCTTTCCACTCCTCCCCCACCCCCTGTCAAAAAATAATAATAAATAAAGCCAATGAATCATAAGTGTGTACAGCAAGATCTCTAGAGAAAACTGTGTCCATTGGAATGCTTGCCAGTTGGAGGAAGAGTCATACACTTCACAGGGGGTAAAAACTGTCCTGTGTCAGTTCATGAACATATATAGCTTTAGAATCAGCAAACTTGACAAGTCTATATATTGGGTTAGGACATGGAAGACTCCAACTAGAGCAGGAATCTCTGATAAGCTACCAAAGGCTTGAGAATGTCATTTACATTATTCACAAAAATGAACTTGAAGTGCACTCAAGACTTAAATATAAGATCTGAAAAAAAGACCTTATAAAATGCCTAGAGGAAAACATACAGAAAGAGCTCCCTGACAGTGGTCTTGGCAATGATTTTTTGAATATGATACCAAAAGTATAGGCAACAAAGCAAAAACTAAACAACTGTGACTACATCAAACTAAAAAGCTTCTGCACAGCTAAGAAAACAATCCATAAAATGAAAAGGCTACCTAAGGAATGGGCGAAAATATTTGCAAGCCATATATCTGATAAGTGGTCAATATCTAAAATATATAGGGAACACATACAACTCAACAGCAAAATAAATAAATAAATAATCTGATTTTTAAATGGGCAAAGGTCCTGAGTAAACATTTTTCCAAAGAAGATATACAAATGGCCAACAGGCACATGAAAAGGTGCTCAACCACACTAATCCTCAGGGAAATGCAAATCAAAACCACAATGAGATATGACCTCACACCTGTCTGGATGGCTATTATCAAAAAGACAAGAGATAATGAACCTGTAGTGAGGATGCAGAGAAAAGGGAACCCTAGTACACAGCTGGTGGGAACATAAATCGGTACAGCCATCATGGAAAACAGTTTGGAGGTTCCTCAAAAAATTAAAAATAAAACCGTCGTATGATTCAGCAACCTCACTGCTGGGTATATATCCAAAGAAAACAAAATCACTATCTTGAGATATCTGCGCTCTAATGTTCACTGCAGCCTTACTTACAATGGCCAAGGTATAAAAACAACTTAAGTATGTATCTCTGGATGAACGGATATAGAAAATGTGGTGTGATATATACACAACAGAATATTATTCAGCCTTAAAAAGGAAATCCTGCCATTTGTGACACATGAATGAAGCTAGAAGGTAGTATGCTAAGCGAAATAAGCAAAACAGAGAAAGACAAATACTGTATGGTATCACTTGTATGTGGAATTCAAAAAAAAAAAAAAGAGAGAGAGAAAAGGTCAATGCATAGAACCAAAGAGTAGAGTGGTGGTTACCAGGGGGGCTGAGGGGTGGAGGAAATGGGGATGTTGTTCAAAGGTACAAACTTCCAGGTATAAGATGAACAGCTCCTGAAGATCTAACGTCCAGCGTAGTGATTACAGTTAATAATACTGTATAGTATACTAGAAATTTGCTAAAACAATAAATCTTAAGTGATCTTACCACATACAAGAAAGGTAACTATGAAGTGATGGATATGGTAACGACTATGACGATATTCCACAATGTATAAATATATCACATCACATTGTATAGTTCAAATATATGCAATTCTATATGTCAAATATATTTCAATAAAGCTGGGGAAAAAAATAAAAGGAAGTGGGGGAATTCAACAAGTGCAGGGCATCATTGATAAGCTATGGAAGGCTTGAAAATGCCACTTGGAAATAAGGACACTGGCGTAGTGAAGGCATGTCCTCCCCAAGAACCCCCAGCAACCTGGTTTGGGATTACTATTGTCTCATCTTCAACCCCAAATCACTACTGTTAGCAAAGCCTGTCTGGATTACACAGAAGAGGCCTCTGCTATGAATAGGAACAGGCGGCCTGGAAGAATGGGAGGGCGATGACATTTCACAGCCTCCCACAGTCCCAGCCCCACTAGTGTGGATAATGTTTGTGAACTGGGTTATTGGGAGGAACATGAAATGTGGAGTCAGGAGATGGAAGATCTACCCCTTAGCTATCAAACCTCCAAGTTCTCTTACAGTTCTAAAATTATCTATACAAAGAGCAGGTCTTTGAAAGATAAAACCCAGGGCTGGACTGGCACATAGGTGATACAAAAGTGACCCCATCCTACCCAACAAGGGCGCATGTCACACGCTTTCATTTGGAGCCCATATAGAACCCCAGAATCCTTCTCTACTCACTCCTTTGCTCCGCCTCTACAAAATGTTCATCATCAGCCCATGAGCTGAAGCCTACTTGCCATCCCTGAAGGTGACTGATTAACAGAGGAGAAACAAATTCATTTCCACTTGGGCAGGACAGGGCAGAGCAGAGCACAGCACAGCATTACTAACTTCCCAGTGCTGGAGCCTCCATAAGCCATCCGACTTTGGAGGTCAAACGTTGGGTTTGAGGCTGAAAGGAAAGAGAAGCCATCAAAACAGCAAGGACGAGACGCCCAAGTCTGTTTGGAAGGGTCCGTGAAGTCAGGCACACAGACACTTCTGTATTTACTTCTCAGAGATGTGGAGCTTTGTTTGTGATTCTGGTCTTCCTTTATAAATTAAATTCTCCTCCTGGGCCAAGTGAGGAAAGAAAATACTCAAATCTACACACCGTATTTATTTGATTTTACCAAAAACTTATAAAGTTCAGTTGCTCTATTATAAATGAGGCACATGTGGAATCCATATACACAGGAGAGACAGATGGTGTATAGTCTCTCCCTGCATATGTACACAGAGGCTATGAATGTGTAAGATATACAAAGCATCGAATGTTTAGAGAGTCTGTGTATATTACATACAGCTGAAAAATCCTGGAGTCATCTCCTCCAGAGTTTCTCAAAGTGTGGTCTATCAACCAGCTGCATCAGAACGTGCTGGGATGTCTGTTAAACGGGGTCCCCATGCCAGACCTCTTGAATCAGTCCCCTCCACACCTCTACCAAGACTGATTCTGGGTCAGTGATGTATTACTGGATGGCAGGAAGTCTCTTGGAGGCACAGATGTTATTCTGTGACTCTGGGGACCTAGGCATGTGTTTCTGGGCATAACTGTATTTCACAGGCAAATGTAAATGCATTTTAGACTTATCAGTGGTTTTAATGTTCTTTTCATCTCTCCCTTCCTCTATCAGCTAATCATGGCTTTAAGTATGCCTGTGTTGCTTTGTTTTTCATTAGCCCTTCCTTCTGGGTTTGTAGCACATTATGCTTAGCTATGGTGAAGCTTCTAGAATCATCCTTTGTTACATCTGGACTTGCTTCTTCCCCGAGTCATTACAGCCTCTTTGCAGTTTTCCTGCTGTGGCCTTGACACAATTAGATGGTCCTGATTTCCTGAAATCCAATAATTAAATGGATGAGAATGAGCTACAGTAAAAATGAAGAACAGCCACGCTGCATCTTTACACCTTTCTCCTTTTCCTGGAGGCAGTCCACAAATCTAAGCTAATCTGATTAAGCAGGAATACAGTGGATCTCTCCATCATTACAGAAAAGCAGGGCCCTTGGAGGAGTAACTTACGGCACCTGTTTAGCTGCATTAAAATCACTACCTAAAAGGTAGAGATAAAAATTAAGTAATAAACCATAAGCTACAGAAACTTGAAGGAAGAACTTCAGAAGTTATCTGTACTAACCGTCTCAACCTGGCCAGGGCTCTGAGCCTTCATTTGTAGATTCCAAGATTGGATTGTATACGGTAAAGGACGGAGAGGTCAGAGAGGCTTCTAGCATCAGTCCAGGGCCAAAGGGTGGAAGGCTGCTGTCCTCTGAGGAATTGCCTGGATCATCCCGCACAAGCGAGGTGGGCTGACAGCCTGCACATCAGTCTGCAGCCGCAGGAATCAACGCGCTACGCCAAGCTCCTGAAAAGGCCGCTGGTCCCCTGCACTGTAGGGCGGAGAGGGGATTTTCTCCCCCTCTCCTGGAGAGCTTTTCCCTTAGAGCAGGCATCCTCTGTGCTGTTCTTTGGGAAAAGAGCTGTTGTCAAAATTTCTGCTACAGGAAGAATCTTGCAGATTTTATTTCGCTACAAATTGTTATGTCCCACGCTCCAGTAAGAATTTATGGCAAGTCTTCTGTAGGATGGAGGAGTTAGAGGTGCAGGATAACACGGGTGGTGCGGTGGGGCTGAGAGCACGCTGTGCAGCAGTAGATGCTGCACCTCTGCTTTCCTAGGACTGCCACGGTGTAAAGATTCGACGAGGCTGCAAGCCCTGCTTTGAGCTGTGGGGATGGCAGATGTGGAAAAAGGGACCCGCGGACCTAGCCTGATACCTCAGGGAAACAGAACAAGCATGGTGGAGATACAATTTTTGAGCACTTTTCATGTGCCAGTTACTGTGCTAACAGTTTTCTACGATGACTACTACCAATAATAATAATAACACACAAGTACCTAATATCGTCCGGCATGATCCCCAAGAAGTCCAGGAGGTTCACATGATAATCTCTATTATACAGGTGAAGTTTAGGGAGTGAAGTCTCTTGGTCAATCAAGGTCATGTGATTTGATCCCAAAGGGCCCTGCTCTTAACTCCTATTCTCCATATGCCTCATATTTTCAGGGGATGATGGTACTTAAGACCCAAAATAGATCTGTGTGGTGGGAGGTATTATATATACCCTCTCCTATTTTACAGATGAGTAAATGGAGATCTAGAAAGCTTAGGTGAGGTCCTGCCTGGAGGGACGCCTGGTAAGTGACGGCTCCAGGACTCACGCGCAGATCGACCTGATGCGAAAGCCTGCCCCTCGAGACTGGTGGGGGCCACCTTCAGGGCAACCACAAACACTGGCTAAGACCCGTGAGGATCAGACCCTGACACAGGGCCGTGCCTAGTGCCACCTCGGCCTGGAGCTAACATCACTCCACCTTGGCTACAGCTGTGCAGACAGAACTCTTATACCTTACACTAGAGTACGCACTCAGATGGAACGGAATTGAGTGACACAATGCACCGCTCAGACAATAACGGGTGGTCAGGAAGGGCAAGAAATGGTGGGGAGGCTGAAGAAATGTGGAATACATACTCTAGTCTTAAAGGGCCTGGAGTCTGGTTGGTGCAAGAGAGCACAGAGGAAATGAGTGATTGATACTAGCCGGTACCCATTTAAGGGCTAAATTATGTTCCATTATCTCCAAGTACTACGGAGCTTCGAAGGATGAGAGATGATCAAGGGCGGGAAGGTTAAGAAAGGCTTCCTGCAGGAGGTGGGTCTTGAGCTGCGCCTTGGAGGAAGCAGAGGTCGGACGGGGGGTATTACATCAGTAAGTGCACGGAACGGGGAAAGAACATGGTGTGTTCATGGCTGGTGTGCAGCGAAGCACTTAGGGCTGCTGGCCGGCCTCAGGAGCACCTCCGTATCTGGGGGCTGGGATAAACCGGGTGTCTCAAAGCAACCCAGATAATTCGGAATTGAGGTTGTTACGTTATGAGTTAAACTACTCAACTTGCACACAGCGGATCAAAGCAAGAGAACAAAGTCATCTAAGAGAGACTGCCTCCAGCCTGGCAGGACTCAGTAACAATGGGGACTGAGGGACCTTTCTCCATCTCTAAAGAGACTGCGGCCATCAGAAAAAGGGACAGTTGATCACAGAGCCAAGAACATCATGGGTGAGTGTCCACTCGGCCCATCACAGAGAACCTGTCCCAACCCAGGTGGTCCACTCTGAGTGGCTGGTGTATTTCTCCCTCTTCTTTTACTTGAAGTATAGTTGCTGTACAATATTATATATGTTACAGCTATACAATATAGTGATTCACAATTTTTAAAGGTTATACTCCATTTAGAGTTACTATAAAATATTGGCTATATTCCCTGTGTTATGTGTATTTCTTATTTTTAATCACAGCAGGCTCTGTGAACATGGCTAAGGTGCTTCCTTCCCTAAGAGAGGCCTCTGTTCCCCTAATAAGTGAAGTGGCCAAGTCTCTGAAACTGACAATCCAGCCCAGACTGTGGCCAAATTGTCCCATAAGGCCATTCGGTGGGGACCTGCTTGTCTCCGCAGGACCCCAGGGCTGTTGCATGTCTCTCTGGTTGGGCAATGAACGACTCCAGAGGTGTCATCACCCACACCCCTGGCCACCCCGCATGACCCCATTTAAACTTTAATAAATATATCCGGAAGGTCCCCAGCAATTCTCAAGGCTGGAGAGCTAGGAGGCCTCAGCTGGAGCCCCTTCCTGGGCCCCCTCGGGCTCTGGCAGCTGAGCGAGTGGCGTCAGGAACCGCGTATTAATGAACGCTCCTTCACCACCATGGTTGGAGGGAAGTGCTTGGCATTCACGTCCTATCTCTCACAGAGCCCCGTGTTCTGGCAACTGTCAGAAAATCACCAGTGTCCCTCCCTCGCACACGAGAGAGACAAGATTGTGGGATCAGCTCCTGCAGATACTTAAAAATTCCAGGCTGTGCTTATCTGACCTGATGCTGACCTGATTTTGGAGACAGTCTTGTTTCCTTGGTGGTTAGTTTCCTGCCAGAAAATGCTTGTGTTTTATAACTGACCCGCCAAACCCGCTGGGCAGAGCAGGGCTCCTGGCGTCAAAGTTAAGGGAAACGGCCCCAGGAATCTTGAAGGGAAAGGGGGTCAGGCCAGACAAAGAGGAGGTGGTCCAGAGCGCCCAAGGAAAATGGGCTTAGTGATGGCTATCTGTCCACCCAGTGGAAGAGGCACACGCACACTGATGGAGCCAGGGTGTGACCCGTGGCGCCTCGTCAGTGATACGTCCCCGACAGTGGAAGGAAGCCTGGAGCCCTTTCAGGCCAGACACCCAGCCTGATGTGTTAGACGCCCTGGGACCTCGAGAGGAAGAAAGCAGGGGTTGGGGACCCTGAAACAGGAGGGGGAAATGTACAGGCGTGCACATTGTGTGGCACCCACATGTGTTGGACTGGGGGACAATTAGAATAAAGCAAGTAAAGCTCTGAACACTGATGTTGTTTGCGAATTAGGGGCTCACACATAATACCCATCTTCACCTGAATTCAAAATCCATAGAGAGAAAGACACAGGCGGTCAACAGTTGGGGAGCCACATGTCAGCGTTATTACAAATAAGCCGGCCAGCGAGCGTGGTTGTAGACCTGCAGCCTGCGGGTTGTGCTAACACTTGGCCTCTGAAATACCCACAGGGACCAGAGCTCAGCAGGTCTTCCCACAGGGCTGGGCCCCTCTGCCTGCAGGCTGCACAGGAGGGATGGGAGCTGCCCGCAGGCACGTATGGAACAAGGAGGAACCAGGAAAAGTTGAACCACGCGGGCTCAGATTCTCCTCCCAATACCCCGACCAGACGAATGACTTCCTTACCAGACGGAATGGGTGGATGGAGGTTCGGGGGTCCCTTAAAAGAAGTCCTCCTCATGGAAGTACAAACCGAGCAGAAGAAGTCCCCACCCCTTAGCAAGTTCTCCGCAAACATAAAGCAACAGCTAGAATCTAGAATCACTACATTGTAAGGTCTCCCTTACCTGACAGGAAACAGGCATCTCTCTGAGTGTCCCGTGGACTTCCAAGACGTGCCTTGGTGCTTCGGCGGTCAGCAGGCTCGGTTTTCCAGGCCCAGAGAGGCCAGTACGTTTTAATAGTGCAGCGTGAGTAACGGGACCAGAAGAAGAAGAGTCTCTATGCAGATTAAAAAGGACACCCGGAAACCTCGGGGTTTCTCGCGGTACCGAAGTGTTCCTCCCTCCAGCAGAAACATCCGCTCCGGGAGCGCAGGGCGCATGCTCAGTCCCTCCCAGAATTGACTGTTTCTCTGCACTTTGCACTCACTGAAGGTTTGGTGATTTGGTCCCCATCCGCCCCATGGGACAGAAAACCGGCAGATCTAGATATTAACTAGGATTGATCTTACCAGTCCTGAACTTGACACGGGTTCGAGCCCTGGTCCGGGAAGATCCCACGTGCCGCAGAGCAACTAAGCCCGTGCGCCACAACTACTGAGCCTGCGCTCTAGAGCCTGTGACCACATCTACTGAGCCCACGTGCCACAACTACTGGAGCCCACGTGCCTAGAGCCTGTGCTCCGCAACAAGAGAAGCCACCGCACTGAGAAGCCTGCGCACCGCAACTAAGAGTAGCCCCTGCTCGTTGCAAGTAGAGAAAGCCCGTGCGCAGCAATGAAGACCCAATGCAGCCAAAAATAAATAACTAAATTTATAAAAAAAAAAAAAAAGTACAGCATGGTGACTACTTAACCACACTGTACTGTATATTTGACAGTTCCTGAGAGAGTAGACCTTAAAAATTCTCATCACAAGAAAAAAGTGTAACTATGTGAGGTGATGGATGTTAACTAGACCTATTGTGATCATCATTTTTAATACATACATATATCAAATCAGTATGTTGTACACCTAAAATTAATACAGTGTTATACATCAATTATATCTCAGTAAAACTGGGAAGAAAAACTTTAAAAAATTTCCTTATCCATTCCTTTTAGATAGGTGTTTGCATAGCATGTATTTTGCATAACCTCCTTTAGTAACTGCACTGAATGCTGTGTTAGTTTTGGGACTGTAATCTCAATTAGTTGAATACTTTGTGGCAGGATTATGGTTAATTTCATGGTCAATTTAACTGATGCCTCGCTCCTTCTTTTGAAATGCTTGTAATAATGTAAATCTTTCTAAAACATATTGAAGGAGTTTAGGCTTTTCTTGCAGAGCCACTGCGATGGGATTCATGTGAGACAGGACTAGGCTGATGGGATGGGGTGACTCTTTAGATGGTGGTGGGCTTGCAGCAGGAAGCAGGTCAGGAGCGTGGACCAGCACCTCAAGGTGCTCAGCCACAGACGAGAAGAGCGGACGAGAAGGCAGTCAGGGAGGTTGGGGGTCAAGGATGACTCAGTCACCAGCTGAATCCTTGTCACTTACCGGGTTGCACGGTGACCTTTAGTCTTCAGCCTTCTGCTTCCTTTTAAGATTCCAGCATCCTGCTGTATAAGCACAGAAACCTGGACACAACAAAGGGCCTTGCAGCACCCAGCAGAATAATGCTGAACCTAATAGTCCTACGTGGAAAGGCCTTATATATAGTTAAGACATTCATTACTTCTGTGAAGTACTTCCATGTACATAAAAATGGTAGTAAAATATTAAATGAGGTAGAGAAACCAGATTACAGATGGAATGGAAGCTAGGGCTGCTGGCATCCAAGTTATGGAAAGTTTCTTATAATGGTATTTAACCTTATTTTCCAGCTATCATCTTGGACACCGTGGTTATGGTCATGAAGATTGGGAAGCCCTTTCTGCAAAGCTCCACCTGGATCTGAGAAAATGCTGCTCTCTCCCTGTTACGAGTAGATGGGGTCCATCTTGTACTTTTGTGTGGCTTTGGAGGGTGTATAGGAAGAGAACACGGCTTTAGGAAATGATGCTGTCTATGATTCTAATTTATTTTTGGACTCCTGAGGCTTAAACGTTAACCAGAGTAAAATAAACATATATGTGGAAACTCTGTGAGTTGCATTCTATCTACTGTTTCCATTTCTTTATCTCTGCCTTTTAATATAGTTGAAATGTCCCAGTTTGAGCTACAAAATAAGTCTGTGTTTGTCAATGAAATCCAGTTGTTTGGATATGATGGTGTTCATAAATCCTCTGAATTTAGTCCTCTGGAATTTTCCCGGATTGAAATCAAATATTCACACTCCTGCCTGGCTTTCAGATTCCAAGTCAGCGGTGTTCTCCACTGCACACAGCCTGTAGGTGACATTTGGGAGGGAGGTTATCACAATGTAAGGACTATGTGAGTACTCAAGCCTTATCTAATCAGGTTTTCTTCACACTTGTTTTATTGTGTTCAAATCCCACTGGCTTATCGAGTGACTGGACTTTCTAGTGAGATGTAAGAAAAGAGAGCTTCCCTACAAATGCTTGCCCTTGTTTTAAACCCATTCTCCTGCAAGTTTGAGGAGTTTTGCTCCCTGGCTTTGGCTACATTATTCCTGGCTGATCACTGAGTTGGAAACCTGAGCTCTGTTCCTATCTCTCTAGTTTTAGGAAACACTGCTGAGTGGGGTAGGTGTTTGGACAAGAGGATTCTTAAGGTCCCTTCCAATTTTTGGTGTTGTGGATTCTAAAATCCAGTTGCCACAGAATTCGACACAATTTTTCCTTGCTCCCTACAAAACAGGCATTCAATAAATATTTGTGGAAAAAATGAATGGATAAATAAATAAACAGATGGACAGAACTGTCAAGTGACTATGGTTCCAAGCCCTTCTCCCAGTTCCTCCCTGGTAAACCTTTTTGCTTTGGATAAAAACTTTTGCAAAAAGAAATCCTGGTGCCAGATATACTCCCTGATATGCCAGAGTTCCAGGGGTAGACGGGCAACTTTATCTACTCTGGAGTTTCTCACCACATGGAGATATAACGGATACTCTTCAAAGCAAATGGTGTTACCACGTCCACCCAGTAGGTGGCTATTATTTTTTTAAAAAGGAAAATAACTAGTGTTGGTGAGGCTGTGGAGAAATTGTCACCCTCATCCGTGGCTGGTGGAAATGTAAACTGGTGCAGCTGCTGCGGAAAACAATTTGGTAGTTCCTCAAAAAGTTAAACGTAGAATGACCATGTGATCCAGCAATTCCACTCCTAGATATATACTCAAAAGAACTGAGAGCAGGACTTCAAACAGATACTTGGACTTGAATGTTCATAGCGACATTATTCACAATTGTCGAAAGGTGGAAACAACTGACAGATGAATACATAAACAAACTGTGGTCTAGCCATACAATGGAATATTATTTAGCCTGGAAAAGGAAGGAAATTCTGATGCATGCTACAACATGGATAAACCTTGGGGACATTACGCTAAGTGAAATAAGCCAGACATAGAAGGATAAGTATTGTATGATTCCATTTATATGAAATATGTATTATAGGCAAGTTCACAGAGACAGAAAGTGGAATAGAGGTTACAAGGCGCTGAGGAGAGGGGAGAATGGGGAGTTATTATTTAATGGGTACAGGGTCTCAGTGGGGGATGATGAAATAGTTCTGGAAATGGATAGTGGTGGTTGTACAACATTGTGAATGTATTTAATACCCCTGAATTGTACAGTTAAAGATAGCTACAATGCTAAATTTTATGTTTGTATATTTTAGTGCAACAAAAAATAGCAAAAATAAACAAAACAAAAGGGGAATGTGAAACACCAGAGGTAGAAGAAGGCTATCAGGTAAATTATGCCTCAAAATCCTGCTAACTACAGAAGCTAGCGTTTCATGGTGCTTGCAGCTTACAGGTGCTCTCATATGTCACTACCTCAATCCTTGCAACGTCTCTGTGGGGGGATTATTATCCCATTGCACCGACGGATAAACTGAGGCTCAGTTGACTCACCCAACAGCATATCATTAGCCAGTAGCAAAGTTGTGATTTGAACACCTGTCTTCATACCTGAAATGCTGTGTTCATCCTGCTTCCCCGCAGCGGCCTGTCAAAGCATTGACCATGCAGCTTGCAGAAATGCAGCCCACACGCGGGACCAGCGAGTAAGGCCAACAAGATGGTAAGGTGTGCTGCCCCAGAGGCCAATGGCCTGGTCTGCCATCTCCAACTGGCCTCACTATCACCCTTCCCTGAGAGAGGAAGAAGGTCACAGTGCTTACAGCTGGGTTGATGGCATTGAAATGCATTTGCTTTGAATATATACAGTGACTATAAAATAACTATAACCCCCAACTCCATCCCCTCCTTAAAGCTTATGTATTCAGGGATCTCTTCAAGGCATTGACATCAAATTCCAATCTTCTGCATATCAGAATCCAGCACTTCTCCTTACGCCATCTTTCAAGAAAACTTTTCTATCGTTTGACATTTGAATCCAGTGTCCCTGGCATGAAATCAAGTATCACGAGGAGTTTCCCCCATCTGGTGAAATTCATGCATATCCTTTGCACTTTGTTTGTGAGGTTAATCTCTTCAGGGCCCCATTTAGCACAGAGATAGCCATACGTTTCTCCTGATTTTATGGTTGCAGAAGTTACTCCATCAAAGCATCCACTGGCTTTTTCTGAGCATCATGATCCATCTGTGTAATTAATGGAGCCACTCTCCTGCCAAAACCTGGCCAGTTCAGCCTGCCTGTTGCTATCCGTAGCAGCTTGAAAGATGGCAAAGACGGCCCCTCAATTCTGATTTTCACCCCCAAGTCATCCCCCCATGGAGCTCCTGTTGTTCTTGGCGTTCCTGCAAGTGGGCTGTTAATTAAACTCCCCAAGTTGTTATTTACAGACAGTGGCTGCCTCAGGGTGCCAAGGGCAAACCGTGCACACCCTACCTACTGTCCATCTGTCCCTGATTTCCCGGACTCTGTCTCTGGAACAGTGAGCCTTGGGTTCCTAGGCCTGGCAGTGTGCTCACCCAAACACCCGCCCACTGCAGCTGGGCAGAGGCAGTGGTGCCTAATGGTTAGGAATATGGGCTCCAACAAGACTGCTGGGGTTTCAATCCTGGCTCCACCAAGGACAAGTTCTGCACCACTGGGAAAGCCTCTGAACCTCAGAACCTCATTTCAGGACCTCAGTTTCCTCATTTATAAAATGGGGATAGTAATGGTATACCCACCCCTTTAAGTAGTTGAGATTAAATATCCTCTAACATGTAAATTACTTAAAATAGCATTGGAAGCAGAGTAAGGCCCCAATATAGGCTAATCCCTACAGCTCTTAGCATTATTACTGTGTACCTGGATTTACAGAGCAATTCACCAAAATCCTAACCTTCAAATATTTCCTAGCAGCACCTCATTGACACCCACAACTGGAGTACTCAAGGGCAATCGTGTAAGTGGCAACCCTTGGCCTTCCCCAAATCCTCTGTAAACTTTCAGAAGCTGCTGCAACTTGGAAGTCAGAGATTATGAATCTCCAACTGCCAGCCCTGTTGAGTCACTTGCTCCTACGCCAACTGTTTGTGTCGGAGCAGAAGACTTTGTCTCCCGTTAGTCACTTGACTCTGTCCTCACAGCTCTCGCCTCCGGCCATATTGTTTGAGCTCTTCGACGTCATGTGAGCTCTGGTGCTCCTCAACGTCTGCACGTGCCTTTCTCTTTGTGTGCCACGGCTCCTGGGGATATTTCAACTCTTACTCATTCTCCATAACTTCTCGTATGGCTCATCCTTCTAGACCTTCAGGCATCGGCTTCGGTTCTGCCTCTTCATCTGTCCTGGCCCAGTCTGCAGAAAGGGCTCCTTTCTGGTGTAGCCCCACACCTTGTATTCATCACACACTTCTGTTGTAGTGTGTTACTTTTCCCCACTAGACCCTAAGTTCCTTGAGGGTGGAGACTGTGTTATGGCTTATGGTCTCTCTGGTCCTTAGCACATTTGGCATTTCAAGGATGTTCAGGAAATAAATGAACCACCCATTGAGGGATGCAGAACTTTCCAGGGAGCGTCCTAAGACAGGTGAAACAGTCAACACGACTGGGAAACTTGGAGAAGGTTTCACAGCAGAAGTGACACGTGGAACTGAGTCTTTAAAGATGAGAATGATTTTTGACAAGCAGAAGAGGGAAGAGGCAAGTGTCTTCAGACCAAGGAACTAACAGGAGTGAGACTCACAGGCCTGGAGATCTGTTGAGGCTAAAACCTGAAGTGGGGTGGGAGGCGGAGGGAGCTAGAGGGAGGTGGGTGCCGGGCTGGAAGGCGGTGCTCATTTGGGGAGACGGATGTGAAGGATGTTCTGCACAAGTAAGAGGTTGGGCTTTATCCTGCAGAAAACTGGGGTCTATGAATGTATTTTAAGCAGGATGGTGTTTTGGAAACTGTATGCCTGGAACAGCAAGGGGCAGGAAGTGCGTCGTACGCGTGGATACATAGAGACTTTGCTGGTAATGCACGTAATACCTCTGGAAAGATAAACTCTAGAAACTGGTACCAGAGGGTGGCCCTTTCGTGGAGGAACAGCGGTGGAAGGAAGACAATTTTTGCTGCATTCCTTTTGCACTGGTTCTATTTTTCCAGGCGTTTGTATTATATTTTCTAAAAGAGTACAAGTTTTAAATAGATAGTAAAACTGTGAAAATGAGGAATAAAAGAAAGGAAGACAGAAGGAAAGGCGTCTCACACCACAACGTGAAAGAGCAAATTACCCCCCAGAGTCTGGCCGGGAAGACCGGCCAGGAGACCATGGGGATGGGCAGGAGAGCGATGATTATCGCCCACCTGGGGCTCTCCTGCCCAGAAAACCAAGGCCACGGGGCAGCCTCGAGTTTGCACACTCCTTTCCCCTCGAAGATGCAAGCGCCCTACTGTAAATCCTCTTATTTCATACTCTGATCCCAGCCTCAAATGTTCGACAAGGCAAACGCAGCCCCAGTTATAATCAGAGAGCTGCCTGCTGCTCCTCCGTGAACCTCCATGCACCCTGCCTCACACCCATCAGCTTCCCCGCGGCTCAGACCTCTCTGAGCAGAGGCCCTGCTGCCGCTCACCAGCTCATTGGTGCTTTGCGCTGAGGCCAGCCCCTCGTGGGACCCCAGGGGTTGCAGGCAGGAGGGGGGAGAAGGGCTCTTCCTTCCTCGGGAGGGTGACTTGAGAGAGGCCTGCTCTCCAGACCTCCCGAGAGCTGCTGTTCTGTTTTCAGGACACGTGGAATCCGAAAAGAGGGAAAGAATGCCAGGTCATGTTCGAAGTTCAAATTCGGGCAGAGCGAATCATCGGGGAGACCTACCTTGGCCCCCCAAAATGACGGCTTTGGGGCTGTGAGGAACTAACAGTTTGGGACTCCCAGTGAGAGAAATTTCTAGAGACATCACAACATTTTTCACAGAGGAACTTGTGATTTCAGGTGCTGACGGCAGCACAAATCTAGGTGCACTTCGGTTTAAGAAAACCCAATTTAAAAAAAAAATCTGGACTTTGGAACTGGATGTTAAGAGTAAACTGAATACAATTTTTGCAGGTTACTTTCCATTTACAGGGATTACAAAACATTGGCTCTATCCCTTGGGTTGTACAATACATCCCTGAGCCTATCTTACACCCAATAGTTTGTACCTTCCATTCCGTCAACCCTATATTGTCCCTCCACCCCACACTGGTAACCACTAGTTTGTTCTCTGTATCTGCGAGTCTGCTTCTTTTTTGTTATATTCACTTGGTCTGCTGTATTTTTTAGATTCCACATATAGGTGATATCAGACAGTATTTGTCTTTCCCCGTCTGACTTATTTCACTTAGCGTATGTATCGTACAACACAGCAAATATGGCCAATATTTTGTAACAACTGTAAATGGAAAGTAACCTTTAAAAATTGTATTAAAAATTTAAGAAAATATTTTTAAAGAGTATACTGAATAAAGTCCAGGTCTCAGGAATGCATCTCTGGCCCTGTCTCATTGATCTTGAGTGAATCACTTCACCTGTCTAAGCTTCAAGTTTCCCTCTAGATCTGCAAGATGCATTTCAGCTCTCCCCTTAATGCTAGCAGCTTCTATTTGCACCATGAAGGGTTTCTTGATTTATTCATCGATGCCCTGTTATCTGTTATCCTAAAGTATATTCAGCGTCACTTTTCAAGATGCTCACGGCTCATCTGAGAGGTGGGTGTGGGGAGGGCATGAGTAAGTGAGGCACTTTTCGCTCAGTCTCCCAGAGCTTTAGACTTTCAAATATTGGGGAGGTGGGTGCAGCTTTATTTTGCTCTAAGAACATGTCTGATGCTGGCTGTCATCACATGACTGAAGCTGGGAGGTCCTGTGATGGGGACCCTTTAGGTGGCACCAATGACCTCCTCTTGCACAGGAATCTGTTGATATGAAAATCACGTTTCTGATACTGCTAGCAGATCAGGACCTGTGTCTGTCAGTTTTTCAAAAGCCTCTGCTGATGGGAGCTCGGCTCTTACTTGCTAACAAGGATCTGAAAGTGGTTTGAAATAACCTGAAGACCTTTTTCAAGATGTTCTGCCTTTTAGGAATATCCAGCAGACAGTAAATATCATTAATTGTGCCAAACATACTCTCACAATTTGAATTGTCAGAAATGCAAAATAAAAGATTGAAATTATGCGTCACACAAAGAATACATTTAACAAATTATTTGACTCAAAATTAAATGAAAGGCTGAAGGTACTTACTTTTTAATATGTTTTACGTTGTTATGTGACTTCCCTTAGAGTCATTTATATTTAAGTCGTATTTCTTTAAAGCAAGTAATGTAAATTTGCTCTCTCTAGTGTCTTTTACGTCACCAAAGCAAGCAATGTGTCTTCCATATGACTCTGTTTCCTGGTGATGATAGTTGATGCAGCTTAGTATTTCTAACGTTTGCCCTGGCTCTGATTCACATGGAGAACACTCTTATTTCCACACTGTTTCACTCTCTTTAATTCTGGATGACTCCACTGGCCACAACAGCAAATGCTAAAGACATTGATTCTCACTCCCCTGGTCCAACAGTCTCTATAGTAGAATGACCAGATTAAACAAAGGACTGGACGTCTTGTATTTTTATTTGCTAAGTCTGGCAACCCACTGCCAGAGCCCTTCTAACTTCCTCAGACCTCCTCTTCCACCCAGTCCTCCTTCCCTCTCTTCACCCTCAACTTTACCCCATCTTTTGGGGGGGCCCGCACCCTGAGCTCTTACTCACCTGCTTGCTTCCACAGCCCGCACCCACACTCAGCCACCGTGAAGTGCTGAACTTGTGGACAGGGTGCTCCCACCAGAGAGACCCTGTGTCCAGCCTTGGAGGCTAAGCTTCCCTCTCACTCCTTGGGTTCAGTCTTTTGTCAAATGTTTCCTATGTCTGTCGTGTCCTTGAGCTCAGCTCCTTCCTGAGGATGGCAACAGGAATTTCCTCTGGTCCTATAGCATCTTTTATTCATGATGGACGACCAAATTATAGGGATGAAACTAAAAGGAGAAAGGATTAAAGGGCCACCACTCACGGTGTGGGTTCCTAATGCATAAGAACTTCTTAATGTGGGGATCATGCTTCCAAGACTCCAACCAAATCATCCTCTGTGACCACAGACCATCTAGACCCTAGAGGTTATGGCTTCTGCTTTCTTGTTACTGAGCCAGCGTTTCCTTAAATGAGCTGGACTCAAAAGAGTGCAAGCAGAAAGCAATTATACTATTTTTTCTGTGCTAAGTTGAATGCTTCTTCTTTGCTCCTGGATGAAATCTCAGGCAGGTCCTGTGGAATTAACAAATAGCCCCATTTTTCAGATAATAAAAATGTCCAGTTCAATCCAGAATTCAAGTTTGTCATACAATCTAGAGTCCTCTCTTCCTGCCAGTTTGGGCCAGATGCAAGATTAGGAGGTGGCGGTGGTGTAGGAGCTTGTTGGCTCCATCACTGTTTGAACTCCTTCTCGATTCAGGCTTCCCCAGAACAGGAGCAGAGTGAAGGAAAGGGTGGGAGCAAGAAAGGGCTCACCTGGTTGAGACCACTGCAGTCTGGTGTCAGGATGCTTCTTTCTCCTACTTAGCACTTCCATGGGTTCTTTGAGGGTCTTCCCTTGGCACCTCGCCCAACGTCATGGGAGTCTCCAACCTGCAGGTTTTTTTTGTTTGTTTGTTTGTTTTCGGTACGCGGGCCTCTCACTGCTGTGGCCTCTCCCGTTGCGGAGCACAGGCTCCGGACGCGCAGGCTCAGCGGCCATGGCTCACGGGCCCAGCCGCTCCGCGGCATGTGGGATCTTCCCGGACCGGGGCACGAACCCGTGTCCCCTGCATCGGCAGGCAGACTCTCAACCACTGCACCACCAGGGAAGCCCCCAAGTTTGTTAAATTGAGTTGAACAAGAGTAACAGGTAGGTCGAGACTCCTCCTGTGTCTTATTTTTGCCAAAGCCTCCAAACCAAAGACAAGGTTAAGTACCACCCACCTTCTAAAGGGAGGGGCTGACCACGTCCATTTTGAAGTTAGACAGAGGAGGCCAAGCGACCCAGCAACCTCCTAGGCATCTGAGGGGGCTCATGGCTTTTAGGAGAGAAGAAGGATTCTTTGGAGAGGATGGTAGGACCAGGGAGAGCCTTGTGGTTCCCTCAAGCCTCCTCCACCTCCCACTGCCTCCAGGATAAATGAAGAGGGACCTTAAAGCACCACCGGCGGAGATTCGAGTGATTTTCAGGATGGGGGATGGACAGCCCACTCGCTGGCCAGGTGCTGGCTGGTCCCCTCAAACTCTCCAGCCTTCCCCTTGCTGTGGCTGGAGGGGCATGGGAGGGTTCCTGGGAGGGCCTTGAAATGTGGCCCCTGGGTTTGCTGGTCGTGAGACGTGAGGCCTGACTCACCACTGAAGCAGCCTGCAGGAGGGCGCTGGCTGAAGCCCCCACTGAGGATTGGGAGAGGAGAGAGGGCAGAGGGAGGCGTACCTGTGAGGCCCCAGTTTGGAAAGGACCACAGCCAAGAGGGCTGGCGGCTTGGGGGAAGGGAGCCCAGCAGCAAAGTGCAGAGAGGAAGAGCCGAGGGGCCTCCTAAGAGCGCATCTCCAAGTGCCTCTTCCCCGACGGGGACTGGGGTCCTTGTGCAGCCTTGACCTGCGTCTGAGGGAGTGTGGGCAGTGATGGCGGGGTGAGAGCAGCGGGGAGGTTCGCCTAACCAACCCACAGAAGGCGCCAGAGCAATTCTCCAATATATGTGCATCCGCAGTGAGAGGGAACATTACACAGTGCGGAGCCCATTCCCTGCCCCGGCTCTGGCCCTCGGGGACCTGAAAGCAGCAGAGAGAGCAGGGGAGGGACAGGAAGAAGGAACAGGTCTGACCCGAGCCGCGGTGGGGCTGGGAGAGAATGCAGAAGCTTCTGTTGGATGAGGGAGTGCAGTTTTGATTTGGATTATACTGGATTTTCTGGGGCTTGAAGGGGACCAGGGCATTCTAAAATCTGCCCAAGATGACACTAAGGCCTCGGGGGGAGAGCTGACAGGATAGGTTTGAGGGAGACTGCAGTGGGGAAACACAAAGCTCTTTCCTGATTTCACTCCAACCTGTTCAATAACCCGTTACACTAGGAAGTGTGGGCAGGCGCCGAATGCTAAGAACAACACCGCGTTTCCCCGATCCTAAGACACGCTTTTTTTTTTTAACATTAAAATACTTCTGAAATCCAATCCCTTGTAAATCCCAGCGCACATCTATTATTTTTTCCCTAAAAAAGCTTTTTGAACTGATGCTGCTTTCAAATATATCGCTTTTTAGGATTGAGAACATTTTGTAATGATAGAGCTGTCTAGAGGTCTTATGGGTTTTTCAGTGCTCTCATTCAAGTCCAATTTGCTTTCAAGTCCAATGCTACTCTCTGACCTTCTGGCCCTAGGCAGCTGTGCTGTCCAGCCTGGGTGAGGGTGTCGGGAAAAGGACAGGACAGGAGTGAACAGTGGTTGGCCTGAAAGTGTAGGCAGAAAGCACAGGGAACTCCCAGCCATGTCCCTGGCAAAAGGGGTCCAGGGAACCGCAGGACAACCCAAGGTTTCCAGTCCAAGGGGTGAGGTAGGGATCAAAATCAGAAGCAAAGATTTGGCTGCATGAGATTGTGAGAGTGAGTGAGTCTGGATAAATTTTTAAAGAAAGAAACCTTTAAAATTTTTTAAATGGGTATCTGTTCATCTGTTGATGGGCACTTAGGTTATTTCCATGTCTTGGCTATTGTAAATAGTGCTGCTATGAACATGAGGATGCAGATATCTCTTCAGGGTAGTGATTTTGTTTCCTTTGGACAAATACCCAGGAATGGAATTGCTGGATCGTATGGTAGCTCTATTTTTAGTTTTTTGAGGAACCACCATACTGTTCTGCATAGCGGCTGTATCAGTTTACATTCCCACCAGCAGTGCAGGAGGGTTCCCTTTCCTCCACAGCCTCTCCAGCACTTGTTATCCATGTGAGGTGACTGATGTTAACTAAACGTATTGTGGTAGTCATGTTGCAATATATACATACATCAAATCATTACACTTTACACTTTGGACTAACACAATGTTATATATCAACTGTATCTCAGTAAAACTGGGAAAAAATAAGCTGTGGCAATTACATTTTTTAAAAGGGTAATAAGTGCCTTGATTGACTCCATGGACAGAAAGAGAACTTAAGAAGACAGATGGTATAGACAGTCACTGCTACATAAGATTAGCCTAAGGAAGAATGAAACTGAACACCATAAAGTAGGGTTAAGCAACTTGTCCAAAGTGACAACAACTAATAAACAACAGAACTAATTACCTCCAATTTTTCTTCAATTTTATCCCTTAATACGAAAAGTCTTCAAAATGAAAAAAGTAAAACAAAGATACATTGAAGGAAAATAAAGCTTAGAATGGTAAAGAAATAGTAAGAAAACACTTAGCTCTAGATCGGAAATACTGAGTTCCCACACAAACACTCTTCTCATGGGGGTCAGTGAGAGACATGGCCGTGGTGTGATGGCATGACTTCCTGCTGAGACTGGACAAGGTTTAAGGATCCTGCCAGCACGGTGCCTCCCTTGGGCAATCACCCCCAAGTGAACCTGTCTGCCCCCGTGAAGCTGCCTCTTCTACGTCAGTTTCCCCCTCCCTAGTCCAGACGAGGTCTCACAGAGTCTGGAAAGATCCCAGAACCCTGGTCATAATCTTTGAGACGTTCTTTGGGGAACAGGATCTTCCAAATTTCAAAAAGATGAATTTCAAACATGGGAGCAGGAGGCCTGTTATTTCTTGGCACAGTCTGACAATTGAATATTAAGTGAAAGAAGTGAAGCTTCTTAGAAAATGAGCTAAGCGTTCACAAAAGAAGTCGTGCAATACTAACCTCATTATCTTTCACGGCATTCATATCCTAGCACGTAAGGGGAATCATAGATAGAGTAAAGCATTTGCTAAAGTTCCTTAAAAACAGATGGAAGTATATTAATTGGATGAAATATGGTTTGGCAAATTCATACGTGATTAAAAACCTGAATCGATAGAGAATAAGCAGCTCTGTGAGTGGATATTAATAAATCATTGCTGAATGAAGAGGAGCATTTATATATTATTTATTAAGGATTGATTTATTTTGTTGCTTTTAATGCCGTCAAAATTCTTATTAATGATTTGGAGCAATAGAAAAAAATCTATTGGTGGCATGATCTAACATTTCAGACAAGACTGTGGTTATTTGGGTAGATAACATATGGCTGATCTTTATTTGTGGGTCAGGATAATTTAAACCCCTTGTTTATGGAAAACAATGTCTCGTAGAGCATTTTAATTTATACCTGAAATACTTTTCAGGCGATGGGAGCAGAGACGTCCGTGTTGGGGCTGCCACCTTAAACTACCCCAGGTCCTTTGGTGATAAATGATGGATACTGCTTCACAGTCATAAAATCTTTACGAATTTTAGAGTACCATCTAATCAATCTTGGTGTCACTTTTGGTTGTTTCTTCTAGCCAAACATTCTGAGTTCTCTCAGGGCATAATAAATCATGGCATTTAGACTTTTAGCCCCCATGCCCTCTATTCTCTGAACATGGTCTGTTTATCCACGTCCCTCTTAAGATGTGACAACTAATTACCAACTCCAGGTAAGGTTGAATCACCTAAGAGCACAGTGTAGTGACGTCCAGCCTTGATCTAGAAACCATTCTTTTACGGAAACAGTCTAACATCATGTCAGCTCTTTAGTACGTGCTTCACACCTTTGGCTCTTACTAAGCTGTAAACTAAAGCTCTCACGTCTGTTTCATTTGACCTGCTGTTGAAACAAGTATCCTCCCTCTTGTCCCTGTTGATGTTTTGGAGACTGAATACATGGCTGTACATTCGCTCCTGTTATATTTTAACTTACTAATTTCAGAGTAATCCATCAGTTAGCAGTATTCAAACATTTAAATGTGTCATTGGTGTATTCATTTAGCACAAATCATCTTGCATTCATTCAACAAAAACTCGAGTACCTCTGAGACCCTGGGCATGGAATAAGCAACAAATATTTAAGTTCTGAGTTCCAAATATGTTATGACCTACCAATATCTTTTAGAAGAAATAATCAAGGAATTCTAGAGAGCAGGAAGACATTCCATACTTCCAGGAGATTTCTCTCCAAGCATCATTTTGTCAGGGGAACATTGTCTTGAAACAGATCACCTAGCTTCCTCTGGTACTCCGTTCCCCAGCTCCCCGCCTTGCTTACTGCAGATAAAGATTAGATTCATATTCTCTTAATAATTTATATGTGGGGAGGAAGGTGATCTCTGTGTCTTACTCTTCCGCCATCTTCCCCCTCTCTTCATATTTTCTTAATAGTTTAAACAAGCTTTTCAGTTCTCTCTATCCCCAGAAAGTAGATCTACACATGGCTCCAATCATATCAGATTTCCTGGATGTACATGTCAGCTCTCATCCCTTTGATGCTGGTGGCTTGAACTTCTGGCCCTCCCATTAATTCACGACTTGAATTCGTACATGGGAACCATCGGGCATTACTTGGAGGGCATGATTGCAAGAGCAAATCACTTTGAGTGAGGAGAAATGGTTTTTCCTCAAAGTAGCTGTGTGATAGAAAGCAAATCTCACTGCCTCTCTGAGCCTTGGCTTCTTTCTTTGCCAATGCAGGGGCTAGACTTACAGCTCAGTGTTACGACCACAGGATTAGGAGTGTAACCGTGACTCTTTCTTGTGCATCAGGGATGTTAAAGTGCTCTGGTTTGGGATGCTTGGGAAGGGGGTTTGAGACCCTCCTTAGGACAATGGTAATAATTTGAGTTTGCAGATAAGGACAAAAGAGAAAGTTTGGCTTTAGCCAGAAGTGCTCTACTGGCTAAAATGAAGCTCCCAAGTTTATAAGGACCTTGACCACAAGGAAGGTTTGTGTGCTCAGCTTTGAAAATTCATTTGCAAAACTGTGGCCCCTTTCAGAGAGGTTTTTTCTTGAAGGAGATGAGGTGAGGGGGAAAGAGAGATACTTTACCTGTGTGTGTGTGTGTGTGTGTGTGTGTGTGTGTGTGTGTGTGTGTGTGTGATACACACAGAGAAAAATAAGTACAGTTGAACAAACAGTTGTAAAGAGAAAGCCATGTAAGTACTGGGAGGTCCTGTTGAAGTTGTTCAAAATGCAGAAAGTTTAGCACCAAAGAGAACTCACTGATTCTCGGATGTCAGCTCATGAGAGCTGAGGGCCCAGGGCCTTGGGTCAGCTGCTTTTTCTCTCTCCCAGGCCTGGAAAGGGTAAATGGTCGCCTGCATGCTGGCTGCTCCTGCTTTCCCCTGGCTCCAAAGAAGCAAGGTGGAGAATCCTCTGGAAGGAACAAGAGAACAAGAGCCTTACTGAGGTCGTTGCAGACTTCAGCTAGAGCCCATCCCTGCCATCTGTCCGGCTGGAAAGACCAGCCTCAAAACGTGAAACAGGGACGCAGGTCTTTGGGGCTCTCCCATCCCCCTCTCTGCGTCCCCTCCAGGGGCCCCATCAGACACCTGGTCGTCTTCCTAACGTCAAGGACAGGAATCCAGATTGCCATCTTCACCCCAATCACACCTCAATCCCAAGAAAACGTAACGGAGACTTGGCTGACCAGGGTTTACAGTGTAACTGCTGGAGGACAGCCTGCCAGGTCCGCAGGAAAGGAGCCCTGACGCTGGAGCGACAGGAAGAAGAATATTCCCAGCTGCCCCCTCCCTCAGTCCCACTCCAGGAACGACCGCGAGGTCGCTCTGGAGCACTGACCTTCCAGCCTGGCTCCCGTGCAGTAACCTGCCCTTCACCCTCCTCCAAGCCCGTTCTAGCTCAGAGGCCCCCGGATTCTGTTCCGGACATGGAAACACACCTGTAACCAGACGTTTATCCAGCAAAAACACGAGTTTGCTGCCACTCATCACACAGAGACTGCCATCAGTTCGTAGATAAATTTTGGTGAGCACGGAGTTCACAGCAAGACACCTCTATGTCAGCACCAACCCTTAGCCACTGTCATCTTCTCTACCAATGACAATTTAATGCCACACCTTCTAACTATTAGAAGATTTAGCATGCTCTAAGGGTTCTGAATTAATTTCTAGAAACATAAAATACCATCAAAAAAGCAAAGGGTAACTTTCCTGCCCAGCCCATCTTAGCCAGCATTTCTCTCCAAAAGCTAAGATGAATTTGAGGCAGCGGCGGATGGTGTGGGGTGTGAGGTCACATTCTCTGTTCTCTTGTCCCCTTTACCTAGTGATTGCTGTCCTAAGATGCCAGCAGGCTTCTCCCGGCTCTCCACTGCCCCTGGTGATTTGAGAGCCTTCAGGTTCCAAGCACACCAGGCTTTGAAGGGCATGCCCTCTGGAGCTAGTAGACCGTCTGACTTCCAATCCAGCTGTGTTCAACCCTCTCTTGCGCCTCAGTTCTCTGATTTGTAAAACAGAAATATAACACGATATCCCTCATGGAATTAAATATAAACACCGTTGTTCCTGACATGCCCTGATGGGGCATCGCTCCTCTGAACAGCTCCAGTTAGGGCCTCGGGCACCTTCCCAGTGGACAACAGTCACGCCTCATCTGGTCTGACTTACCCACAGCACTTGACGTGGTTGATGGTTCCCTCTTTCTCGAGCGCCTCCTGGCTTGGTTTCCAGAATAACCGTTGATTCTGGTTTTCCTTCCATCTCACTGGTTACATCTTCATCTCCCGCCTGGATCCTGCCTCCTTTTCTAGACCTTGGCGTGCCCTACAGCTCTGTGCTGGGACTTTTCTTCTAACCTCATACACGCTCAGTTCATGTGTCTGGTCTGGGATTTTTCAACACCATCTCCGCCCACTTTTATATTCTTAGTCTGGACGCCTCCCTGGAATGGCAGACCAGCACCGAAATGCCCGCCTCGAGTTCTTTACTGAGATCGTCATGAGAATCTCAAACTTAATAATATCCTGAACTGAACTCTTCCCATTCCAGCTCTCCCTCTAAACAGCTCCTCCAGCACTTTCACTGTCTCAGGAAATGTCAACTCTACCCTTGAAGTTGCTCAGGACAAAATCCTCGGGATCATCTCCGACTCTCCTCTTCTCTCACGTACCACATCCAGTCCACCAGCAAATCCCATGGGCTCTACCTTCAGAGATAACTGGCGACTGACCACTTCTCACCACCTCCAGTGTAACTGCCACAGCCCAAGCCACCGGCCCCTCCAGCCTGGACTCGGCACTAGCCATATAATTGTCCCTCTGATTTTCACCCTGATGCCCTAGTCTATTTTCAGCACAGCAGCTGGAGGATGCTTTTAAAACAAGGCATTCCCGTGGTCAAAGCACTCTACTGTGTTCCCCGTCCAACAGAGTCTGTGAAGTCCTGCTTAGTTTCCCTCCCAGCTCCATCTGACCTTGTTCACCCCTCTCCCCCTTGTTCCCGTCACCCCTTCCTCCCTTGATTTTTCTCAGGTAGGCCAAGCACACTCCCGCCTCAGGGTCTATGTACTGGTGTTTCCTGTGACTTGATTTTGCCATGTTCACTCGCTCTCTGCTCAAATGTCACCTCATCAATGAGACCTAAATATAGCAACATCTACCTGGCACTCTGCCCGTTTGCCTCAGCTGATTTTTCTCTGTAGGACTTAAAATCACCTGATACACTGTATGTTTTCTTGTTTATTTGTGCATCGCCTGGCAACCCTCAATAAAGTATCATCTCTGTAAAGGCAGAAGCTCTGTTTAGCTCACCACTATAGAACCTAGATCAGTGCCTGACACACAGGAGGCTCTCGGTAAACACTTGTTGAATGAATGGATGAATGAATGAATAAATGAATGAAAAGCCTTTATAACAATACTTGACACATAAGAGGTCAAGCACTGGATGAAGAAATGAATAAACAGCATTTAGAAGTGACTGGCACATAGGATGCACTCAGTAAGTACTTGTTGAGTAAATGAATGAATTAAAGCATTTAGAGCAGTAGCAACACGTAGTAAGCCTTTGGTAAGTTTTCTTTTTTTCTTCTTTTTAATTTATTTAATTTATTTATTTCTGGCTGTGTTGGGTCTTCGTTGCTGTGCACGGGCTTTCTCTAGTCACGGCAGTTGGGAGCTACTCTTGGTTGCGGTGTGCGGGCTTCTCACTGCGGTGGCTTCTCTTGTTGTGGAGCACGGGCTCTAGGCACATGGGCTTCACTAGTTGTGGCTCGCGGGCTCTAGGGCGCAGGCTCAGTAGTTGTGATGCACGGACTTAGTTGCTCCGCGGCATGTGGGATCTTCCTGGACCAGGGCTCAAACCTGCGTCCCCTGCATTGGCAGGCGGATTCTTAACCACTGCGCCACCAGGGAAGCCCCTTTGGTAAGTTTTAGTATTTATTATTTAAATGTCAAAACTCCAACATCAAGGGGTGCTCCTTCTGCCTGCACTCCCAAAGGACAAAGACGTTCCTCACTTGGCACTGCGAGTAGGGAGGAAAGGAGAATAAATAGGAGTGGGAGGCCCATCCCTGAGAACCCCCATCTCAGGGGTCCCCAGGATAAGGACCAGTAATTCTAGGACCCTGTGTGGGCTTGCTTTTCCTTTCTTGTATGTCCAAAGAGGCTTCCATGATTCTTATCTATCCTCATGGTGGATCTCTGAATATTGGGGAGTTAACCATCTGCTATTCCCAGATGCAGCATTTCCTTATTATCAGATTAAGCAACACAGAGGAAAGGAGGTAACTCTTACGATGCTAAAACTTTTTTTTGCCCTTGACCTTAGTGAGTGAGATGCCACCATTCAAGAGGTTAACTTTTAAACCCTGAAATTGTATAACTGAGATACTTGAATTCATAAAAAGTGTTAGGACCGCTCCAAGAATTTATCAGCTGTTTGCTATTTAGTGTGAATTAGTTCTCTCAGCGTTTTCACTCCAAACTCCTTATTGATACTAGTCTGAACTCAAGAATGGGAGTTTTGCTTGGGATGGAAGAAAGATTGAGGGAGAGGAATTTTACAGCCACGTCACCAGGAGAAAGGACAGTGGTGAAGGCACTTTTTGCAAATATATGGGCCTCAGAATGATAGAGTGAAGCATATAGGAAGGCAGAAGTCTGGGGATAGGGGTGGGATCAGATGAAAATTTCTTCCAAATGAGAACCAGGCAGCTTCCATACTGACTGTGCTCATTGTGTGAGGCCGGGAAAACCACTTCTCATGACCCTTTTCCAGGGCCAACGGTTTGATGCTAATTCAGTTGGGCAGCTGCAACCCAAGGGAAACCTCTATGTAAACGTTCCTCTAAACTTATTTTTTCTTTTCACTCCTTTGAAGGGTCTCAGTTTACAAGGCTATGTCAGTACTCAAGCAATCCGGCCAAAGCATCTACGTACGGGGCTCTGTGGCCTGGGACTGGTGTTGATTCGGTAAATGTACAGGTCTGGCCGCCATTTGTCCTCCTCCTTCCTCCTTGCGTGGAAACTGTATTCGTTTTGTAGGTTTGACTGTTAGCTCTGCAAACGTAGCACTACCACCTCCTTGCCTGGACTTTGCAGCCATTTGCTACCGTCCTCAAAGATCAGGGGAGAGGTCTTTCCCCCAGAGATGCACGAATCAAATTATACACAGGAACCAAGTTTCAAGAAAACTCACCACGGAAAACCTGAAAGTTGATCAATTAGGGGCTTGCTTCTAACGTTTATTTATAGTTTCTCAATTACTTGATGGGTAGTCTGGAAGACCAAAGAACCTTGAGGCAAAAACGACAGATTACCAGGGCTGCTCAGAGAGCTGTGAGGCACATCTGGAATTTTAGAAAACTAAGTCATCAACAAAAACCATTACCAGCCCTTCAATGTCCTCTAATATGTTCCATCCAGGCAGTCCTCTGCCCCACCCTTCAGCCACCCCTGCTATGGTGATGAGCCCTCCCACCACTGAAGCAACCAGTCCATCTCTGGTTAACTTTACCTGTCAGAAAATTCTTTGTCACTGATAATAACAGGCAGCTCAAATTAAAAATACATTCAAATTTCCAAAATTAAATCTGATTGTTTTTCATGACAGTGGGGATAGCCATAACTACTCCTAGTTTAGCTCTTGAGAATCAGTGGTAGTCAAAACTCAAAGTCCCAATGTCGGTGAGAGTGGTCCCCAGCCCAGCATTATAGGCTGTGAGCCTTTAAAACAGGAAGGGCAATTAGACTAGTTAGTGATGCTATTATTAACAGATACTGATGATGCACTGCTTACCATGAGATGGGCATTACCACAGCCCAGGGAAGAGGGTGGCATTACCTGCATTTTTCAGATGAGAAAACAGAGAGGTTAAGTTGATGCTGCCAGTCAGTAGCAGAGCTGGGAGTTGAACCCTGGAGAGTTTAATATCCAAGCTCATGCTCTACCCACGATGTACCCTCTGAGGGTGGTCCTTAGCTACTCTTCATGGACCCTGCAGGGCTGCGCTGGATGGCAGCAGTCAGAGAGGAGCTCTCAGCCGACCACAGAGTGGCCCACACAAGGTCAGCTCAAGGTCATTTCCCTTCTGATTTCTCCTCAGCCTAGTGGAAATATGACCCCAACTGTCAATGCCTAAAAGAGATTCCCAGAAAGCACTAATATCCAGTGACGTTTCTGGATGCCCTTAACACCTGTGATGCATATCTTTATCTTTTATAGAACATTAAGTTATATAAAAACAGAATGAGAGAATTTCAGAGTTGTCGGAAATTTGCAGATCATCTAGTCAAGGTTTCCTCCTGATATACCTGTTGGGAATAATCTTGCCAAGAGGGAACTGAAGAGATGAAAAAAAGTAAATAAATGTGGGTAGCAAAGTTAGAATAGTTGCTTCTGCTATGCACCCCTTTGGGGAAGGCAAGAGTATCTGAGACCCAGTCCTGGCCTCTGAAGGGTTTGGAGATGAATAGGAATCAAGTTAGAGGGTCAAACTGAGCCCTGACAGTCTCTGCCTCTAAGTTCTCATGGACCAGCTCCTTCTGCACAGCTCTGTATGTTGAGGCAGAGGACAGAGAGATATCCCTGGACATGCAGAAAGCTCCCTGCTAGCTACATGGGACTAAGAAGAAAACTGACCTTTTCCACACTTTTCCTAGAAGCCATAGGGACAAGAAGGGTGGAGTCCATGGGTGTCCCTCCTGTACGAGGCTGACACCATGCTTTCAGGAACCCAGACCGTTGGGGTGTTCTTCCACGCAGTGAGCTGCTGTATGCCTCCCCGTGTTAGTTATCATCTCTAAGCCCCAGTTTTCTTATCTCCGAAAAAGAATAAGAAAGGTACCTACCTCCTAGGAGTCCCATAAGGGTTCAATGAGATAATCTTAGTAAAATGCTTGGAAAAGGCTCTGGCACATAGAAAGCTCTTGACTAATAACGCCAATTAGCATTATTATCACTCTACCCACTGGTGAAAGTTAGAGACAAATAGGGACACACTCCTAGAATAAAAGGGGGGAGGAAAAGCTTTACATTGTGTTTCATTTTGTCTTTTAAATTTTCTTTAAACGTCTAATATGTCTGTTTTTCTATATTTTTCAGGTTATAGAGCTTTTAGAACTAGTACTGAGATTGGACTTAATTTGTAGCTGTGTCCCCAGGCCAATATGGGGGGAGGGAAGGAAAAGGGAAGGGGAGAATATAAATGAAAGAACCTAGAGATTTTGGTCTCGTTTCCTAGATACCTTAGCCCAAAGGGACTATTTCTGCAGTGCTTTTTCCTCAGAGGAAACTCTTAGAGAGTTGTGGTTAATTTTGTTAATGAACTGTCACTGATTGAGGATTTAATGTGCTTAATCCTTGCATACGTTAGCTCGTTGAATCCACCACCACTAGTTGAGACAGGTTCATTTGTCCCATTCTCCAGATAGTTTGCAGAGGCAGGACTCGAACCCATTTTTGTCTCACTCCAAGACAGACTCTTAACCACCACGCTAAACAAATCGTTCACCCAAAACCCAGTGGATCTGGGTCCTGCCTTAAGGCTCGGCCCAGTGAAGCTGAGAAAGCAGGAGAGTGTCCTTGTGCCCTTACCCAGAATTCCTGCCCTGGCCAATCTAGGGATCTTTGAATAAGTCTCTGTAAGGGTAGCTATCTGAGAAAGCGGTGTTGCAGCTCTGAGGACGCCAGCTGGGCAGCTTATGAGAGCAGCTTCTAAGAGGGAGGTTCACTGCGAGAGGCTCCGAGTGGGTCAGACCTGAGGTCATTCATTCCCAGGAACGAGAAGGCGCATCCAAACAGCCTCCAAGTTACCTACTGGGAAGAATGACTCTGTTCCTGCCATCATCCCAGGATGAAGGGCCAAGGATGGCTGAGGTGGGGGCCTTGAGCTCACAGCCCCAATCTCTATCAGTCTCCTCCAACCCACCCCAAATAAAAATAACATTGGATGGGGCAAGCAATATTTTCTTAACCTTATATTTAGAGTCAGTAAAATCTCGTTGAAAAGTTTTATTTAAAGTGCTATGAAATCTAAGTTTTTAAGAATGTAGCTTGTAGACAAGACCCCAGGGCTGGCCTCCTACCCCCTCATCTAGATTTCTACCCAAACCCCTCTTGATAGAAATTCTAGAACTGAGGCAAGATGAAGCCTCATTGAGAACAAAAGCGTTTGCTTAGTATCCCAAGGATGTACAGGAAGGCTGGAAAGACAAGTCTTCAGGAGAGAGAACTTTCTGGTCACAGGTGGAGCCTGGATGGAAGAGGGATGAGAATAGATGCAGAGGACAAACAGTAGTCACAAAGTCCTTGGTTTAAGTACTTCTCTGATAAGTGTCTCTGCGAATCAGAAGTTGATACTTTGACAGTGATCACTATCCAGTTCTTATTATAAAATTTAACCTCTCGATCCGAGAACTTCGAAAACTGAGACTGTTTTTATTTTATTTATTTATTTATTTATTGGTTGCATTGGGTCTTCGTTGCTGAGTGCGGGCTTTCTCGAGCTGTGGCGAGCAGGGGCTACTCTTCGTTGCAGTGTGCGGGCTTCTCGTTGCAGTGGCTTCTCTTGTCGTGGAGCACGGGCTCTAGAGCACAGGCTCAGTAGTTGTGGCGCACGGGCTTAGTTGCTCCGCGGCATGTGGGATCTTCCTGGACCAGGACTCGATCCCTTGTCTCCTGCATTGGCAGGCGGATTCTTAACCACCGCGCCACCAGGGAAGTCCCTGAGCCTGTTTTTAAATGTCTTTATTCTACCCTCACATTGGATGATACTTATTCTGTCTCCCCATAGGATTAATCGTCTACCAGGGTATAGAATTCAACTTTGGACACCATCTTCCTTCAGGCTCTCTTCTTTGTTCCATTGTCCTCCAGGATCCAATGTTGCTCCAGAGACATTTGAAGCTGGTTCTTAATCCTTAGTATGCACCTAGGTTTTCTTTTTGGAAACTTGCAGGATCTTCTCTTTATTCCCACATTCTGAAATCTGACAATGACATGTCTGGATACAAATCTATTTTCATCCAATGTCTGGACACGGTGTGGATCCCATCTAGGGCTGTATGGTCTTCAATGCTGGGAGACAGTTCTCAGTTCTTTCATTATATCTCCCCTCTGCTTCCTTTGTCCGGCTCACTTTCCTAGACTAACCTTCAGATGTTTCTTTTTTTCTCCCCCTGTTTTTTTTTTTTTTCTGTCTTTTTGCTTCACTTTTTAGTGTTTGGTTGAATTCTTCCTTTCTACTACCATATTTAAAAATTTTCAAAAGCCCATTTTCATTGTTTTTCAAAGGACCCCTTCTTAAAAAAAATAGTCACCTCTTCTTGTTTTCATGGATGAAATATCTTTTCTTACCCCTCCAAGGGTATTAACGTTAGCTGTTTTCCAAGTTTAATTTTTCCTGAAAAGTCTCTTTTTCCTCCAAGATTGTTATTTATTTCAATTTATTTTGTTCTCCATCTTTCTTTAGATATCTGCTCACCCTTGATCATCTGCTCACATTTATAAGGAAGGGACATTTTGTGTCCATGGTGAGCTTTGCTGAAGAGCAGTAGTTCTCAACTTTACTGAATAGGTGGGGGACTTCTTAAAGTAGATCTCAGGGTCCTACCCCAGTGGTTCTTATTCTGTAGGTCTGGAGCAGGGTGTGAGAATTTGCATTTTTAGCGGGTTCCCAGGTGTTGCCGATACTGCAGGTTTGGAGACCACACTTTGGGAGCCACCGCTCTGACTGTCTGTTTTCTTGGGAACTCCCTGAGAGAGCCATTTTTAGCTATTTCTCCTTGGGATGGTCAGATTCCTCAAAGAAGCATCTTCCAATCTCATGCTCAGGGTCTAGGCCCTGCTGCTAGCACTTTGCTGACCTAAGAGGGCTTAGAGGGAAGGTCTAATCATTAGATGTGTACGTTTTCATCTGATCCCCCTGTTGTATTATGGTAGACTTGCCATCAACCATTGCTAGAATCTTCCAGTCCAGAGACCCTCTGTTCCACCCTCTCCAGAGGGAAAAAACCTCTCGACTTGTACCAGTGGAGACGAGTGACCGTCCCTCTGCCGGGGACCCAAATGTGTCCCAAGCAGACTCTCAGCTGATCCTCCTCGAGCCCCGCCTTTAGCGCCACTTACTGGAACCACTAATTCCTGCACATCCGGGGGGTGCTGAGCGCAATGCATTTGCACCTCACCTCCTACCCTGTCGGCTTCGGATTCTGGTTCTTGGGTCTGAAATGTCAATAGTCCTTGTCTTTCTGCCTGCAGCTGCCAAGACTTTGTTGCTCTGTTCTTCCCCTTCATTTTCTTTGTCCTTGTGGGTTTCTACCCTTTTGAAACCTCCGTTGCTGTCATTTCAGCGGGCTTTCAAGAGGAAAGAGCGATAAACGAAAACGTTCAATCCGCTCTTTTTACCCCGAAGTCCCTAACAGCGCTCTAAAAACATTTGGGTTAGCATTAAGTGCGGATCATTCTGAGCTCTCTGTATCTGCAAAGATAGATGTGGCCTCACTGTGACTATTTCGGGTTTATGGACTATTTTTTTCTTTCTGTGCTAAAGAAAGCTTCCTAATTCAAAATGATTTTTTTAAAAACACATCTCCAGTAATGACCCCCAGAAGAAAATATGAAGACTCTAACTTTTTCTGGTTTCTCAGACTTGCATTAATTAGAAAATGCCCTCAAGAAACAGTAAAGCTCTAAATCAGATTCATTTCAATATTCAAGTTGTCAGTTTTACAATACTTCTAATGAAGCGCTCAGCATAATGAATTGCACAATTATAATGAAACGGGGTTCTAATGAGCAATTACAATTCCAAGCAAGAACATTCCAGGGTTTTTGTTTTTTTTAATTGTCTTTCTCTCAAACTGGAAGCTAACAAGTAGTTATGAAAAAAATTAATGCGGGGGGCTTCCCTGGTGGCGCAGTGGTTGGGAGTCCGCCTGCTGATGCAGGGGACACGGGTTCGTGCCCTGGTCCGGGAAGATCCCACATGCCGCGGAGCGGGTGGGCCCGTGAGCCATGGCTGCTGAGCCTGCGCGTCCGGAGCCTGTGCTCCGCAGCAGGAGAGGCCACAACAGTGAGAGGCCCGCATAAGGCAAAAAAAAAAAAAAAAAAATTAATGCGGCGTATCTGTACGTGGCGCGGCACTTGGTTGAAATGACTCTTACAAACCCAGTTTTCCGCCGTTTGTAGGTGGCAATATAGCTTAAGAAAATGGGTTCTGTATATGTGTAACTGATCACTTTGTTATAAAGCAGAAACTAACACACCATTGTAAAGCAATTATACTCCAATAAAGATGTTTAAAAAAAAAAAGAAAATGGGTTCTGTGGACCCTTGTGCACTGTTGGTGGGAATGTAAATTGGTGCAGCCACCATGGAAAACAGTACAGGGGTTCCTCAAAACATTAAAAATAGAACCACCATATGATCCGGCAATTCCACTTCCTTTTCATATCCCAAGGAAATGAAACCAGTATCTCTAAGAGATAGCTATACTGTGTTTTCATTCACAATAGCCAAGATATGGAAACAACCTAAGTGTCTATCAATGGATGAATACGTAAGAAGATGTCTATTCAGCCATAAGATAGAAGGAAATCCCGCTATTTGTAACAACATAGGCAGATCTTGAGGCCATCACACTAAGTGAAATGAGTCAGAGAAAGAAAAATATTATATGATATCATTTATATGTGGAATCTATAAATGCTGAACTCATAGAAACAGAGATTAGAATGGTGGTTACCAGGGCCTTGGAGGGGTAGATAGGGAGATGTTGTTCAAAGGATACAAACTTCCAGTTATAAAATGAATAAGTTCTGAGGATCTAATGTATAGCATGGTGATTATAGTTAATAATGCTGTATTATATACTTGAAAGTTGCTAAGAGAGTAGATCTTAAATGTTCTCAACACAATAGAAGAACTAGTAATTATATGATGTGAAGGAGGTGTTAGCTATGGTTGCAATCATTCTGCAATATATAAGTATCAAATCAACACATTGTACACCTTAAACTTACACAATGTTATTATATCTCAATAAATCTGAGGAAAAAAAGTTATAATGTTATTATATTATAGTTATAATGTTATATAATAGTTATATAACATTATAGTTATATATATATAACTATATATATAGTTATATATATATAACTATATATATAGTTATATATATAACATTATAGTTATAATGTTATATAATAACATTATATATAGTTATAATGTTATTGTATCTCAATAAATCTGAGGAAAAAAAAGAAAATGTGTTCTCAGGTATGGTCCCAGGATCTTTCCTGATGCATACGAGCTTTCACATATGGAGATGGAGTTGTTTGGATGTGGGTTTCAGGCATGAAGTAGTGACTCACTGATCACAGCTGCAAATTGAGTCTCATTCATGGAACACTCTCCTTCCCTTCTGGCCTATGAATTTATGGTGTCAAGTGACAGTAAGAGGATAAATGACCCAGAGGTTCTTTGCTACCATCAAAGATCTGAGGCAGAAAAAGTTTGGGAATCATCACGCTTGTTAAAATAAAAGCTGCCTTTACTGAATGCCCATAGTGCATGGGCTGTAAGCACCACACTACACGAATTATCATGCATTATTTTGTATTCTCACAGCATCCTGCGAGGCATATATCTTACAGATGACAAAAGCTGAAGCTTCGAGATGTGGAGTGAAGTGGCCCAAGTTTATGGGCAAAAGGAATCAGAGCTGGCTGAGCCAGGCTCCATGCTCCAGCTGACCTTCAAGGAGGAAGCCACTGTCTTGGTTGCCTTCTTCCTGGCTTTCTTCTTGATCCCCTTGGTGACTCAAATGAAGCCATTTGCTCACTCCCTGCTTTCCGGAACCTGCTTTGTGCAACTCCAGGGGCACTGATTACATTATAGCTTAGAGTGATGTAACGTGAGTGCTCTGCTCTGACCATCTGCTTTCCTCACTGGGATGGTAAGAAACGCTGTGAATTGCCATTGTTATTGGTTACAGTGCTTCTGCTGCAAGTAACAGAAAAGTCCAAACTGATTATCTTAGAGCAGTAAAGAAAATGAATCATCTCACATAAAAGCGGTCCTGGTAGAACTCCTTGGGTTTGGTTAAGCCGGTGACTTTGCAATGCCACCAGAGCCCTAAGCTTTTCTTGTCCTCCTGGCTCAGTCATCCTCAGGGCACTGGCATTGCTCCAGCTGGGCTTCCCCAGGGCTGCAAGGTGGCTACTGCTGTTCCAGGTACCATATCTTGATGGTGGGAGAAGAGAAACAAATACTGGCATCGGCGCTCTTCAAAATCAAGGCAACATTTCCAAGAAACCCCCAAGCAGACCTGTACTCATGCGTCATTGTCTACACTGGGTCACCCCTAAATCCATTACTGATAAGGGGCACAAAATTGCTGTGATTAGATTAATTTGGATTTATTCCTGAGTCAGATTAGGGAAAAGTCCAGGATATCTGGACAAAATCATGGCTTTGACACCAAAGAGTAAGTAAGGAAAGAACTGGCCATTGAATGCAGAACCAACAGAGACTTCTACTTAAGTGAAGTGTGCTAAACTTCTCTGGAGAAAGATCACTTAGCATCAAGGTTTTTCCGTTTCTGTATTTTCAACTGTTCTCCAGGTTGGGGATGTGGGAATGAAAAGGGTTGGGACCTTGGATGAGGAGCTACAAAGAAACTAAAGATACTTCAACTATGTTAGGACTTAAACGAAATTTCCATGCATTTAGACAAATGCTGTAATGGAGAAATCCATTTGACTATCAACACGACGACGGAACAGTAGGATTGAGAATCCATGAAGAGATGGAGCTTTATCTTTTAGGTTAAAGTTTAAGATATGGGCTGTTATTAGCTGATCAGAAACAAGTTGAAAACTGGAACCCAAACGTACTGATGACAATAGACCCAAAGTGTTGCCAAAAATCCCTGAACTCGTATGTCAGTATTCTGGGCTCCGCTGGGGAGCTGGGACATGGCTCTGCCTCTCCCAAAAGAATTTGGACAGAGTTCTCTGCAAGGCTGACAGATGATGCAACCTGTAACATTGTTTATATGTCTTTTGGGCCACCAGCATGAGGGTCTCTCAGTTCGGTAAAGTACGTAGGTCACAGAGGGATATTTAATTCATCTGTGCTGTTCTTGAAGAAACTGAGGATTAATGAGCTTCTCCAGCACATATAAAGTGTTGTCAATTCTTGGAAGAAAAGAACTACCTCTTATGAAGCAGCAACTTCCCTAATTATCACTCATTAAGCTTCCCACCAACCTCAGCCAACAGCCAAATACATGGAAAAGAAAGTATCTTTTTTTAAACACAAATCTCATGATATTACCACCTATTTAAAAAGCTTTCATGATGTCCTATTTCCCACAGAACAAAATCCAACTATTTAACTTCACATCCAACACCCTTGGGAATGTGGTCCCTCTTTTTTCCCCACTCTTCTTACCAGATGCCTCACCGTTTCTGGCTGGTATGAACTTTCACATTTTTGTGCCTTTGTCTAACTTCACTTTTTTATTTCTACCATTTAAATACCTATTCATCCTTTAAGACCCCGATTAAACCCAGTTCCTCTAGCAGACTTCCCTTATCAGCTCTCCCTTATTGATTAATCAGAATTAATCAATCTCATCCCTGTGGACTCCCATCTTTGATTCCACCTCTATTTAATGTTTTTAACAGTTGCCCCTCCTAAAGATACTTTAGTGTCTGCTGGACTTTCTGGGCCACTAAATTAAGAGCTTCCTACAATGGAGGCCAGCTATATCTTTATCAATCCCATTTCTTCTTTCTGGGAACATAGGGAGACCTCATTTCTCAGTCCTCCTTGCTGTTAGAGTGAGACTATACGTTTGGGTTCGGACTGATGGAATTGGGTGAAAGTATTGTAAGCAACTTGCAAGACTGGTCTTTTAAAATATTTGATGAGGGCTTCCCTGGTGGCGCAGTAGTTGAGAGTCTGCCTGCCATTGCAGGGGACACAGGTTCATGCCCCGGTCCGGGAAGATCCCACATGCCATGGAGCAGCTGGGCCCGTGAGCCGTGGCCGCTGAGGCTTTCACGTCCGGAGCCTGTGCTCCGCAACGGGAGAGGCCACAACAGTGAGAGGCTCACGTACCGCAAAAAAAAAAAAATAATAATTAATTAATTAATTAATTAATTAAATATTTGATGAGCCTCCAGTGCACTCTTCACCTTCTGTGGATAGAGGCCAGAATCACAAGATGAAAGGAGCCTGGATTTCTGAGTACCAACTTGTAGGAGAGCTACCCAGGAGAGCTGCTGACCCGCTTTGGAAATTGTGTGAGTGAGAAATAAACTACTAGTACATCAAGCCACCGAGATTCGGGGATTACTTGTTACTGCGAAGCAGCCTCACTTCCCTTGACTAACACCATTCCTAAGGTAGAGGGGGCCATGCATCATTCAGTGTTTATTCCCCTGGGGATCAGTGCTTTGCACATCTTTCCAAAGTGGGATGAAGAGTAAATAAAATAGTTGTCATAAACGTATATTTTCACCTAAGGAAAGACTGAAATCCCCTTAAGAGCAACATCTCTATTTTCTGTGAACATGAGATTAATGATTTAACAGATGTGTGTTTCTGATATTTGCTGGCCGACTTCAGCAATGAGATTGAGGGGAAAGCGGGGTGGAAACAGTTGCCAGGCATTCTCCCCACAGTTGGCTGGCCTGCTCCTTCTGGATGTGGCTTAGCTGTCACCTTCAGAGCAAGGTCTTCAGGGCTCACCATGCTACAGGAATACTCACCTGTTTTCTAACATTATTCTCTATCTTAGCAGTTATCTTCATAGAATTTACCTCAGGTACTTCCCTGGTGGTCCAGTGGTTAAGACTCCACCCTTCCAATGCAGGGGGCACAGGTTCGATCCCTGGTCAGGGAACTAAGGTCCCACAAGTTGCGCGGCCAGAAAAAAAAAAAAAAAAGAATTCACCTCAGGTTGTAATTATTCGCCTGGTTTGTTTGAATTCCAGATTAGACTGGAAACTTTGTAAAGGAACCACATCCGTCTTGTTCACTGTTGTTTCCAGGTACCTAGGGCATGTCTGGCTCACGGTAATGCACACTCGTGATGATTGGTAAGGTAAGGAAGGAAAATGAAGAAGCCCCGAATAAAAAACAAAATCACTGTAGGGTGGAGGCAAATAGCTCACACTTCCAAACCTCAAAGTCACAGTTGTACACAGTAAAATAACCAATGAAAAGGCAAAATTATGTTCCATAAAATACATTTAAGAAGAAAGGAACATGACTGAAGCACTAAAAACATGACCATATAACACGTTTAAAAGCAGGTGACTTCACATCTATAGGAGGAAATCTTAGTTAACTGGAAAAATCATTCAACATAATTCCACAAAGAGTCAAAATAAATGAGACATGACTAGTCATTCTTTCACCAATTCAGCAGTTCATTTCTCAACAAATATTTACGGTGTATCTAGAAGATACAGAATATTTTTCTGGAAGTTGCTGGGAATTTTAAGTAGCAGATAACACCCTCCTCTTTCTCTTCCTCTACAGTGACTTATAATCGAAAACATTCAAGAAAAGTGGCCTTGCCTCCTGTTTCCACCTGAGTCCAGGTGCCATAGTTCTCTCTGTTCCCATTGTGGGTCCTTTGTTGTACCTGACATAGAACTTTTTTTTCGGTACACGGCCCTCTCACTGCTGTGGCCTCTCCCATTGTGGAGCACAGGCTCCGCACGCACAGGCCCAGCAGCCATGGCTCACGGGCCCAGACGCTCCGCGGCATGTGGGACCTTCCCGGACCAGGGCACGAACCCGCGTCCCCTGCATCGGCAGGTGGACCCTCAACCACTGCGCCACCAGGGAAGCCCCAGGGCAAGTGACTTTTATACTAAGCATAACTCCAGGTCTTCAATCCTCACTTCCATCTACCAACACCTCCTTTTATCATCATTTCATGAAAAGATGCAATGCATTTCACATAGAAAAGACTCAGTAAATGTGTGCTATACGGTGAAACAATCACACCCACAGAGTTCGCTTTTCTGTGGATTTCCCCTCCTGGAGAGAACGTGTCCCCTCTATCTTGTCCCCCCACCTGGAATGTGTCCTCCTTATCGCTCAGTTCCTGCAGTCTGTGGGCCACAAGCCAGCAGTACTTCCTGAAACTCTCACGATCGCTAGGACATTTTGAAGCCACTTCCAGGCTGTCTTCAGACTTGCCAAAATCGCTGCCTGCCCCCCTTACCCCCCCGAAACTGCAGTTCCATCCAAACCTGGGCCAAGGTGGGCTCCGAGAGATGGAGCCTCTTTTTCCCTTGCACTTGAGAGCTGTCTATCTCAAGTGTAAAGCAAGTTGAATATTTCTGTTGAATTTTTTTAACTCCAGGGATTCAAATGTGTTCCCTAAGAGGCAGCTCAGTGAGGTAGAAAGAGCACTGAATCAGCAGTCCAGAAAACGTGGTGGTTTCATGTCCTGGGTCTGCCTCTGTGTGTCTAGAGCACACAGGGTCTTAACCTCTCTGGGTTGGACCAGAAGGTCATCACCTTTAACCCCAAAAAACCCATGAGTGTGTTTTTCATCCTAACAGTATGGGTTCTATTGACCAATATATGGTATTGTCTCTTGGGAGAAAACAGTTTGCTGATAGAGCAGGTGTCTGAGAGTTCTGCCTGCTGAATTGTCATCAAAGCAAGAGAGTCCCACGGTTGTCGGCTGCCCAATAAGGCTCCACGGAAATACCTAATACAATGAGGTGTTTCTTTGATGTTTCTTGGTCCCAGTCTTTGCTTGACTCTTGGAGCTTTGTTTCTATGAAGGCTTTTCTAGCAAATAAGAATGTTTATATCAGTAAGTCCTAAGGCATTATTTAAGTTCAACAAATAGCACTTTTGAGTGGAAGCAGATTTGAATGGCTAGAACTTATTTGCCTGTGCGATGATAATTAGCTGTATAATTCACTTCTTTTTTTGGGTTAGTACTGAAATCCTATGTCCCTGGACTGGGATTAGATTCCCTAATGATTCAAATGGCTGTTCGGAGATTATCTCCACTTCACTGTGGAGACGGGCATCTGAAGGATACTTTCCCTCGATTCTTGAATATGAAGTAACAGCACTTACAAATCATTCATTAAATAACCATTTAGCTATCAAGGTCATGAAACAAAGGACTCAATCAATCTTTTAAACATAGGCTTTTTTTTTTTTTTAAAGCAACATTCATTGTCATTATCATAACTACTTCTGCTAACAGGAGGGGGAAACATCACCACCTAGTTTCTTCCTGCCAAGCAGTAAGTTGCTTCAGCAAGTTCTCTATTCAGAATGCAAAGGTTTTACTAAGTCAAAGAGACTTAGTAAAAGGTGACAGGTGACTGGGGGTGATCTCTGCTTTGAATTCCAGGAGATGGCTGCCCTGTCTCCGTTACCTCAGGTGGGTTGATCTGGGGACAGATTCCCCAGTGAGCCTGCCCTGCCTGTTCTTTTGTTCCTTGAGCAGCAGTCCAGAGCTGCTCGTGACGCTGGTCCTGTGCAGGGAGAAATCACTCTCTCTCCATCAACACGCATCAGGCAAAATAGTCGGATATCAATTACTTGGCTGAGTGAGGATGATATAACTGAACTTGACTGTATGGCTTGCTCGATGTCTGTAGCTTTGGGTTGGCATTTATCTAGTCCTGCAGCAGCAAGCTCTTCTCCCATGAACGGCTGTTAATTAGAATGCTTTTGTTTTCCTTATTGGATTGATAATTCTTCCTCTTACGTTTAAAAATAATTTTAAAAGTTCCTTTCCTCGGGAGAGATGGCATAAACTGAAGGGGATAGTGGGAAAAGTCAGGCATTGGATGTTTCTAATGCAGGATTTTTCTAACAGCATTTTTCTAATGCTATTAATCTAGAAAGCCTCCAGACATTTCACAGTGGCGTTTCAAGGGATCCCACCATCTGCCTATGTCTCAGGCTCAGTGAATTACTTAGCAATGCTTTTAGGAGGCAGATTCGGACATTGTGCTGCTGTTTTTATATTTTCCACGTGCTGTGTAATTGACTAGGGTAGTCACCCTCCTCTTCTTCTAATGTAGGATCCAGTGGGTCCCCAGGTACTCATGCCACATGCCAAGATGACGTGATAAATCACCTATGTTTACTTTGGCCTCTTCTTGGATCTCACAGAAAACTTGGGGGACTAAGGAGCTACAACTTGTTGGCCCGTTTTCTCCTCTGTTTTTTTCCTATAAGAAATGGTATTTTAATGGGCTTAATATGTGCCAGGAACTACTTCAAGGGCTTAATATGTAGTCACTCCTTTTTTTTTTTTGCGGTACGTGGGCCTCTCACCGCTGTGGCCTCTCCTGCTGCGGAGCACAGGCTCCAGACACGCAGGCCCAGCGGCCATGGCTCACGGGCCCAGCCGCTCTGCGGCATGTGGGATCCTCCCGGACTGGGGCACGAACCCGTGTCCCCTGCATCGGCAGGCGGACTCTCAACCACTGCGCCACCAGGGAAGCCCGCATTCACTCCTTTTATCCTCACCATAGCCCTACTGGGTAGGGACTATCATGGTTCCCATTTTTGTGGGGGGGAGTAGGGCACAAGGCATGCGGGATCAGGGATTGAACCCGTCTCCCCTGCATTGGAAGCATGGAGTCTTAACCACTGGTCTGCCAGGGAAGTCCCTTGACCCCATTTTAAAGATGAAGTAGTTGAGATACAGAGGGTCTAAGTAACATGTCCAATTTCATAGTAGATGGCAGGGTCAGGATTCAAACCCAAGCTCTCTGACTCCAGTGCCCATGGTCTTTACCATTTCACGAACTGAAATTAGTGAGCAGACACTAAATTCCAGCCATGTGATGACAGTAGGAATATCAGTGGTGTAAAGATCCTTGGGGGAAAACCATATATATTGGTCTTAAGCATTCAGGTCATTTGCCTCTAGAGATTGCTTTAGTTTGCACTAAAAAACAAGAACAGAAAAAGACAAAACAAAACAAAACAAAAAACTGAAAACAAAGCTAGACTGCATTGCTTAGTCCTTGAAATCTACCCTCTACCCTCAGCCCAGATCTTCTGCTACCTGTTTATCTGGGAAGCTCACATCTCTTCATAGTTGTAACCTGTATCTTCCACACTCAAGTTAGAACGCATCCTTTCTCCAGATTCCTGGTCCTCGAGGAAATGAGCTCATCTATTTGGTTCTTCAAGACCCTCCACTGGGTTCTTTCCATCAGATGCACAGGCAATCCTGACTCCCTCCCCTCTTTCCTGACGGGCTGCTGGCTTTCTCTCCCACCTCAACTTTCTGCAAACTAAACATCTCATCTCATATGCTCTCTTTTTCTTTGATTATCCACTGTTATCCCCAACCTAAATAGAAAGAAGCCCAAATGCTAACCACCCAATCCAGGGTAACTGAGGGTCGCATGTTGGGGTCTATGACCCAGTTGTCTCTCTGCCTTCTGGGTGTCCTTGGTCTACCTGCCCCACTGCCTCTCCCATCTGCAATGCAGATGCCCCGGGGAGGTCTATAAAGGGAAAGAAAAGCTGAGCACAACCAGAGACCAGGAGGGGCCTCTCGAAATGGAAAATTAGGACATCTTCTCAAGTCTATGACATCACTGTTGCCATTAAAGAACAACCAACTCTTGTCCAGAATCTCAGGCAGGAACTTGAGTGGAGTTTCTAGAGCATGACACAGGAAGCTCATTTAATTCAGACAAATAGAGGCAAACCTAGACTAAATCAGAGAATGTTTGAAGGAACATATGTCTCACAAGCAATGTCAACTTACTGTATTTAAAACTGAACTTGTCATTTCCAGCTAAAACACCTGTTTGCCCCCCAGTCTTTGCATCCGCTGGCTTCCTTGATTTCTCCTTTTCCTTTACACCCTGTCAGCGGGTCCTGCCAGTGCCACTTCTAACATGTACCCTAAATCCTTCCATTCACCCCCATCTCCATTTCCACTTCCCTCGTCCGTGCCACCATCGCCCTCACTTGTACTCGCCCACCCGCCTCCTAACTGGTCTCCCTATTTCTCTTTGCCCCTCCACGTCCATTCTCCACACAACAGCCAGAACAATCTTTTGAAAACATATATCGGATCCCGTGACTACCCTGTTTAATGCCCTTCAGAGTCTCCCGACTGCACGTAAAATAAAACTCAAACTCCTCGCAGGGCTCTGCAGTTCTGGACGCCGCTGACTTTTCTGACCTCATTACACGCCACTCTCTGACTTGGTCCCCAAACCGCAGCCACACCAGACTTTGTCTCCTCGTTGCCCTCAACTGTGGGTCCCGCACTGGCTGTTCCCTTGGCCTGGAAGACTCTTCTGCAGGAATCCACGTGGTTGGCTCCACATCATTCATGCCTCAGCTCAGATGGTATCTAGAAACTCACAACGTGCTACAGACTTGAACAGCGTTGGATGGCAGTGTGTGTCCTCAGTGAGCTCCGAGGGAGTCTAAGGATTCACCGATGAACGCAGCTGAAGGGCATCTATGCAGACAGGCCTTCCCTGACCTCCAGTCTCAACTATCCAGTGTTTATGAAGATGTGGTACATATACACAATGCAATATTACTCAGCCATTAAAAAGAATGCAATGATGCCATGTGCAGCAACGTGGATGGACCTAGAGATTATCATACTAAGTGAAGTCAGACAAAGACAAATATCATATGAGATCACTTATATGTGGAATCTAAGAAAATGATACAAGTGAACCTATTTACAAAATAGAAATAGACTCACAGACATAGAAAACAAACTTACGGTTACCCAAAGGGGAAAGTGGGGGGATGGATAAATTAGGAGTTTGGGATTAACAGATACACACCACTATATATAAGACAGATAACCAACAAGGAAGGACCTACTGTATAGCACAGGGAACTATATTCAATATCTTGTAATAACCTATAATGGAAAAGAATCTGAAAAAAGAATATATATATACATATATATATATAAAAAACTGAATCGCTTTGCTGTACACTTGAAGCTAACACAGTATTGTAAATCAACTGCATTTCAATAAAAACTAAAAAACAAAACAAACAAACTAACTATCCAGTGTTTTATCACATTCTTGTGATGGGCTTTCTTCATAGCACCTGTGGCCACCTGGCATGACCTTGTCCACTTATTTTCTATCTTCCCCACGAGGATGAGGGCCCTCTGGTTCTTGCCTCAGGGCCAGGCCATGGCAAAGCATAAAGTACATGTGTTGTGTGAAGTTTGTAAACAGTGGCAAGGCACACACAGGGCCTGAGGACACAGGGCACTTCGTTTCCTTCTTGGCTTTCCATTAACCAGCTGTGTCAACTTGGAAATGCTGCTGCAACTTTTTCTTCACCTGAGCTTGGATGATAATGGAGATTCTTTTTTTTTTTTTTTGCGGTACACGGGCCTCTCACTGTTATGGCCTCTCCCGTCGCGGAGCACAGGCTCCGGACGCACAGGCTCAGCGGCCATGGCTCACGGGCCCAGCCGCTCCGTGGCATGTGGGATCTTCCCGGACCGGGGCACGAACCCATGTCCCCTGCATCGGCAGGCGGACTCTCAACCACTGCGCCACCAGGGAAGCCCTGGAGATTCTTTTAAGGCCTAAGTTCCATAACAAGTAGGAGGAAAAGGCCTAACTAGGTACAGTAACTTGCTGCTGGGCCTTTCCTAAATCGATGGGAAGAGTTATTAGGCCCTGAAACGCTTCATGAATCGAGGGGAACTTAGCTTACATTCCTATAGTTTTAAAAGTCCTGTGCATTGTTTTCTAATCCTTTGTAAACTGTTCTCTGTGTAAGGCATAGATAGTACCACCCAATCAACCACAGAACTTTCTATATTAAAACAGATTCATTTCTCCCCAGTGCTAGAGGGTGGGATGTTGATTGAAGTGAGTTCTGAGTTAGTCTGTGACTCCATCGATGAGCATGGCTGAAGAGCGCAGTAATGAGAGGCCTCCTCAGCATCTGAGTCTCTCACTTCACAGGTGGAAAGCTGGGCTCTAGGAGTTGTTATGAAATGCAGGGGCAGACCTAGAATCCAGTTCTCTCACTCCCAGGAGCTGTCCCTTCTTCTGTACCTCACTGCTGCCCGCCAGCCCTGGCACAGCCACCTGGGCTCGTGCCTTCTCAGTGGGCTCTGCGGAGGCTCAAACAATGCTCTGATTCTTTCAGCTGATAAAGGTTTGAGTGGCTACTCTCCCAGATACTGTCCTTTCTCTCTCTCTCTCTCAGGTTTTCCTTTGCAGCAGAAACATCAAAGACTCCAACGTCAATAGCCCATGGTTCTGTAAGTGAAGTGGCTTTGGTGTCCCCTTCTGGATCATAAACCTAATAAGGCCAAGAACTCTGTTCTACAACCAACAGCCGTTATAAACATATATGAGTCAGTCAATAGATTAAAAAATAAATAAGGGCTTCTCTGGTGGCGCAGTGGTTGAGGGTCCGCCTGCCGATGCAGGGGACACGGGTTCGTGCCCCGGTCCGGGAAGATCCCACATGCCGCGGAGCGGCTGGGCCCGTGAGCCATGGCCGCTGAGCCTGCGCGTCCGGAGCCTGTGCTCCGCAACGGGAGAGGCCACGGTAGTGGGAGGCTCACGTACCGCAAAAAAATAAATAAATAAATAAATAAATCTGTGAATAAATACACTAGGGGTGGGAGATAAAAAGTAGATCTTCTCCAAGAACTGATACGCTATAACCTTGGAAAAGCTACAGTTCAGAGAGGGAACTTGAGATTTCCATATGAAAGGAAAGACTGGAATTTGTGTGTTTTTTAAAAAATTTCATCCCAGGGCTTCCCTGGTGGCACAGTGGTTGAGAGTCTGCCTGCCGATGCAGGGGACGCGGGTTCATGCCCCGGTCTGGGAAGATACCACATGCCGCGGAGCGGCTGGGCCCGTGAGCCATGGCCACTGAGCCTGCGCGTCCGGAGCCTGTGCTCCGAAACAGGAGAGGCCACAACAGTGAGAGGCCCGCGTACCGCAAAAAAAAAAAAAAAAAAAAAAAAAAAAAATTTCATCCCAAAGTTGACAACTGGCCAAAGAGTTTTCCAGCTTATTGCCGCTTCCCTAGTTTCAGGATGAAACTCTATTTGATTTGATTATATAAGAAAAGGAGAGGAGAGACTTTGGCCTGAATAAAAAACCACAGGACTCTTCTTATCTAAAAGTGACCATAGAAGTATTCTCTTCATCCCTAAAACAAGGTCATTTACATACACACACAGAAAACATGCCAGTGTGGCACATGGCTTCTTTTTCCAGCTCCTTCGCCTGAGGATGCAGAGCTGATGGGCTGGGCTACATCAGTCCTAGACACTGAGAAAATCCAGGCTTTCCAGAAACTTACGAGCTGCTCTGTCCTGGCTCAACACCTCCAGCAGTTCAGCTGCCACACGTGGTTTCCTGGTTGTAATTCAGTCACGATTCTGGCTTTAGCTTCATCTACACAAAGCAGTAGCCTCTCTGGGCTCCAAGGATCTAGGGGTCAGAGACCTCAGTTTAACTTTTGGTGTTCTGGGTACAACCAGGCAGAGCCCTGCCAGCCTCCCTTGAAATACCTGGTCCTGGGTTTAACCTCATGTGGCCCCTCTGTGGACATCAGGGTCTACTGAGATGGCAAGTTACATCTGGGCCCTCTAATCAGCCTGCTATGCAAATGCAACTTGAAGGCAGAGACTAAGGTCTGCCACCCCCATTCAGGACCCATGGTCTGGAAGATGATCTGGTAGTAGTCAGTCCTGGAGTATTAATCACTGTATTTATCAGTCTGATCACTTATGGGAAAATTGAGCACACTGGTTTAAAATCTTAGCTTAGCATGGAAAGATGTGCATGTGATCCTTCCAACCCCACAGTCATTCTCTACTTCATTGTCCTATTTGTTATCTTCACTGATGATCTGAGTTTATATTATGTATTTGCTTACCAGGTCCTTGCCTATTTCTTCCCAATAGAAAGTCAGCCTTACAATGACAGGAACTTTATCTTATCCACTGCTACCTCTACGGTACTCAGAACAGTGCCTGGCCCATAGTAGGTGCTCAATAAATAATCACTGAACAAACAAAGTATTTGAAATTAGTCAAAGTATTTTTGGCAAGGGGGCAGGAACTCAACTTTGTTTAATTCCCCTCACGTTCCTGCCTTATAACAACCATACCAGGATAGGGGTGTTATCCCCATTTTATACCCAAGGAGACGGACAGCACATCTTCTCAGGCAGTTAACACAATACAAACCAGAAGCCAGAATAATAGCTGTCTGTCTCTGGGCTGAGATGATCTCTCTAAGGATGGAGGATGATGAAAGAAAACAGGGAAGGGCCAGACTGAGTTGTAACTGAGGAAAACAAGATGGGCAATGAGAAACTAGAGCTTTGCAGAGGTTCAACCTCACCCCAGGAGGCTTCCGGTGTGCCAGCCTGACTTTTCTTTTAAAACTCTGCTCAAATGTCCACTTCCACTTGGGGTTTATTTCTCCTAAGAAACCATTACCAAGTTCTCTTCCTTTCTAGGCATGCGTTCTGCACACCCACTTTGGCTCCTGGAGGGCGTGTCTGCTGTATCCGTAAGGGATGGATGGGGGTTGTTGATCCAGCGTGTGGTGCGCTACTTAGGTACCCAAAGTCCCCCACCCACAAACCTCTGCTCTAACAACCCACCATGCCCACGTGTCTACCATTAGAATTCCACTTTTGGTTAAAGCATGTTTTCAGAAGGTATCTGTTAAAATACAGATTGATTGATTTACTCACTTTACCTAGGAAAAGACTCATGACTGTGGATCGAGTCATACACAGTCATGAGCTTGCAAGGAATCCAGTTGAAGTAGCAGAACCTGGAGTTCTAGTACCTGATCTTACAGGGGTGGACATCCTGGGAATTCTGTAGTGCTGTGGGGTCTGGCCATGGGAGAATGAATTCAAAGATACATCAAAAACAGAAGGATCAGTCTCTAAGCAGCAAGGCATCACCGCGTAAGACCCAGACTTTGTCCAGTCCTGATTCTTACCTGCAGAGATCCAGCACATAGGTGAGCAATATCCAGAAGCCTGGGGACAGTTCAGAGAAGCTGGGTTAACCGGGCTGAGAAGGAAGTAGGGTGCACGGCAGTCCTCAGTACCAGGGAAACCAAAACGCGGGCTGGGAACCAGAACCGGGGCATTGAGTTCAGACAGAGACTGACTGGCTGCACTGCAGCCTTATTCATGCTCAGAGACCTATTTCTGGTTCTAAGTGAAAGTGAGAAGGAGCTTCACCTCTGCTTTCATCCAGCAGCGCTGGGGACCCAACTTCTCCTGTGTCCTCTGGCTTCCCCAGTGGAGTCCCTTTCTCCCCCTCCTCACTGGGTTTCTAGTACACATGGTCCGTTCAGGTATACGATTCTGTTTGATATTACTGTTTAGTAACGGTTGGTGTGTTTATAAACCTAAAATGCAAATTACCTGTCTTCCATTAGATATTTGTTTCCATTTTAAAAACTGGTACCACAATTTCCCCGTTTCTTCAAGCAAAGCGAGATGCCCCTTTTATGAATTCTCACTGTATGCTGTGCTTGCCTTTCATAACTTTTGCCACAAGGTAAATAAATGATTGTTTGTGTAGTGATTTAGGTGATGTCTGTCTCCCTGATAGACTGTAAAGACAGGAACTATGTCTGTCTTATTCATGGATTTATCCCCTAGCACGTAATAGAGCTCCTGGTGCACAGTGTGTATTCATAAATATTACATGAACGAATCAATGGATGAAGAAGGCATGGCTAGATTTGGGACTCGACTTTGAGACCAAGATTTCTCCACTAGACCCAACATAATCCTAGGGCCAAAAGGTTTACCAGTTGGCCCATTCTGTTTACTCACCAGCTTGGGATCAAGTGCTTGCTTTTTACTCCCAGCCTTTTGACAACATCTGGTCATCTTTGATGTCACCCTCTTTCTTCATCCTTCTGATATCTTTGTCCATTTTCCTATCTTTGGTGTTCAAGTTCTTCCATCTCTGTTCTCTGGCTTTTGATATGGGCCTGGCCTTCTTATTTAAAGGGCTGTGAATACTCAGTTTCCTTGGTTTCTTTTATTCCTGTGTAGGCTGTGGATGTTGGATTGCCATCTTTTTCACTGAACACCTGTGAGCCCTTATCCAGCTCCTACGGAGGAGCTGCCAGTCTGGCCTCACTGAAAGCCCTATGGCCTATTATCTCTCTGTAGAATTCACCTTACTTATTTATGTGTTAGAGCCAAGGGGACATCCATTCAACACTTACATTATAACACTGTATCAAGGAGGAAGGTATTTTCCTCTACCCTTCTAAGTTCTTCGGGCTGGTCTAAGAAGTAAATTGACATGAGACATATTAACAGGAGAAAATCAAACAAAAAGTTGAGTCACGTGAATACACGGGGGAGACAAAGGAGAACTGAGCCCTCATCTTAAATACCAGCTTCAGCTAAAGACAAAAGAGGATGTTGAGGATGGGAGAGTCAGTAACTCTCTGATGGGAGCTTATCAGGAAAAGCACAGTAAACAATGGTAAGGGCGTTATGCAGATTTAAGTCATTGCCTTCTTCATGGTTAAGAATTTCTAGAGATTTGGTCATCTTTCTCTTCCTGGTACATGGAAGGAGACACCCTTGCATATAGAGATTTCCCTTACAAATATAAACGTTTCTTACAAAAGGGTAACTCCTAATTAGTTTTCAGAATTTTTCCCATGTCTGCTGTTTCCTAGAAAATAACCAGCTTAAAATAATTAATATGCCAAAGAGACAAGATTTTTTAAAGGAGGAGCTCTTTTACAATAGAAGAGAGAATTGGGATGATACATAAGACAAGGACCTCAAGATAAGCAAATTTAAAGATCACCGGGCCAGCCAAGAGTCACAGTCACACGGCAACGTGACCATGGACAAGTCACGTAACTTTTCTGAGCCACAGCTTCCAAATATATAAAACGAAGCAACTAAATAGTTTCTTAAGTCCTTTCCAGCTTGTGTGATTCTCTAGTGTTTTGAGTTTTAGAAGAAAGTTCTCGACAGAAATATTCTTTCAAGAATAATTGCTAACTGCCCCAGCTTGAGCACAATCAGAACTCTTAATTTGTTCACATTCCAGGTTGGATTTCCATTTGTGTCTTTGACAAAATAAGTATTGGCTTTTTAGAATTTTTTAATTACCGTGAGACTAGTGTATCGACGGGGCTCTCAGAGCAATCTTAGAGCATCGGTAACTGCTTATGATTCTAGCAATCTTGCAGTAGGTTATTCATTCTTTGGTATTTGGTTTGACATTTATTTTTCTTTTTCAGCCATATTGACTTAAATATCATTAGCCCCCAAATGCACCAAAGGGCAACTGCATTGACTTTTTTAGTTCTACTCAGCTATTACGTCGTAATTCATCTTTTACGGCAAAACTTCCATTGTGAACAGGCCAGGAGGGCTGAATTTGCATCATAGTCACACCTTCCAGTAAACTGTAGAGTCTACTTTAAATGTTACAGGAGTAAATCACAAGATAGGAGAAAACACTTGCTAAAGGGCAAATGATTTGAAACTTCTATTTGAGAGAGTATTAGGAGAGGAATGAATGAAGCTATGGAAGTGTATCATATTAGAAAGGGGAAAAGTGTCAACCAATTCTTACAAAATCGGATGATTTCCATTGAAAAATCTCCCTAATTGATTACATGTTGCACAACATGGGTTAATTTGGGATTCAAGTAACCCAAAGCCCACCAAAGAAGAGAGAGAATCTTCTGGGCAGCAAAACTAACTGTCCCTAAATAGGGTCTCTGTTATTCCATGGGGTCAGAGCCTAGAAAAAAAGAAAAGAGTAAGAAAGCCTCTTTCACCTAGGAATTTAAACATTTTTGGTAAACTGTTTTCTTGAAGTTAATTTTTTCTAATTGAGACTCCAAATCTAGGGGAGATTGGGTTTGTATGGAAGGAGTCTCCCACTATCATCTTATCCTTGTTAAATATCTGTCACAATATTAAGGTGTTTTCAACTGCAAGGGAAGAGAAACGCTAACTGGTGGGTCTAACCCTAAACTGAAATGGTTTTCCCCACAATCTTTCTGCTGGGTTTGTGTGGTGAATGTTACTTTCATAATTAACCAGCCAGTGTCCTGTCTTTTGGACAAAAGAAGAGTCAGTCACAACGTGGCAAAAGCAGACAACAAAAAATAAGAACTAAGCAACAAAAGTAAAAATAAACAAATGGGGCTGCATCAAACTAAAAAGCTTCTGTACAGCAAAGGAACCATCGACAAAATGAAAAGGCAACCTACATAATGGAAGAAATGTTTGCATCATATATCTGATCAGAATGGCTATTACCAACAAGATAAGACGTAACAAGTGTTGATGAGGGTGTGGAAAAAAGGCGACACTTGTGCACTGCTGGTGGCAATGTAAATCGGTGTAGCCCCTATGGAAAACAGTGTGGAGTTTCTTTGAAAAATTACAAATAGAACTACCGTATGATCCAGCAACTCCACTTCTGGGTATTTATTTAAAGGAAACAAAAACACTATCTTGAAAAGACACCTGCACCCTCATGTTCATTGCAGCATTATTTACAATTAGCCAAGGCATGGAAACCCTCTAAGTGTCCATTGGCAGATCAATGGATAAAGACGATGTGGTGTATATACACAATGGGGTATTATTCAGCCACAAAAAAGAAGGAAATCCTGCCTTTTGCAACAATGTGGATGGATCTTGAGGGCATTATGCTAAGTGAAGTAAGTCAGACTGAGAAAGACAAATACTGTATGATTTTTGTAAATGAACTGATAGATACAGAGAACAGTCTGGTGGTTGACAGAGGCGGGGAGTGGAGGGTGGGCAAAAATGGCTGAACGTGACCAAAAGGTACAAACTTCCAGTTAGAAGAGAAATAGGTTCTGGAGATAAAACGTATAGCATGGTGACTATAGTTAACAATACCATATTGCATGTTTGAAAGTTGCTAGGATTGTACATCTTGAAAATTCTCATCACAAGCACTCAATATATACACATATCAAACCATTATATTATACACCTAAAACGAATATAATGTTACATGTCAATTATATCTCAATAAATTTTTTTTAGACTAAAACCTCATATTCATACAGAGATCCCACTTTGTGGGGTGTTTGTGCACTTTCACTGTCCACACCCCTCACTTCTCAGTCTTCCTTCTCTTCAGCCCCTAGAATTTCTTCCCTCTCCATAGGTCACTCATCTTGACCACAGGTCAATATCAGGATGTATGGAAGAGGGCCTTCTGAGTGGCTAACCTAGAGGGGAAGATGAGGGCTGAGTGGCAAACAGAGATGACCCATATCTGGGCACTGAGAGACACACATAGAGGTCCCAAGACCTTGATCAAAGCCTATGTTCTTTTTCAATAATAACTAAAATTATCTGCTTAATTTGGATTTCCAGTCCACAGATAATCAGAAACCAAGGCTGAGAATGAAAAATGATACCTTGGGACTTCCCTGGTGGTCCAGTGGTTAAGATTCTGCACTTCAACTGCAGGGTGTGTGGGTTCGACCCCTGGTCAGCGAACTAAGATCCCACATGCGGTGCTGCGAGGCAAAAACAAAAAAACAAAAAATAAATAAAAATGATACCCACAGGCTGAAAGTGATGATGGAGACAAAAAAATGGCTGTGAAACAGGTACAACTAAAAAACCCATAGAGCTCAGAGGGCATTTCGTGAGTGACTCACTGCCTAATAACCTCAGAGTCATTTCCTCTGTATTTTTATATTTCAGTTCCACAAGAGATACACCCAATAGGTCTAAAGCTTGGTTTTAAAAACAATAGTCTTTAGTTATCTGTAAACTTCCACGATACTTAATTACTCATACCAGAAATGCCTTTAAATGAGATACCATTACCTCATGTATAGAGATAAAATCCCAGGATTAGTTGGCCTGTGTTGTGTGCACTGTTTGTCTAAATGAGGCTGCCCATCTCCTAAAATACCCTCACCCCAGAAGGCCAGCACTAGGGAAGCATGAGTGTTCCCCCTTCGTCATTAGATGACAAAGGAAGAATCATACAGCTTGCCCAGCCTGGAGGTGAGCAAGACACTCAGAAGGTACCTGCACATTTTTCTCTGAGGATGCCCAGATGGCACCAGGCCCAATGTGGAGGCTGGGACATGAATCAGAGACCCCTTGTGGCTTTTGCACTAGCAGGGCTGAGTGTCTTGTCAGCAAAGTCACTGAAGGAGGCAAAACCGCCACTAACAACACCCTTCCACTTGTTCCACACTTTTCCAACACCTTCCTCTTCTAAGGTCAAGTTCAAGGCTCACCTTACCCACAGGGCCCACCCTGACCACCTGGTCAGGTCTTTCCCTCCTCTGAAGGCTGCTCATCTTATTATCCAGATCATTCATTTGGCACTTGCCAGAAGGTTTTAGATTGTCAGCTCTCATTTGCTTGGCAAAGAGCATGGGGCCCTGAACACAGCACACCCCCAATAACTATGACTCTTTTATTCATTGAGCAAATATTTATTGACTACCTACTATGTGTCAGCTACACAAAATCCCTGTCCTCACGGAGTTCACCGTCTAGTGGGGGAAGACAGACAAAGACAGATAAATAAAATGTATGGTACCTTAGATGGTGTAAGTGCTAAGGAGAAAAAATTGTATGAAATGTGGGCGGTGGGGGAGCTTTGAAATTTTAGATCTTATGATCAAGGAGAAGGTGACTGTGAGTAAAGACCTGAAGACGTCGGTGAGAGAGCCATACAGACATCTGGAGAAACGCGTTTCAGGCAGAGGGAATGGCAGGCAGATACCCTGTAAATTATGGCATTAACAGACATCGTTACTAACCCCTTGGGAGCAGGACTTTATTTCAACTTGAAAAGTCCTGCTTATTATGTATAATATATATAGTAAGGCTGGCATTAACAGACACTATTGTTAACTTTTCTAGTATATATATATATATGTGTGTGTGTGTGTGTGTGTGTATACGTATATATCAATATATATGATATTGATATGATATGCTATATGACATGATATTAAAGGCTGGCATCAACAAACACTACTCTTGAACCCCTGGCAGCAGGGCTTTTCAAGCTGTAAGAACGTAAGCCATATTAAACAAAGCTCTACCAGCCCTTAGAAGATTAGACTGACAGTCTTAAACTTTTTTGTGTCTTTGGCCATAGCTCAGGTGATACAACTCAGATTATCAGCCCCAGGCAGTCCAGTTCGCCACAGCAGGAACACTGGTCCTAACCGATGGAAGAATAGTCCCACTTGGGGCAAGTTATCAATGAGGCTGTTAGCAAGTCCTCTCATTATCAGCTTCTGCCAGAAATTATAGTCGGGATACTTCCTTAGACGCAAGATCAATCGGCGGTGGGAATCTTGCCCATTGTGAGGTTCGGTTTCCAACTAGTCTGGAGTTGCCCCAGAGAGGCTTGATCTGATTGGTTAAGCGGTTACATCGCCCAGCCAATCAGAATATTCAAGAGACCAGTTGAAGCCCTTTTGTCTACCCTGGCGGCTGCAGTAGCTTCTGGCAATGAAGGTCAGAGTGAAGCTTGAATGTACTATTGTAACTTCTCTTTCCTTCTCTGACGGGCCAAATTAGCCACTTGCTTACTTACTTTCCTTTCATTAAAGACCCGACGTAATAACCTCAAAGCTATTGTAGAAAACAGCGTTAAGATTTGTATCCTTTGGGGAAAACTGCGTAAGATGACCTGTCACTCCTCTCCACGCCTGCGCATCCCCGGGGCCCAGGAGCAGCCCTGCCTCTCACCCCCTCAGATGTCCCACAGCCTTGAGGGAGGGGCTTGCATCTCACTCCACCACTTTTTTTCTTTTCACCCCTTCTCTTCTGGAATTATAGAATTGAATTTTGAAAGTCACTTTCTGCCAAGACTTTTAAAAATATCTTCTGTATGTGCTACTGCCAGACTGGGATTGATTTACCAAATAAAAGGACAGTAGAAGTCTGCAGAGTCAGATCAATCTTTATTGAAAACCCAACAAACATTAAAAGGCTGCCACTAAGCAGCTAGGGGTTGAAGGCAACTCCAGCTAACTGGCGCCCATAGCACTTCTATTCACTGCCAAGTTCTAGGCAACTGGCTCTCAACCCAGCTCCATCAAATTAGGCCAGTTCTCTATAGGGCTTGTGTTGCTGTGTTGCTAATGAGGGTGATACAGAGCGCCCCTATCCCAATAGCGTTCCTTCTAGATGTAGATGCTTCCCGAAACTCGAGGATTTAAAAATGCTCCCTGAAATGCCAGCTGCCATTTTGTTACTTGCATTGATCAGTGATGAAGAAATTACTAAATAGCTCCTGTTCTCACTAAATGGTGCAATAGCAATGCTAAAATGATTTGGGGACTGAAGGGATGGAGAGATATTTGGAGGAAGAAATCTCTTTTATATTGGTGGAACAACATACAATGATTTATGAAATCTGAGTCTTCTAAAAGACTGAAATAGGGACTTCCCTGGTGGCACAGTGCTTAAGAATCTGCCTGCCAATGCAGGGGACACGGGTTCGAGCCCTGGTCTGCGAAGATCCCACATGCTGTGGAGCAACTAAGCCCGTGTGCCGCAACTACTGAGCCTGCGCTCTAGAGCCCAAGAGCCACAACTGCGGAAGCCCGCATGCCTACAGCCCGTGCTCCGCAACAAGAGAAGCCACCGCGATGAGAAGCCCGCGCACCGCAACGAAGAGTAGCCCCCGCTCACTGCAACTAGAGAAAGCCCGTGTGCAGCAACAAAGACTCAACGTACCCAAAGATAAATAAATAAATTTATTTTTTTAAAAAAAGACTGAAATAGAGTGATTCTCTTTGTAAATTCTCCGAGGTTTACTAATCAACTGATTTTTATAGCAGTTTTCCTCACCCCTAGCTAACATTAGAATCACCCCAGGGTGGGGTACTGGCACCCAACACAAACCAGTAACCCAGAAACTCTGGAGGTAGAGCCCAGATATCAGTAATTTTCCTCCAAATCTCTCTAGTTGATTGTAATGTGAAGCTGGGGGTGAGAACTGCTGCTCCACAGGGATCAAGTTTATTGTTTCAAATAATTTTTTAAAATTGTAGAATGAAAACAAAAGCGTTATATATATAGGACTTTAAAAAGCCTGACTGTTACAAGCCCTGTCATAAGGTTTGGTTTCTTCTGGGGCCTTTCTCCTTGGCTTATAGATGGCTGTCTTCTCCTTGTGTCTTCATATGGTCCTCCCTGTATACATCTCTGTGTCTTAATCTCTTCTTTTTATAAGGACACCAGTCATACTGGATTTGGGTCCACTCACATGACCTCATTTTACTTTAACTACTTCATAAAAGACCCTCTCCCCAAACAGTCACCTTTGGAGGCAGTCAGGGTTAGGACTTGAACATATAAATTTAGAGAGGACGCAATTCAGCCCATAACAGGTACTTTGAAGTAAAGTGGATTTTTCTGTTGCTATTGTTGGGTGGGAGACAAAAATTTCTTTTAAAACATGTTAATTAAAAAAAAAAAAGACACTGAGAATAAATTCAAAAGTTCCCCGGGCATGTGCAGCATAAAGATCCTGAACCATCGTGACGGGAAGACTGTGCCAGAGGAAGGAAGTCTCAGGACCAGCTGAAAGCGCAGTGCTGCGGTGTTCCAGAGATGCTTTGTAAAGATGTAAGAGATCGCCTACTCCTGTGGATTCTTCAACTGCCTGCATTGTCCAGAATGCCCCAGACAGCCCACGGTGCTGTAGGAGCGTGTGCAATAAACTTTCCCTTCCCAAGAGGTCTCTCTCCTTTCTTGGCTCTTCCAATGCTTATAAAATTTGTATTTGCATAAAAGGTAAAGCAACGTATACAATGCATGAAGGCTTGGTGCTCTTAAATCCTAGATGTGTTTAGTTAAAAATACTAAAAAATAATTTGGAGATCTTAAGAATCCACTCCCTAAATGTGTGGTTCCTGGGAAATACCACCTCAATAGGTTTTACCTTAGGCCCTCAGTTTAGTTTTTGTAAAACTGAATGTTTCTAGAGAAGCAAAGCTGAGGAAGAATATAGAACCAAAACAGAGAGGTACGTGTATATGGTGTGCGTGTGTGTGTGTGTGTCTGTGTGTGGTAAGGGGTGTACAGATAAGGGAAAATAGAATCAAGAAAAGCCAGTGTAAGCCATTCTGCTGTCATGGAGGAGACTATTAGGGCTGTGGGTTTAGAATACCTGCTCAAGACAGGTGATATTTTATTCTGAGTTTCTGTTTGAATGAATCTCCCGGTCCCCTGAATTTACCTACAACAGGAGCAAAGATAATAACCATTTTGTATGAATTCTATGCTCCAACTCAATCACGGTGCTGTTCTTTCAGCAAATTGTTTCTGAGAACCTTTCATGTGCATAGCACCGTCCAGAGAGCCAGGGCCAACACAAAGAGGTACAAGATATACCCACTACTCTCAGTGAGCTGGGAGTTTATTTGCGCAGACAATGCATATACAAGTCAAAGATAAACCACACACTCCCTAACACCATACACAAAAATAAACTCAAAATGAATTAAAGACCTAAATGTAAGGCCAGACACTATCAAACTCTTAGAGGAAAATATAGGCAGAACACTCTATGACATAAATCACAGCAAGATCCTTTTTGACCCACCTCCTAGAGAAATGGAAATAAAAATGAAAATAAACAAATGGGACCTAATGAAACTTAAAAGCTTTTGCACAGCAAAGGAAACCATAAACAAGATGAAAAGAAAACCCTCAGAATGGGAGAAAATGTTTGCAAATGAAGCAACTGACAGAGGATTCATCTCCAAAATTTGAGCTCATGCAGCTCAATATCAAAAAAACAAACAACCCAATCCAAAAATGGGCAGAAGACCTGAAGAGACATTTCTCCAAAGAAGATATACAGATTGCCAATAAACACATGAAAGGATGCTCAACGTCACTAATTATTAGAGAAATGCAAATCAAAACTACAATGAGGTATATCATCTCACACCCGTCAGAATGGCCATCATCAAAAAATCTAAAAACAATAAATGCTGGAGAGGGTGTGGAGAAAAGGGAACCCTCTTGCAGTGTTGGTGGGAATGTAAATTGATACAGCCGCTATGGAGAACATTATGGAGCTTCCTTAAAAAACTAAAAATAGAACTACCATACGACCCAGCAATCCCACTCCTGGGCATATACCCTGAGAAAACCATAATTCAAAAAGAGTCATGTACCACAATGTTCACTGCAGCACTATTTACAATAGCCAGGACATGAAAGCAACCTAAGTGTCCATCAACAGATGAATGAATAAAGAAGATGTGGCACATAAATAAAACGGAATATTACTCAGCCATAAAAAGAAATGAAATTGAGTTATCTGTAGTGAGGTGGATGGATCTAGAGTCTGTCATACAGAGTGAAGTAAGTCAGAAAGAGAAAAACAAATACTGTATGCTAACACATATATATGGAATCTAAAAAAAAAAAATGGTTCTGAAGAACCTAGGGGCAGGACAGGAATAAAGACACAGACATAGAGAATGGACTTGAGGACACAGGGAGGGAGAAGGGTAAGCTGGGACAAAGTGAGAGAGTGGTAGTCTATATATGGACATATATACACTACCAAATGTAAAATAGATAGCTAGTGGGAAGCAGTCGCATAGCACAGGGAGATCAGCTCAGTGCTCTGTGACCAGCTAGAAGGGTGGGATAGGGAGTGTGGGAGGGAGGCAGACACAAGAGGGAAGAGATATGGGGATATCTGTATATGTATAACTGATTCACTTTGTTATAAAGCAGAAACTAACACACCATTGTAAAGTAATTGTAAAAAATTATACTCCAATAAAAATGTTAAAAAAATAAAATAAATCAACCTCAAGAAAAAGAAAAGATAAACCACACCATGAAACTTACAAGCAATGCAAAGGCGATGTAGGGTGATAGTTTATAAATGTCCATGTAGTGCCCTAAAGGAAAAAAATTCAATCCTTCTAGAACTAAAGGCTGCAATAAGATGTGAATTCCGAGCTATCCTGGTAGACTGGACTCAGGGCAAGGAAAATGGATAGGAGAAACTTCAAAAATGGAAAACAGGGATAAAATGGACTAGCCATTTTTGTTTGTTTTTCACTGGTTTGTGTTAGATTGCATGGATCAGATCTGGGACTCAGGGGAAAATCACTGGACACATTTATAATAAAATGTAAGTCAAATTTCAGTCATCTCTCAGCTTCTAACAGGTCTTTCTTTCAGCCCTATCCCTACTCCAAACAAATAGGCAAACAAACATATGACTTAATGATCAGCTTACACTACGATCCCTGTCAGTGGGAAACTAGATCCTGGCTAAGGGCACAGTCATTTAAAAGGGTCCAGTTTGGTCCTCAATATAAACTGGTCATTACAGAACATGTGAGACCTGACCCTCCTTCAGGAACCTGCCCAGTGTGGCTAAAATTGGCCTCCTGAATTAGACATTGCTTAGGAGAGAAAACACACCATGGGCTGAGGGCCTTTCAAAAGTCTTTTCTTTCTCTAAAAGGAAACGAGGCCAAAATCAGCAACCAGAGTAGACTCGAGTTTATAAAAGCTATCTAGAGTCTACCTCAGGAATGTGAATGAAACTCAGGTCTTTCTTAAGCAATATCTTTTTATCAAATTTGCTTTAACAAAAAAAAAAAAGCTGCTGTTGTGTTTGGGTTACCATCCCTGTTCTGATATTATTATTTTTTAAAAAATTCTGTTACTTTAAAATAAAAGCCTAGTATATGGAATATCATAGGAGATGACTGTTTTAAACAAGGAAGGCTTTTTCTCCATCCTCTTTCCCAGGCCTCCACACACAGGCATGGGACCGACCTGCTCTTTGGACCTCAGAAGGTGTGAGTACACACGGGCGTGATCGGCCTGCCCTTTATCCCTCCGAGGTCGGGGTGTTCCTCCTTCCAGCTGGCAAGACCAGCAAACCATTGTGCAATCTGTTCCACCCGCACAGACCCCAGGCTGTTGCCACACTGTCTTTTCCTTTTATTAGTAGGGAAAATTGATCCTTCTAAATGGTAAGTCCAATATTGTAAGGAAGCTGAAACAGTTGCATGGGTTTTGGCCAGTGGCTAACTAGGTTCCCTTGTTCCCAGCTCTACTGGAAACATCCAGTTAGGAGCAATGTCCAGGATCCTAATCTCTCCCTTCTAGAACCTCTACCTTCACCTAACTCTTGTACCTCCCTGGCAATAAAAGCATCACGGTAAAGCCTGTGTCATGTCACTTTCTTGAGGGCATACTCCTTCTGGCTTTCCAATCAGGAACACCTAGGGGGAGTGAATGCAGATGACTCCAGGGGCCAGCTAGACAACTCCAATGTGTGGATTTGGTGGCGTCTGTGCATGTGCCCAGGGATCCCGGCAGGGTTGATCACAGGCCTGGGGTAATGGGGCTACTGTGACTTTACTCCAGCCCATTGTTACCCTGCGGGAACACTGACCCAGTGTTATCGTAGGAGTTTTCAACGGAAGCTCAGACTCTAGAGTTTAATGTGAGATGTTCTGATTTTCCAAGGTTGGCTCAACTTTTTTTTTTTGGCTCAACTTTTTAAAACATTATGAAAGCCAGATAAAATTTATCTGAGGGCTACGTTCAGCCTTCAGGCTGCCAGTGTGAGACGTCTGCCATCTTGGATAGGACTAACGCCTCCTGTCTGCATGGGAGTTGGCAGTTAATGGAAGCACGCAGAGCATTTAGTGTGAGCGCCTACCTGGTTACCTTCAACACAGAGGTGTGGGTGCTGGTTTTGCTACATTAACTCTAGCCTGACTTGGCATTTTGTGTTTGTATAGGAGACAGCATGCTCGCCACACACGGGGCTCACAGATGGAGCATGTCTGCTCTGCCTGGGTGGAGAGGAGGGAACACAACAGGGCACGAGTCTCCACTCCTTTTTTCCTCCCTCTGCTGGGGAGGAAAAAGCATGGGTGGGCTTAGCTGAGGAGGTACCAGGCTGGACTGAGCAGTCTAGACTTCCCCGATTGGGTGGATTGGGGGAAAAGCTGTGCAGGGAGCCATACGGATAAACTCTCATTCAACCCAGACAACAGCGGGGATATCGTGTTGCATGGGAATTGTAAAAAATGGCTGTTCAGTTTGGGTGTCCTCTCCCTGCCTGGCTGGACGCTAGCTCTCATCTCCTGCCCCTTTGCAAGCCTTCTACTCATCTACACAACATACACATGCTGCCCACTGCTGCTTCCTACTCTCACCTCCATTCACATACCAACACATTGAGCCTGGCATCAAAATTTCCACTGTCTCCTGCCCAACCCAGGTCTGCTCTAATTCTCTAATTCCAGAAGAGGGAAGCTAGAAGTCACCTCCACCTCTAGAGCTACACTGTCTAATACAAATATTATGTGAGCCACAAATATAATTTAAAATTTTCACCTAGCCGCATTTTACCAAGTAAAAAGAAACAGGCAAAAGAAAATTAAATAATACATTTTATTTAATCCAATATATCCCAAATATCATTTCAACATGTAACTGATATTTTTTTAAATTGTTAATGAGATATTTTAACTTTTTTTGTACTCAGCCTTTGAAATCTTGTGTGTATTTCACACTTAGAGCACATCGCAATTTGTACTAGCCACATTTCAAGTGTTCAAAAGCCATAGGAGGCTAGTGACTACTGTTTAGTTAGCACAGCTCTAGAACATAAAGAAAGAAATTTCCCTAATGTAGTGATCAAATTTCTACCTCCAAGTTTTTGTTAACGAGGCAATCCAGTTGCCTAAAATTTCCTATACTGACATATTTGAATAAAATTCAAAAGTGTTTTGACAAATTAAAATGGTTCATTGACTCTTACAAAGTGAATGTCAACTAGGCTAAATGTAAAATTCTATATTCAGGCTCGTAAAAGTCAAACGTATAAATATAGAAGGAGGAGACTGGCTTGGCAATTCATGTAAAAAAATGTGTGTTTAATTTAGCCACAATCTCCTAAGACCCGTACTGTGATAGGATTTTTTTTTTTTTAATTACCAGTCAATATAGTAACCCAGAATACTGGAAATAATTGGTCAGATCTAGTGCTGAATTAAGGAGTGTGTCAACCAGGTTTGGTGTCCAGGGCTCCAAACTGTAAGATGCTCACTATCATAGGATGCGTAAGAAGACGGAGAAAATGTCATTTACCAGATTTCTTGGTTGAATCTGATACTTTCGGATAAGCTCACTGGCATGAGAACTGAGTTCTCTGAAGACATGTTTGAGCTATAATTGAGGGCCACTAACTAGCTTTCAAGGAGGTGGGTGCTGTTATCTATAGGACTTGTATTTGCTAGGTAGGGTGTTCATGGATGGGCAAGACCTGAACTGATCAGGGTAATAAGGAGGACCAAAAATTGCTGCTGGCCAACCTTTCCAGCCCCACTCCACGTAACAGACACATATTTAGGGCATGTCCATTTGAACAGGCATAAAATTATTAACCTGCCTAGGGTACGTATAGCCTCCTCTTCCGGCCACGGCTAGAGAAGTGTGCTGAAGTTTAAGTATAGCATTTTAAGATAGACTTTTACAAACTAGAGTTTCTGATGAGTCATGGAGAAAGTTGATATGGGTGATGAGCAGTTTGTCAATTACCTCATGTGAGAGTTTGAAGAACGAAAGAGATTTGACATAAGAGAAGACTAAAGAATAGTCAAAGGATTCTCACGTAAAAGATGGAGTAGATTTATCCTATTCTCTGATTTTCTGGGTACCAACTGGGCGTCCAACAGCCAATCCCATTCTGACGCTAGCTACCAGGACTTAGCTTCCAATCCCACAAGTTAAAGGATCTCAGTTCCCACAAGACTGCCCTCGCTTCAGACATCAACATAAGACCCAAATTTCTGTTTGACTTTGGCTAAAAATTCAGAAGTTTCCACACCTGTGCCCCCCACCCTAGTTTCCATAATTTGCTAGAACGACTCACAGGACTCTGGAAAATGCTACACTTACTATAACAACTTATTATAAAGGACACAAATGACCAGCTAGACGAAGAGGTACACAGGATGAGGTCTGAAATGGTCCTGAGGGCAGAAGCCTGTCTCCGTGGAGTTGGGGTACCCCAGCCTCCCAGCACATGGAAGTGCTCACCAACTTGGTATCTCCCCAACCCTGTCATTTATGGGTGTTTATAGAGGTTTCATTATTTGGCATGATTAGTTAATCATTGGCCATTGGAGCTCTCCTTACCAACCTTAATATACTAAACTACCAAAAAAAAAAAAAATTCAAAGGTTAGAATTTACATTTTAAAAGAGCCATTCTTTTAAAATGTCAAAGTAGATATAGATCACACGGAGAAATTTCAGGTTTTTCAGGTACCTTGCCAAATATCAAAATGCCATTGAGGGTTATCCTCAACCGCAAGCAGGTTGAGGGGAAAAAAATACATGGACTCAGCACTTCAGTTCCACACCCGTTACCATTTCTTCACCAACACAACACCCGCCCCCAATGCCGTAAACTCCTGCACAGACTCCCCGCAAACAAGCAAAGAGTTAGGTCTGGGGGAAGTGTGAGGGGTGGCCCAGGAAAATCTGACTAATCCTCTGAGCGCAGAGAATCTTCCGTGCAGCTCAAACTTATCGGTCAATGCTTTCTTTTGTCTTCAGAAAAAAAACCCTTAAACTAATTCGGTCAGAAGGTTACTAGTTGCTATTTGTTTAGCCAATGATTCCTCTCCAAGAATGCATATAACTATGGGCAAATCAAAATTCAGGTTACCTTTGTTAGAAAGTAAACAGGCATATTAGAAATTTTAAGAGTTTTTTGAGCAAACGTCGGTTGGAATGGACATGGCCAAACCGTAGTGGTTAGGAGCGCTCTACCAAGAGCAGGCAGGGGCAAGGCTGTTATAGGCAAAAGGCAGAAGCAGAGGCAGGAAATTAACTGACTGACTGTGGCTTAAGCGTTTGTCTTACGTGGAAAAGCCGAGTTGGCTGTTTGTGATTGGATAACCTGAGGCATCTACAGGGTCAGGTTTTTGTTTGTTCCCGCAGACTGCTAAGGTATTAGAACCATCTCAGTCTAATGGCCCCCTTGTTTTATTAACATTTTCTACTTCTGTGGTCAAATACCTTGGATTATTGGACCTGCAAGCTGCTCTAGGGCATCACCGATCTTTAATCAGTTCCATTTTCAGAGTATAGATGTAGCGCGATTGTTCTTCAGGGGGCAAGCTGACAAGAGTATTGCCACCACGTGCTTCTAGAACAGAAAGTACACATTAATAGGTACTTAATATGTCAGCCTAGAACAACGACTTATTTCCAAAAGGTCTCTGTATTTCTAAACCCAATGGTCACTTCTCTGACCTCATCTCACTCAGCCTCTCAACAGCATTTAATCTAGCTCACCACCCCCTATTTCTTGACTTACTTTGTTCCCTAGGCTTCCTTAAGAAAGGGGTGTGGCCCCTTGTGGTAGGCGTACCATTGTTCCAACTATTCACTGCTTATCCCTGTGAGGGGATTGTACACCCTCAACCTAGACACAACAAGCTTGACCACGGAAAGTAAGTGGAAGAGATAGAGGCCACATCCCTCCATGTGTTTAATGTATGGGATTCAGGAATTCCTAACATCACCTCCTCTAGCTACAGCTGATATCTGAAATGAATTTTCAGAATTTCTTCCTTTTATCTTAGGACGTGTTGCAAATCCTCTCGGGTGAAGAAAACCCTTAAAGGATGAAGGGAATTAACATTTATTGCATACCTAATATGTGACAAGTTCTGTATTAGAAACTTTACACATATTATCTTATTTCATCATCACAATCCTCTCATTATTCCCATTTTACAGATGGGAAAATGAAAGCTCAGAGAGGTTAGGCAAACTTAACTCTTACTTACAGTCAAACATATAGAAATTAGTTACTGGGATTAGAACCGAGTCTGCGTGTTTCCAAAGCCTTAAGTTCTTTCTATGCTACAATGCTGGCTACCTGCTTGGTCATATACCTCTGGGTTAGAATGAAGGTTGTAGTGGGGAGGAGAGGGCAAGAGGTTAGCAGATGCCTCATGGATGAGCCCTGTGGACCCAGGATGCAGAAGGAAGCTGGTCTTATTTATTTATTTAATTTATTTATTTTTGGCTGCATTGGGTCTTCATTGCTGCACGCGGGCTTTCTCTAGTTGCGGCAAGCGGGGGCTACTCTTCGTTGCGGTGCGCGGGCTTCTCATTGCGGTGGCTTCTCTTGTTGCAGAGCATGGACTCTAGGCTCACAGGCTTCAGTAGTTTCAGCAAGTGGGCTCAGTAGTTGTGGCTCACGGGCTCTAGAGCACAGGCTCAGTAGTTGTGGCTCACGGGTTCTAGAGCGCAGGCTCAGTAGTTGTGGCGCACGGGCTTAGTTGCTCCAAGGCACATGGGATCTTCCCGGACCAGGGCTTGAACCCGTGTCCTATGCGTTGACAGGCGGATTCTTAACCACTGCACCACCAGGGAAGCCCTCATACTGATTTAGAATCCTAGAAGATTAGAACTGAAAGAACCGAAGATATCACCTGGTCCAGCCAATCAACTCTACCTAATGAGACAGAGGCTCAGAGAAGGGAAGTAATCTTTTCCAATGTGGAAGAATAATTATTTAGATATTTTACTAGTAAGATTTTGCTAGATAATCCTGTGATTACAAACAACCCTAGGCCCCAAATCTTGGTAGATTACAATAACAAAGATTTATTTCTCTTTTGTGTTACATATTGCCTGTGGGTTAGCACCAGACTATGGCTCTGCACAAACTGCAAGTTGGCTGTGGGTCTGTTCCACAAGAATCAAGGCTGAAAGTTCTAGGGCATTCCTTGTTTTATCATTCTTGCTTTATTGCACTTCACAGATGCTGCATTTTTTACAAATTGAAGATTTGTGGCAACCTTGTGTCAAGGAAGTCTATTGGTGCCATTTTCCAACAGCATCTGCTTACTTTGTGTCTCTGTGTCACATTTTGGTAATTCTTGCAATATTTCAAACCCTCCACCAGCAAAAAGATTCACTCAAGTTTCAGATGATGGTTAGCATTTTTTATCAGAAGGTATTTTTAATTAAGGTATATATATTTTAGACATCATGCTATTGCACACTAATAGATTACAGTATAATGTAAACATAGCTTTTATATGCACTGGGAAACCCCAAAATTCATATGACTCACTTTATTGCAATATTCACTTTACTGCGGTGGTCTGGAACTAAATCTGTGATATCTCCGAGATATGCCTGTGTATGGAATATACTATTTTCATAGCAAAGGGAAGAAGTAAGGGGGCTAGTGGAAACAGTGCTCAGACATCATCATGTCATGTCTGCTCACCTCCCATTGGCCAAAGCTAAGCCTGACATCACTGGGGGCAGGGAATACATATTTTTCACAAGGGAGCATGGCAAGTCACATAGCAGTGGGTGGGGTGTCTAACCCTTTTGTAGAAAGAGAGAGTAAATCATTGTGAACAATAACACAATCTACCACATATATTAATTTGTGTTTCATTCACAGTGAACTTCGCTGTTGCCAATGAAGATGGTAGCCCAACCACTGCATTCACTGGCCTCAAGAAGGGCTTGTGTTGCCAAGGTCAAGCATAACTTCCTGGTTTGGATTTCAGAAAGCCAAAGCTATTGAGATGTCTCTGGAGGGCAGGGGGTGAGGAGAGAGGTGAGTGCCTTGGAAAGAGAAGGGAAGAAGCTGTGAGTTAAGGGGAGAGATTTTATTCCTCCAGCTTGAAAAAGGAAGCGGATTTTTGGGGAGGGGCATCGAGGAGAGATGAACACCTGGTCTCAAGAGCTGTGAGAATCAGCTGAAACTTGCTACACCACGGAGGGAGGGCAAGACTCATAGGAGCTTGCTTCTTAGGTGTTCCTGGGGAGGCCAGGGTACCAGCCTCAGTGAGAAGCCCAGCGGGTGCAAACTGGGCTCTCCATGTGCTCAAGGAACAAAAGTCCTCTCCAAAGGTATTGGATGATATAAGACCTCAAGGACCTTCCCAATGGCCTGGGATGTGGGGCAAAAGAGAACCCATCGTAACATTAAACTTACTACCAACCCAGTGGGATGGGGAGCAGAATACATTTGATTTAATGAAATAAAATGAGTGAGACATTTCTTCCATCTCCTATTATGGAATAAAATTCATTCATCAAGATCTCACAGCTAGTAAGGAACAGGACAATTCTTTATACTTTCTTTCAAACAAATATTTGTCATTTTCTATGCTAGGCCCTTCATGTTAGTTTCCTAGAGTTGCCATAACAAAGTACCACAAACTATGTGGTTTAGACAATAGAAATTTATTGTCTCATAGTTCGGAAGGCTGCAAGTCCGAGGTCACGTCAGGGCCACGCTCCCTCTGAAGGCACCAGGGAAGGATCTGTTTCCAGCCTCTCTCCGAGCTTCTGGTAACTCCTTAGCTGTGGCGGCATAACTCCACTCTTCACAAGGCATTTCTCCCTATATGTGGATCTGTGTCCAAATTTCCCCTTTTTATAAGGACACAAGTCCTATTAGATTAGGGGGCCCACACTACTCCACTATGACCTCATCTTAACTAATTACAGCTGCAATGACCTTATTTCCAAATAAGGTGACATTCACATGGGTTAGGACTTCAACATACGAATTTGAGAGGGACACAATTCAACCTATAATACCCTCTGAGAGGCACTGGGGATGTAATGCCACTGAGACAGTCAGGGACCCTGACCTCACGGGGTCAAGGAGAGGACAGACACTAAGCCCAAGAGTGTGAGTGTGAGGCAGATTCCAGGTTGTTCCGTTTCAACTTCCTGCCTCTTGGCCATTGGGAGCTAGTCTTGCAATTAGACGAATATCAACAACACTCCTGGGAACCTCTACTGATACATGATGCGTATTCTCAAGGAAGTTGTCAAAACAGAAATAAGGATTTGCCATGTTTTTGACCATCCAGCATCTGAACCCCCTTCTCAAGTTCTGCCTTTGTGTGAGCCTTCATGGAAAGCAGCAAGGATACGAGGTTACAACCAAAATACAGCCATGATTCACTCTTGCCTAATAATTTGAGTCTAGAGCCAATGACTCCTAGGGGCAGCGCCAATTTAGAATTCATCCCGGTGGCACCATTCAGGGTCCAGGGGCACTCATGTAAGCAGTAGCGCTGGAAGCAGCACCCTCACCAGTCTGTACCTGTTGTGCTGTGTTCTAGCCTGTGCTAACCACCCAATTTCCCTTGGTGCTTCCCGGATTCTCCATCCTCGCTGTTAACTCTGTGAGCTACCCCATATTCTACCAATAAGTTCCTTTTCTTCTTACAATAACTGAAGTGTGTTGTTTGCAAGTGCTGAAGGGGCAGATACACAGGTAAACAGAGCCAGCTTCATCCAGCTTAGGAGATAAATCTTACGTTGAGATTCCACAGCTGCAGAAGCCAGCCTGTATGATCCATCTCCCTCTGCCTCTCCAAGAAACTGGTGTCCTTTACACATTCTAAATTGCTTATCCTTTCACTCTGCTGAGCTGTTCTTTAGAAGATCTGCAGTGAAAGAGGAACAGATTTTGATGCAGAAATGGAGAAGATAGGAGTGGTATTTAAGATGGTGGCAAATGGTAAGAGCTCAGTGTAAAAGCCAAAGGCAAACATCTTGCTCATTATAGACTGTGAAACCTCTCAGGCAGGAGTTTGAGTTTGCTGATGTCATGCTCCTTTAGTTTGTTTAGCACCGCAGCATCCTGGAACATAGCTGAGTCAATCCACTTAGCCATGGTCACATGGAGCAGTTTGGAAGGGGCCACAACCAGCCTGGACCTGGTCCCTGAGGGATGGAGGGGAAATTGCTGCAGGTGTGGGGAAACAGCTTGGTGTGGTAGAGAGAGCATAGCAAGCAGCGTGCTTGGTGTTGAGGCTGCCTGTTATTGACATGAGGCATGGGATCCTTTCCCCAGACACGCCAGGGGCGGTGGCGGGGGGCGGTCCTGACTCTCCACAGACAGTCATTAGATAAGCAGTGCAGCAGGAAGCATAGACCCAAACCTTGAATGGAGAAGAAGGTGGAGTTCAGGACTCCTGTGGAGTTCAATCCAATCAGAGTCCAGATTTTAAAGAGATTGCAGAACCCCAGGATTTATATGATAGTGATGCAGAGGAAAAGAAAACAGGGCAAACGTCAGTCACCAGACTTGGGACAAAGGAAGGCAGGGTCATCAGCAAAAATGGATTTGATATAAATACTAGAACCTTCCATCTCTGCTGTCTACGTCAAGGTCATTGCCAGGGGAAGGACAGCAGCAGGGCCAGGCTTCCAGATGGTGTCCACATGCTCTGATAGAAAAAGGACAGGACGCTGCAAAGACTGAATGCCCACTAGTAATGCATCTTGCCTCACTCAGTTTTTCCTGCCAAATTTGACAGCATCAGAAATCCGGGAGAACCCTATAGAAGGAGCTGGTCTAGGCCCCATCTAAAGACCAATAAGAAAAGCAGAAACTCTGCAAAAGATCCATTTTCTTTTATTTATTTTAGGGAAAGAGACTCCAAAACTTCCCTCTGTTACTGTTCTACCTTTTATTTTCTACTTTTGTTTTGTGTCTGACTCAACGCTCTCAACTTTGATTAAAATTGGGTCAATGGCTTCATGTGTATACTTGTTACTATGCTCAAAGAAATTCCTCATTTGCTTCAAGTTTGAAATTATGCCACCTAATTCAAATGTAGAGTGTATGTGCTGTATTCTGGGTTTTGAGGATTCAAACATGAATAAAATATAGTCCTGCCTTTGGGAAACTTACAGAGTAATTTGTAGTTGCCTTTTCTTAAGACAAATCAATCCCCGTTCTTATAAACTTGTTCAGCAACTTACAAAGGAGAGGAAATTGGAATGGAAAAATGCAAGGATAAGGGGAAAGGACAAGAAAGGCAGAAAAGCATACAATGATGAACCCCATCATTCCTGCTTCTGAGACTGTCTGTCTCCCAGCACAGAAGACTAGGGCTGCCACAGCAGGACACCTGCTTGTCCACAGCATTCATTTCACACCAATCTGACATACACAAAGAAAGCCAGTGTGATTTACTCCCTGACTGACTGACTGACAGACACAGGGTGGTGTGTATGTAATAAACTGTTACCCACAGGACTTTTGCCTCACTTGATGACAACAAGAGGAACAAAGATACACATACACACACTAACGCACATACAACTCCTTTCCCCTAACCCTCCACATACACATAGGTGTAGAAAGCTTTATAAATATAAAATCAAAGGCAAAATATTATACAGGAAATTACTTGTGTACCCATCTTCTATGTAGCAAAAAGCAACCAGAAACAAAAGTACAAGGCAAATGACCACTGACAACATAAGAGGTCTTATATACAGAGAGAGCTCAAACAATTCAAGAATAAAAAGACTAACACAATAGCTAAATCGATGTAAGAGGTTAATAGAAATCCACAGAAGAAAAAACATAAATATTAAACATGTATGGAAAAAATATTCAATCTCCCTAGTAAGTAATTTAATTAAAATGATAATTATAACAAAATTATAACAAATGAGATCCCAATTTTCCTTTATTAAATTGACTGATATTTTAAACAGATCTCAATGTTAGCAAGGATGTGGAAGCTCTCCAAGGACGATTTATGTTGAACTCATTGTGATTTATTACACCAGTTCTTAAGCCCCAAGTCAGCAGAACACTCCAGGGTGTTCCAAGACCAAAATCTGTGACCAGTGGCTTTCTTTCCTTAGAAACAGTCAAGCTAAAGGAGAAAATGTGCAAAATCATGTGTTTTTCTCCAACGTATCTCTTATAAGAACTTCAGCACTTGCAGGAGTAAAAGGACAAAATCGATTAACAAGATGCAAGCAAATATGAACGTAATAACCTGGAAATAGCCCAGCTTTCGTAGTTCAATAGTTTGCTGGGTTTCATTTTTGTTGATGTTGCTTGTGGACTTTTGTGTTTATGATTTTATGTTACAAAGATCATATGGCCATATTTTCTGCTGACAAATTATTCCTACTTCACACGACGGGATTAAACATAAATACTTTGTGCTACTCCCCAGGGAACACCATGATTTCCACATGTCTCTTCACTTCAGCTACTCACTCATTCCTTCAATAGATATTCACAGTACTCCCTACATGCTGGGCAGAGTTCTGGAGGCTGGAGATACAATCATGAGCAAATTAAAGTCCCCGTTCTCACAGAGCTTACATCCTTGTGGGAGAAAACAGACCATAAACAATAAAAGATAAATATCTAACGTGACAGATGGTGATAAGGAAAGTAGAAGAAAAAGTCAGCAGGGTGGGAGGGGTAAGGAGCACTGGGGGAAGTGGGAGAGGGGGTGAGAGTGCTGTAACTTACAGGATGGTCAAAGAGGGTCCCCCTAATAAGGGGATATTTGAGCAGAGTCCACAAGAGAGGAAAGGATAAGACATGCACTGATCTGGGAGAAGAACATTCCATTTAGAGGGAAGAGCAAGTGCAAAAGGTCCTGAGGTGGGAGCACACTTAGCATGTTCAAAGAACAGCCAGGAGGGCTTCCCTGGTGGCTCAGTGGTTGAGAGTCCGCCTGCCGATGCAGGGGACGTGGGTTCGTGCCCCGGTCCGGGAAGATCCCACATGCCGCGGAGCGGCTGGGCCCGTGAGCCATGGCCTCTGAGCCTGCGCGTCCGGAGCCTGTGCTCCGCAACGGGAGAGGCCACAGCAGTGAGAGGCCCACGTACCGCAAAAACAAAACAAAACAAAACAGAAAAAGAACAGCCAGGAGGCCTCTTAGGGCAGAGCAGAGAAAGAGGGTGATACTGGTGGGTGATGAGGGCTGGTAGGAAGCAGGGGGTGGACAGATCATACAAGGCTTTATAGACAGGGTGACCATACATCTCATTTGCCTGAGATAGCCCTGTTTATGCCTATTGTTCTGGGATAATTTGTCATACCTCCCCCTTTCATTCTAAAAATGTCCCTGTTTACAGGATAAATCATATGGTCATTCTATTTATGGACCATTATATGGGTTTTGGCTTTTGCTCTGAGCAAAGGAAAAAGCCACTGAAGGGTTTAAAGCAAAGAAGTAACATGCTATGACTTTCATTTTTTTAAAAAAAGGGGGGCACTGGTGGAAGCAGGGAGATCAGCTGAAGACTTCTGTGGTCATCTAAGCAAAAATAATGGTGGTTTGGGCTGGGACAGAAGTAGTGAAGAAACAGTGGAACTCGGAATAGATCTTGAAGGTAAGGCTTACAGGATAGACTTATAGATTGCACTGGAGAGTGAGAGGAAGAGCAGAGTCACAATGACTCCAGTGGAATGTGTTTGGAACCCCTGATTAATCATATACTTTGGTTTCCACAGAACCTTCATATATCATGGAATCTGCTTGCTTGAAGTGTAGGTCTTGGTACATTCACTGTTTGTTTGTGTTTTTTAAATTTATTTATTTATTTTTGGCTGCGTTGGGTCTTCGTTACTGTGTGCGGGCTTTCTCTAGTTGCCATGAACAGGGGCTATGCTTCGTTGCGGTGCGCGGGCTACTTATTGCAGTGGCTTCTCTTGTTGAGGAGCACGGGCTCTAGGCGCATGGGCTTCAGTAGTTGTGGTATGTGGGCTTCAGTAGTTGTGGCTCATGGGCTCTAGAGCGCAGGCTCAGTAGTTGTGGCGCACGGGCTTACTTGCTCCACGGCACGTGGGATCTTCCCGGACCAGGACTCTAACCCGTGTCCCCTGCATTGGCAGGTGGATTCTTAACCACTGCACCACCAGGGAAGTCCCACATTCACTGCTGATGGGAACAAAACATTCATCACCAAAAATAGATAATGTAGTAAATAGAGATTATGGTCTGAGAGCTCAAAGAACCACAAAATGAGGAGTAAATGTATTACTGGAATCTTTCTGGAGTATCAAATCAAACTGGCACAGGCTCTATAGGGCAGTTCAGGGCTGTTCAAAGCTGTTGGTGATTCACACAAGGTGATGCATCTCAAAGGACAGATGCTTAATCAGCTTTCTGACTCCATGCGAGGAACCAATCTTCAGCTTTGGGAGAAAATGCTGCTTGCTGAACCTAGTTAACTTCCTTTTTGCTGCTCACGTAATTCTACATGGCCATTTTCCAGCAGAAGAAGATACATACAGTAGATGATTCCTGCTTTGTGCCAGGGTCTCAGTGATGATGAGTCTGTTCTGCCATTTAGGGTTGAGGAAGGATCACTAGAGACTGAAAATGTTGTCAAGTGGCTACGTGTGACACTTGCCTCATCTAAATCCCCAAAACTATAAGAAACATTGAATAGTATTGAATAACTCAGAAACTTGTTTCATATGGAACTCTGATGCCATGTTAATGATATTTTCTGGTCACTTCCTTAAGAACCCTATAGGGCTTTTATTTGCCTTTCTGTTTAACTAATGAGAAATACAGTAAACATTGTCCTACTAGAATAAGGCTACATTGACCTCTGCTAGTTCTCTCCCCATTGATTTAGGGCATTTCTTCCTTTTATTTCTACCAGAGAAGTTTTGTAGATTTCTTCAAAGAGATTTTTCACGTTTCTTTTTAAGCATATTCTGGGTATTTTATAGTTTTATCCCTAGTGTGAACGGATCTTTTTTCCATTACATTTTCTAACAGATAATTGCTATACGAAGAAAAGCAATTGGGTTTTGTACATAACTTTCTCTACATTTTACTGATCATACTTATTGGTTTCAATATTTTTTCAGCTGATTTTCTAGGATTTTCTATGTATGAAAATATATCATTAGAAAATAATCATGTTTGTGTCATCCCATTGACTATAGTCTTCCTAACAAGGTTGGATGCTGGCAATAATTGGGGGGCATTCTTGCCTTGTTTCTGACTTTTATAGGAATTCCATTGTTAATCCACCATTTAATACGATAGTTGCTATTGGTTTCTGCTATGTAAGGAAGCTTCCTTTGGTTCCTAGTATACCGAGAACTTTTATTAGCATTAGTGGGGGTCTTAGGGTACCAGTGAATAACACCCTATCTGTTCCCCACCTTGAGTCTGGAACCTTTTCTGAACACAAGAATCAGACTGAAGCAGATCAAAACACCAGCTTAATTGGCAAGACTAATTGGACAAGGTGGCGTAGACATTGTGGATTCAGGTGGCTTCCTAATTCTTCACCTGGGAAATAAACTCATCCGGGTCAAGGCAGGTAACAGCAAACCTCCTCCACAGAGGCACAGCTGCCCTGATAAATACAAAACCACATGGAAGGAAAGGATTCCAGAAAGGAGCCTCTCTCGCAAGTAAGCACTTGTAAACCAGAAGGGGCAGAGCCAAGAAATCTCAGACTTTTCTCAAAAACTCACCAGACATTCCATGGGGAGAAAGATACAGAGAGAGGACAGACATGTTATTCTTAGAAATTCCTCTATGGGGACTTCCCTGGTAGTGCAGTGGTTAAGAATCGCCTGCCAATGCAGGGGACACGGGTTCGAGCCCTGGTCCGGGAAGATCCCACATGCCGTGGAGCGACTAAGCCCATGCGTCACAACTACTGAGCCTGCACTCTAGAGCACGTGAGCCACAACTACTGAAGCCCATGCTACTAGAGCCCATGCTCCACAACAAGAGAAGCCACCACAATGAGAAGCCCGTGCACTGCAACGAAGACTAGCCCCCGCTCACGGCAACTAGAGAAAGCCTGTGCGCAGCAATGAATATCCAATGCAGCCAAAAATAAATAAATAAATTTATTAAAAAAAAGAAATTCCTCTATGGAAAGATGAGGCCCACTGCATGGAGCTTCCCCTCACAAAAATGGCTGCCCAATTTTGTCCAAAGATTGTTAGGCATCAGTATTAGTTACCTATTGCTACATAACAAGTTGCCACCAACTTAGCCACTTAAAACGACATGCATTTATGGTCTCACGGTTTCTGTGAGTCAGGAATCTGGGCATGCCTTAGCTGGGTCCTCTGCTTGGGGTCTCTTATGAGGCTGCAATCGAGCTGTTGGCCAGAACTGGTGTCTCATGTGAAGGCTCAAGTGGGGAAGGATCGGCTTCCAATCTCAGTTACATGGTGGTTGGAAGAATCCAGCTGGCTCTTGGCCAGAGGCCACCCTCAGTTCCTTGCCATGTGGGCCTCCCCAACATGGCAACTTACTTCCTCAAAGCCAGCAAGAGGGAGAGTCTGTTAACAAGAGGAAAGTTAGAAACTTTTGTAATTTAATCATGACGTTCCCTCAATGTTGTTGAATTCTGTTGGTTAGAAGCAAGTTGTACTCAAGAGGAGACTGCATAGGTGTGAACACCAGAAGGCAGGAAACCAGCGGGGGCCATCTTAGAGGTTGCTGAGCACAGGCATCCATAAATAAGACACAACTAATACATTTAAAAATTGCGAGCTATTCTTAAATTCCTAAAAGAAAAGTTGCTTGAATCATGACATGTTATTCTTTTAATTAACTGTTAGATTAAATTACTAATATTTTATTTAGGATATTGATATATGAATATATTTATAATATATTTGGTATACAATTTTTAGTGGGTTTGGAATCTGGATTACGATAGCCTAAAAAGTTGAATTGGTAAGTGTCCATCTTTTTTCACACTCTGACAAAATTTAATAACATAGGAATTACCAGATCCTTTGAAGTTTGGAGAGGACCCTCCTGTAATACCATTTGGACGTAAGTTTTTAACAAACTTGAAAGTCTCTGATTGTTGGTATATTTAAGTTTTGTACATTACCTTGTCAACTTTGGTCCTTTAAATTTTCCTTAAAAGAATGCATTTTATGTAGATTGTCAATAATTTTGGCATAACTAATCATTTTCACATAATTTTAAACTCCTCTATATCTGCAATTATATTTCCCTTTCTCACTCTTAATATCGTATGCATGTATCTTCTGAAGTGTTTTCTTGCCTAAATTTACCAGCAATAGTCTCTCTTGATGTTTTTAAAAAAAAACAGCTGTACAGTTTTAAACTTACTCTTTTCTAATTCTTTATTAATTTATTTTTCCAACTTTACCTTGTTCATTTTTTAAATAACTTCTTGAGTTAAATTTTAGTTAGTTTTCCATGTTTCTTATTTGATCACAAGATAATTTAAGGCTCAGAATTTTTCTCTGAGTATGGTTTTGGCTGTATCAATACCTATAGGGTCTGATGTGTGCTATTTCCATTTTTATTACCCCTAAGTAGTCTGGATTTTAGGTTTGATTTCCTCATTTATTCAAGAGGTATGAATTTAAAAAGTAGTTTTGCTATAATTTTTAAGTTGTTAGACCATTTTGTCATCTTCTAATAGTTAATTTCCAGTTTATTATAGCGCAATCAAATAATATGTCTTATAATAATACTAATTTTTGCTTTTTTTTTTTTTCTGTACGCGGGCCTCTCACTGTTGTGGCCTCTCCCGTTGTGGAGCACAGGCTCCGGACGCACAGGCTCATCGGCCATGGCTCACGGGCCCAGCCGCTCCGCGGCATGTGGGATCTTCCCGGACTGGGGCACGAACCCGTGTCCCCTGCATCGGCAGGCGGACTCTCAACCACTGCGCCACCAGGGAAGCCCTAATTTTTGCATTTTATTGAGATTCTCTTTGTGGCTTAGTACATGATCAACTTTTGCAACTGTTCACTGGGGATTTGAAACAACTATAAAGAACAAAATATTTTATGTCTACAATTAAGGTTACTGTATATTCAAAACATTTATGGTCTTATTTATCTTTAAACTATTCAATCTGTTTTAATACTAAAAGTATTATTAGTATTAAAAGTAATTTAAATATTACTTTTTAAAAAGTAATTTAAAATATTAAAAGCAATATTAAAATCTACCACTAATATTGTGATCTATTAAATTATCATCAGCCTCCCAATAGTTTTATTGCCTTATGTACATTTTTGCTATGCTAATCAGTGCATGAGGTTTTATAACTATAGGTTTTGTTTATTGTATTTTTTATTATTTTTAATATCATCTTGCCCCATTTAGATCCTTTTGTTCTTAATTTTACTTTGTGTGATATTCTTGCCACCCTGCTGTTTTTTGTTGTTTTTGTTTTTTTCAGTATTTATTTATTTATTTGGTTGTGCTGGGTGTTAGCTGTGGCAGGCCAGCTCCTTAGTTGTGGCATATGCACTCTTAGTTTCGGCATGCATGTGGGATCTAATTCCCTGACCAGGGATTGAACCCGGGCCCCCTGCACTGGGAGCGCAGAGTCTTATCCACTGCACCACCAGGGAAGTCCCCACCCTGCTGTATTTTTATTATGCTTTACTAGTATATCCTTTCCTACCCTTTTATTTTAAAACTTATTGTGAATTTTTTAAGGTACAACCTTGTAACAGTTATGCAGCTAAATTGTTTTTGAAACAATCTTTGTTTTGGTAGGGATTTTAACCCATTAAGGTTGATTACTTTCACCTACTTGAGCTAACTGTTAGAAATATAGTACAAATATCTTGGACAGATGAGGGCTTGGGCTCATATATTCTATAAAAATTTTTCTTGCTCTCTCCTATTTTAGCCAGAGCTGGTCTTGAAGAAAATGATCAACTTTGCACTGAACAAATGTAGGATTTGGGTGAATTTGTGTGGCAAGCAAATGAAGGGTTAACTGCCTCGACTTTGATCTATTGTTGGCATCCTATGCGTAACTGAAGTAGAGGCACAGAGTAGAGGTCTGTGGGCCATGTTCTCATGGCAAAAACTATGTTTACAATATTTCCATGCATCTCAGCTCCTCTGCAGTGATGACTGATGTGGCGGCAATGTTGTTCTATAGCTTGTCTTAAAGGGCCAGGCCAACGATTTTAGGGTATTAGAGTACAGAGAAATACTGAGAATGCTGCATTTGTCAATTCTGTCTTTCTTTAACAAGGGGATGGCATCCTTGCTCAGGCTAATCTCAATAAATCTCCAGGTCTCCAGAAACCCTTCGCGTTCTTCATCATCCTAACTTCTTCAGAAATTGGGCAGAGGTCAGTTCTTTGCATGTTGAGAGCTCTGACGGTTCCCTATTCTATTAATATGAAAATTAAACTAGATGAAAAGACAAGGTGACTGTATTGAAAGAAAATAGATGGATTGGCTAACAATCCTCTTTTGTTCTGTTTGAAATACTCTAAGTAAAATCAGAGAAAGAAAAGATAATATATTTTTATTCCATTCCCAACGCTCCTCCTGTAAGAGTTACTTGAAAAAAAAGCCTCTAGTAAATGTGGAATCCTAAATAAGAAATAAGACAGCCTTGTGATGTCTCTGGAAGAATAAAAGGTAAAATTTGCATTACTATAGAAAGTTACTAAGGGTGATGTTATGAGAAGGAAAAGTGAGGATTTTTTAAATGACATTTTAAAATTCACATGTAATTTCTCACTTGTGTAACTAAGTCCAGGCACTTAAGGTAAGATGTTAAACTAGTTTATGTATATTCTAGGATTGAACAGCTAGGTAAATATATGAGGACTAGAGTTCTCATTGTCAGAGAAAGGAGTTACAAATGAGAAAGGAGGAAGGTAAGAAGGAGCCCTATGGGTTCGGATTGCAGCTGGAGATAGTAGGCACTTATGGTTTTTAATAGGTGTCCAGATATTAATAGAAATAAATGTGTCTATAATATATATTTCTTAGCTCTGCCCACTGAGAGGCCTAGAGGTAATGACACTTCAACAGCAATGAGAACAACCATCTCCAAGATCTTAGACTCTAAACACCATTCTCCAAGAAAAGGAACAGTCTTCCTGGAAGAAAGAGCTGATTCCAGGGCTGGAGCAGGGAAAGAATCAGATGAGCTTGGAACATCTTGATACATCAGAAAGTAAGAAAGAAAGTGCCTGAGGGATAATAGGGGCATGTCAGAAAGGACATAGGAACCTCTTTGAAGGGGCTCCTAATGGCCTAACCCAGGGATAATTTGAACAAGAAAATAAATGATGGTAGTAATGGATTGATAACTCATAGACAATAAATAAGAATCCATGAGCCCTTACTGATATGAACAATTTTAAAATAAATAAATGAGAGAAAAGGAAGCTCTTCCTTACTGTACAATTTCAACTAAAAAATATAGAAGGAATGATAGAAAGCCACCATTTGGAAAAACACTACAGTAATAATTGCTTCAGGTAAGAAGCATCAAAGGATGCTAAAAGGAATAAGTGAATGTATGATGAGAAACAGGATATTTAGTCTCAAAGTATCTCTTCATAAGAGACTTAGTGTTTACAAAGGGAAAAAAATAACTAGATAAAAAGAATGAAATTTTGCCATTTGCAACCACATGGATGGACCTAGAGGGTCTAAGTGAAATAAGTCAGACAAAGGCAAATACTGTATGATATCACTTATATGTGGAATCTAACAAATAAAGCAAACTGGTGAGTATAACAAGAAAGAAACAGACTCACAGATATAGAGAACAAACTAGTCGCTACCCAGTGGGGAGAGGGAAGCAGGGAGGGGCACGATAGGGGTAGGAGATCAAGAGTTACAAACTACTAAGTATAAAGTAAATAAGCTACAAGGATACCTTGTACAACAGGGAATATAGCCAATATTTTATAATAACTATAAATGGAATATAACCCTTAAAATTGTGAAGCACTACGTTGTATACCTGAAACTGATATAATATTGTACATCAGCTATGCCTCAATAAAAAAAGAAAACTGTATAAAGGAGGAGCCCACCTTAACCAAAGTGCACCTCACAAATAATGGGACATTTCTGATACATGTGCCAAAGATATACAACCTGTATCCCATCACAAGGAGCCATCAGGCAAACCCAAACTGAGGGATATTCCACAAAATAATTGGCCTGTACTCTCCAGAGGCGTCAAGGCCATGAAAGACAAAGAAAGACGGAGGAAACATTGCAGATGAAAGGAAACTAAGGGGACAGGAAAATTAAGTTCCAGGTGAGATCCCTGATTGGATCTTGGACCAGAAAAAGAACATTAATGGGCCACGTGGCAAAGTTTGAATGTCTAAATATTAGATCTTAGTACTGTATCAAGCTTAATCTCCTGATTTTGATGGTTGTACTAAAATACTCCCATAGCTGTGACTATGTCAGATGTTAAATTTGGGGACTCTGGGTGAAGGATATACAGTACTTTTTTGCATTTTTTAAACCCTGAAATTATTTCAAACTAAGAGTTTAAAAACGGGGAAAAAATGCTCCCAGCAATACTTCTCTGTGGATAGGCCATACATCCTTGCCTCTTGCCCTTTCCATGTGGTTTTGAACTTGGGAATTTGCTGGGCTGTGAGATCCCCACACCTTACAGCAGTTATAACCATGTGTTTAGGCTCCCAGAGACTGAGTCCAGACGAAGTAATACACAGCACAGACGCAGTCTGGGACAAGCAAAATTCTTGTCTTTTTTTCCTCACTGTATTTTCTTCTTGCTTTCTGGCCACATCAGCTTTAGGCTGCAACTAAAACTAGATGAGGTCCAATTGCTTCAAAATACAGCTTGGGGGACTTCTCTGGTGGTCCAGCTGGTTAAGACTCTGCACCTCAAATCAGGGGGCCTGGGTTCGATCCCTGGTCGGGGAACTAAGATCCCACATGCCACACGGTGTGGCCAAAATTTAAAAAAAAAAATTTTTTTAAACTACAGCCTGACAAGACACTTATGGTAGTAAGTTCAGGCCACGAGCTGAGACTCCTGTGGAGGCTGGGCTGGGCTGGGGGACAGGATGTGGCTCCCAGCCACTCATCCCCCACTTGGAAAAGATTCTGCTGGCCTAAAGTCTGTATTCGGACAGATAAACGCTCAGGTGTTCTGTGACAGGAGACCAAGCATCTGCTTTCAGTACAGGATAAAACTAATTCTCGTTCCTGGGCAGGTGCTCACCTCTATGGAGGCTTCAAAGACAGGAAAGGGTGCCTTCTCCCTCCGAGGGCGTCTGGTTACCGTCCACATTCTCCTGCAAGACTGCACTTCTGCTGGGATTTAGAGGTTTCAGAAGTTTATACTTTATATTCTCATTCCTCAGAGACAGAAGGCCTGGTCTTTCATTCCATTTAAATGAAAATAGTTTCCCTTAAACCCAATAGTTGCTTTTTCTTGATATGGTTGTGGGCTCCTTTTGTACTAAACCTAATAGATTTATTCTAATATCCTTGCCTCCATGAAAAAAATGCAGTGTACATTAATTGCTCTCTGAATCATTGAGAGACTGTGGGTATGATGATGTATGGTAATTACCATACAGGTAACATTAGGAATAGTCGTGTCTCATAAACGGGAAACAAGCAACCATGGATCACAGTGCCTATTTCTTGCATTTTTAATACACGCCAGAGCTGCAAAGTGGGTCTGGCGGAAGAAATCGCTGCTGGATTCACTTTCTGCTGCAGATATGGAAAATCATTTGATTTTTGCTGGAGCAAGACATCCTATTTTCTGTTTAGACCTTCAGACACTGTGTGTGTGCCTGGATTCCCAAGTAAGTGAGGCCACGAGAGGGCTGCCCTAACCATCCAGGCACTTCGGCTCAGGCTTTCTACAACCTCCCAAGAAAAATATGCAAGACTCTTGAGAGATGCTAATGGAATGCCATTTGCACCGACTTTGAAATTATCTTGGAGGTGAGGAGTCAAGATGGAAATTGGTGACTGTAAATTTTAATTCTGAATCCTGCCCCTACCAACACTAAACCTTCCCTAGGGACAAGCTGCTTGGTCATCTGCATGTATGACAAGTTCCCGCCTCCTGCTGCCAGTTGTTGCTTGCTGCCGGCTGAAAAATGTGTTTAAAATTGAACTTTTTTTTTTAAGAAAAGAGAAAAACCTAAGACCCCAAAATAGGGTACTTTTTCCTTCTGGGAAAAACTTGCTCAAATGGAGAGTTTTTAATGAATACTGATAAGTCTGAATATGAAATGAATGATTAACAGCTCTGTAAGCCAGTGACAGATGTTCAACCCAATAAAACACAGCCTTGTATGCCATCGGCAGCCCTCCCAACAGAATTAAAGTACAGTTCTAATTAATATAGAAAACATCTCCTGTCTTTCTTCCACTTGAAAAGAGCCACTTGGTTTCCTCAATACCAGACGGGTTGTTTTAAACACTCGTTATAATTTATTGCCTTGGCACGGGCTTTATGGTGAGGAGTGTGGTTGTTAAATTTCATTCATACAAATCTCATTACTTTTTAATTATTTTGCAGCGAAAACAAAAACTGAAGATAGCGCTAAAATACACAGGCAATTCTAACTTATATTCTAGCATATAGAACAATAACAGAAACCCATAGAGAGAGTATTTTTACAGGTTGGACTCATCTAAATCAGGCAACATGTATACAAATGAGACAAATTCGAGATAAGCAGACACGGAAGGTAAATGCCTTGCTCGTGTTCACCGATCAGTAGGAAAACCCAGATCAGAAGTGGGAGTTCCAGAAAACCAGGCCAGAACAAAGGACACAGGGTGGGGAACAGTGGAACAAGTTGTTCTTTCCATGGTGAAATCACAAAACTCTTTGTAAGTCCACAGTTTAGATGTTGGTTGATTTTATTTCTCATCTCTTCTTGCCAATGTTATTTCAGAAAATTAACATCATGAATTTGAATGGAGCTATGTCAAATATAAACCTTTTTTTTAAACTGTTTTGAACCGTAATTTTATACATATATCAAAAAAATTTTTTTAAATGACGATCCTGTGACTTTTAAAAAATGGCCTACTTTGAAGATTCCCAAAATGCAAGAAAGGTACTAAGTAGGAGTGGTTAGGGAGGAGGACTGTTTATCTGCAAAACCACAAAAACCGCTCCCTTAGGCATCTACTTGCTTGTTTTCTGATCATTAGTTACTTGAACTTGAGTTAGGGAACTCTTGGTCTGGAGGAACAATGGGAAAGTAAGTAGAGAATCAGAAAACCAAAGGGGTAAGCAAATTAGGATTTCAGTGATTTCTAGCTTGACTATTAATCTTATACCATGTTAATTGCTTTGTGGCATTTATCAAAATCTGTTATTATTCAATTCATTTACTAGTCGGTTTATAACCCTCCTCTCAAATGCAAGCCCTGTGAAGTCAGAGAGCTTCCTTGCCTTGTTCAGTGCTCTAATTAATGCCAGAGCTTCATCCACAGTCTGACACATGGCAGATAGAATTCAGGGAGGATTTTTGAATGAATAAGTACAGGAATGAATGAAATTCATAATCAATAAATCAATACAGAATCAACAAGGAATCATTAACAAATAGTGGGTTGGCCAAAAACTGCCTTCGGTTTTTTGGTGGGTTTTTTAAACATTTTTATTGGAGTCTAATTGCTTTACGGTGGTGTGTTAGTTTCTGCTTTATAACAAAGTGAATCAGTTATAGCCTTCGGTTTTTAAGTAAAAATTAAAAATACATTTTTCATTTTCACCAAGAACTTTATTGAACAACGTATTCACCCTTTTGTTCCACTAACTTCTGCCATTTTTCAGGCAACTTCATAATTCCATCTTCCCAAAACTTTCCATCTTTTTGAGCAAAGAACTGTTCCAGGTGCCTTTTACAGTCTTCCAGGGAATTGAAATTTTTTCTGTTAAGAGAATTTTGTAAAGACAGAAATAAATGGAAATGCGAAGGTGCAGTGTCTGGTGAATACAGGGGATGAATCAGAACTTCCCAGCCAAGCTGGAACAGTTTTTGTCCGGTCATCAAAGAAACATGGGGTCTTGAGTTATCCTGATGGAAGATTATGTGTTTTTTGTTGATGGATTCTGGACGCTTTTCGTCGAGTGCTGCTTTCAGTTGGTCTAACTGGGAGCAGTACTTGTTGGAATTAATCGTTTGGTTTTCTGGAAGGAGTTCATAACAGAGGACTCCCTTGCAATCCCACCATATACACAACATCACCTTCTTTGGATGAAGACCGGCCTTTGGTGTGGTTGGTGGTGGTTCATTTCACTTGCCCAATGACCTCTTCCATTCCACATTGTTGCACAGTATCCACTTTTCATTGCCTGTCACAATGTTTTTAAAATGGAACGCTTTCATTACGTTTAAGTAGAGAATCGCATGTGGAAATACGGTCAAGAAGGTTTTTTCACTTAACTTATGTGGAACCCAAACATCAAAGCGATGAACATAACCAAGTTGGTGCAAATGATTTTCAGTGCTTGATTTGGATATTTTGAGTATGTCGGCCATCTCCCGCCTGGTATAACATTGGTTGTTCTCAGTTAATGTCTTGATTCGATCGCTATCAACTTCAACTGGTCTACCCGACCGTGGAGCATCCTCCAGCGAGACATCTCCAGCACAAAACTTCACAAACCACTTTTGAGACATTTGATCAGTCACAGCACCTTCTCCATATACTGCACAAATCTTTTTTTGCTTTTTTACCTTTCTTGAAATAATAAAGCATAACAGGCCAAAAATGTTGCTTTTTTTCTTCCATCTTCAATATTAAAATGGCTACACAAAAATTCACCGATTTTGATAAGCCTCTTTAAATGCACGCTGATACGACAGCTGTCACAACCTAACAAAATTGTTTCGAATGAAGTTAAAGACAACTAAGTGTTACTAGAGCCATCTTACGGGAAAAAACTGAACGAAACTCTTGGCTAACCCAATACATTAATGGAAAAAAAGATTGCTTTAAAAATGTATGCTCTGTCATTGCAAGCACGCCCATCATATAAAGGCTGAGTGGTCGCTAATATTCCATGACTGAGAAGGAACGCCCTCCTGAGTCTCTCCCATGGATCATGGTACCCATGACATAGCTACACCCATCACCAACTTTATTGGCATCTTTAAAGATGTTGGTTCTGACGTTTTAAGTTTTGACTACTATGGAATGATCCTGCAGACTTTTTATATGTTGTCATTTTTCTGAAACTTTCATCTGAATTACAAAAGTTTCTAAACTAACACTTTGGAATGAGTCATGGAGATAGTGAGTGACAACATTTTATATACCTTCTTATTCTCAATTTGCTGAGGAAGCATTTCTTAAAACTCTGTGAGGGGGAAAAAGCCCTACTCCTCAAAACCAGCTGGCACTGAAGAAAAGTTGTTTAAGGAAAGTATTGATTGTCAGCAAAAGATAGAAGTTATTGAGGGTAAGTTTAAGTTTTCATAGTATTATCGTAACCTCATTTTACAAGTAGGGACTTGCAAAGGAATGTGAATAAGGACATTGGGGCAGCGTGTATCTTTAGGGCTCCTCTGATACCAGTCACTGTGAGGTCAGTACTGGACTATGCTGAACTTTGATTCAGTCATTCTGAGCCATTTCCTAAAACAAAGCTCCAGCCTCCACCTGCATCAAGAAGAATCAAGTCATCTTGGCCCCAGAGGCCGGGAGGTTGCCAGAGTGTCTTTGGAGTCCTGGTAGGAGAAGCCAAGGGTGGGCTGTGTCAACACTGCCTGTTCTCTGTTACCAGAGCTCCAAGTAAAGAGAGGCATTCCAGGGGTGATAAATTGGGGAATAGAGAGAAAAATTAGTGCAATCCTGGAATGCTCAGGCTAGAAGGGACCTTCATTTAATAAATGAGTAAGTGGGACCCAGAGAGGTAAAGTGACTTATAAAAGATGAAATCATGGTAGAAAAACAGATGGCAGGCAGGATACAGGTCCTAAGTGGATAGAAAGAGAAGGTCAAGTTTGATGGTGAGCACAGACTTGTCAAATCCTTCTGTCCAATGGAATAGATTCTCCAGGAAGCCCTCATCCTAAAAGTTGTTCTCTTTTATTGGCGGGAGTGGGCGGGGGGTTGTCAAAGAGAAAGGAGACAAAAAGAGACTCATATTGCAGCAAATACACAGGAGAAGTTCCAGCAATGGCACAGGGCTGAGTAGGCATAATTAGGGAAGGCAGTCCCTAGAGTCATTGAAATATAGTTAATGAAACCAGGACATTAAATTCTAAACTTGATGCCGCTGCGCTCAGAGGAACGGAAGCTTTTGCAAATAGTAGGAAAGCTCTGATCTGTCAATGAAAGCATTCTGATTCTGACCTGCAGGGGACAGAGAGGAGGGGTGGCAGTGACAGAAAACCATGACAAGGGAGTGAAGGTCCCGATGGGACATGACAGAGACATTGCCTTCAGCCACTGTGGGCTAAGGGTTTCCCAGTGGTACCCAGAGCCTGAAGCTATCACTGGACTACAGCGAATCCCAGGGAGCTTTGGTGGGCATTGGTTATCCACCCAGGACTGGTCAAGGGGATTGGTGAACTGTACGTACATCATTCCAAACTGGGGCTTCTGTCATTCTCAACTCATCCCTTTAGAGAGTCCCTCATAGCTAAAGAATTGTTAAAGGTAAGCCTTAAACTTTCCTAGTTTGCCAACATTAAATCTTACCAGCTCACAAGATTGGGGAACCCAGAGTGGACATCCACTGGAGAAACTCACTGCACAGAGATGTGTCTGAAGAAGGTCCCCTCCAGCCTAGGTGTGCTGCACAGGACTCATGCTTCTCTGAAGCTCCAGAAAGAGTCAGGGAACCTAGGGAAGGGCAGAAGTTTACAACCAGAAAGAGCATGAGTGTGGAGGTGGGCAGAGCTGGGCAGAACCCTGGGCTTTACATCTGAGTGACCCTGGCCTTTGTGTTCAGTGACCTTCTATTTCCTTACCTGTGTAATTGGGACAGGGTCATTTAAAGACTAAAATAATAAACTGAAAAAGTAGATAAGGTCTTAACACAGTGCCTGGCCAAATCAGAGGTACGCATGTTCATTTTCTGTCCTTTATCTGGACAATAAACCTGTGTTCACTTCCCCAAAACTTTTTTTAATTGTGGTAAAAAAAACCCACATAACATAAAATGTACCATCTTAACCATTTTTAAGCGTACATTTCAGTAGTGTTAAGTATATTCGCATTGTTGTACAATCTCCAGAACTATTTTCATCTTGGAAAACTGAACCCCTATAGCAATGAAACAACTTCCCATTTTCTCCCTTCCCCCCAATTTTTAATTGAAAAGAACATCAATCACTACTTTGAACAGCTGCTTTAGCAGGTTTTTCTGATGAACTAAATTTCCGATTAAAAAACCAAAAACAGAAGCGAAGACATCAGAGTTGTTTAACAACTCGAAGTTCATAAAGGAGCGAGCAGTGAATTAAACGTGTCAAGAAGACTGATCTGGTAAAACTCCATTTTAAAAAAATCACAAGGGCTCAAAATCGCCACGTTATGTTCACGCTGCCAAACAGAAGTGTGCAGCTTCTTTACAAAGACAACATGCAAATAGTTCGCAGGTCTGTGTGATTGGGGTGGGAGAGAGAACAGGAAGGTCGAGTATACAATAAAGCAGTGTTTTCCGGGCTTCTCTGATGATAAGAATCACCCAAGATACTTGTTAAAACTACCAATTCCTGGGCCCCATCCCAGATTCACTGAATCAGAATCTCCAGGTTGGATTCCAAGTATGAAGCTCTAAAACAATGATCTTCTAGAGGGTAAGCGATCTGTATCTAAGCACATGTCCATCTTCCAAAAAAGCTGCCTGGTGATGCTGATGACAATATAAAACAAGAAACTGAGTACAGCAGCTCCAATCTGTCAGCCCCTGAAAAGTGAACTGAAATGTTTATTCCAAGCACTGAGCTGCAATTAGCCACAAATGCAGCTAATTGTTACGGAACACTGTTAGGGGCGCTTGGAACAGAATCAGGGACACAGTGCCTGTAGGATTCGGGTAGAAATGAACTAACAGCACAGGTTCTAAATATAACATGGGGGAGGGAAACACCCCCCATGCACACCCATGTCCCAGTGACCCTTCAAACTTCCAGAAGAAAAAAGTGTAACTTTTCAAAACATGTTAGAACATGGAACCAGTCTATAACACATGGCTCTAGGTGTTCTCTGATAGTGAAAACATTACTAGCTTTTCATCAAGATGGCGACTGAAAACAAAGAAAAGCTAAGCACCACCTCCTAGAAAGACCTGCCACTCCCACCTGGGGCAGCTGGTCCCGGGCGCCGGACCCGCTGCAAGCAACCAAGCCAATAAGAAGGGACGATCCTGTGGGTACCAGCGAGAACTGGGCATGGGCGCTGAAATGTAAAACCAAACCACACGAAGAAGTTAACTCCGATTCCGAGCTGGGGCGTAGCTCTGTGGTTTTGTGCTTATAAAGCCCCCAGCCCTGTGCCCCCAGCCTAGCTCCCATTAGGATGGATTCTAAGAGAACCACCCCCCATAGGCCTCCACCCTGATTATTCCACACTCAGTTACAAGTAAGACTTTTTTTTTTTGCAGTATGCGGGCCTCTCACTGTTGTGGCCTCTCCCGTTGCAGAGCACAGGCTCCGGACGCGCAGGCTCAGCGGCCATGGCTCACGGGCCCAGCCGCTCCGCGGCATGTGGGATCTTCCCGGACCGGGGCACGAACCCGTGTCCCCTGCATCGGCAGACGGACTCCCAACCACTGCGCCACCAGGGAAGCCCCACGTAAGACTTTTAATGCCACCATCCATAACCATCATCCTTGCTCAATGTTTTTAATTTATTCTCTTGATTTCAATACCTCTGACATTTATCAAAAAAGAAGAATACAAAAGAAACACTTCCTTGCAAAGTTCAATCAACGCTCTCAATTTGCTGAAAGGGTTTTTTATTTCCGGACATGTCTTTCACTTCCAGTAGTCCAAGCATTGACTCATATTCAATTCATCTTGCCAGATTTTCCATTGCTTTCCTTTCTTCTTGTTGAAGTAACAGTAGACTGTGCTTAACCGAAGTCATTTAGAAGGCCATGGTGTGGATGGAGGAGAAAGTGAGGATTGTATCCAACCACGTGCGCCACATTTAAAGAAATCCCGTGTGTGTCTAAATTCTAGACAGAGTCACCTGGCCTCATATAAAACTGCCTGTTTCAGTTCCTGCTTCCTCCAGATCTGCATTACTGAATTTTGGTGTATCCTTATGAATGAATGCTGTTCAAGTCACTGATAAAGAGCACAAACCAGGGTTTCCCTGGTGGTGCAGTGGTTGAGAATCTGCCTGCCAATGCAGGGGACACGGGTTCGAGCCCTGGTCTGGGAAGATCCCACATGCCGCGGAGCAGCTAGGCCCGTGAGCCACAACTACTGAGCCTGCGCGTCTGGAGCCTGTGCTCCGCAACAAGAGAGGCCGCAATCGTGAGAGGCCCGCGCACCGCGATGAAGAGTGGCCCCTGCTTGCCGCAACTAGAGAAAGCCCTCGCACAGAAACAAGGACCCAACACAGCCATAAATAAATAAATAAACAAAGGAATTCCTTTAAAAAAAAAAAAAAGACACTGACATCCTTAAAGAGTAAAGCTCACTGTGTTGCTGCACGTATCTGATTAAAAAAAAAAAAGCACAAACCATTGTAAATCCCTTTTGCTATTGCAACATTTCATACATCTGCTGCTGCTGGATCGTGGGTCAACTATAAAGGAAGAACTATTCAAGGTCAGAGTATGCAGGGCCGGGAAATCCAGAAAGCGTTGAATATGTCTTTGAGGGTCCTTAAGTTCTGAATACGATTCGATTCTCAAAACTGCTCACACTTACAGCATGTTTGCAGTTCCTTAAAATGTACATACTCGATTAAAAATTGTGCCACATTTCCCACAAATACATAGGAAGTGGTCTATCCAGAATAAAGTAGAGTTTTAAGAGTGCTGCATTTCTCTGATAGGACGATCTTAGAAATCACTTGCGGTAGAAGTAAAAAATTAAAGGAACACATTTAAAGGCCAAATTAACCTTTCAAACAACCTAAAAGTAACATTTGTACTTGGGGGAGGGAAGGCAGATACAGGTATAACTCTATCCTTAGTGCCAAGGAGAAAAGTGATGACAAAAATAATCTTAAACAGCAGGAAGTACGTTATTTTTCCAAGCCTTCCCAGTTGTTCTAATTATTCATTGGTCATTGTGTCAAAACAATAGAGATAGAAACCCATATTATTCATAAGGATAGAACTACATATACCAATATTTTATCTGGATTCCACATAGGAAATGCCTAGGTACAATAATACGAGAGAAAATACTGGGGAAAAATGAACCTAAATCAGTAACTCCTAGAAACAGGGGGAAAAGCTAAGCCAGTGCAAGCATCTGCTCCCGAATTAATCCCACGGAAATTTCCTAAACTGATATTATGGGAACTTCGACTCCCCAGAGAGGGCTGCAGTGACTGGGAAAGTTGTGAGCTGGCCCTAGGGGCAAGGAGCCTGGTGACTCACAGGGTCCCTGGAGCTCCGAAGGGATAAAGACAATGAGAAATCAGCAATGAATATTTATAAAACTTTGCTACATTCCAGGCACTAGGCTAAAAGTTTAACCTACATCATCTAATTTGATCCACAATATTCCAATGAGGTACATGCCATCAGTATCCCATTTTACAGACTAAGAAACCAGGTTTTACGAGGTAGAGAGTTGTTCAAGTTCACACAGCTAGTTAGTAGCACTTCCGTTCATGGTAGAACTTGCTGGGTCTTCTTAACATTACACAGCGTCCACTATCTTGTACACACTAGATTACCCACAAGGGCGTACTATATAGCCAGGGAGCTATACTCAATATCCTGTACACACTCCAGAGCGCCAGAGCTCTGTGCTTCTACCATTTTGAACTTCATGTTCCTGTCAAACAGGAGTGTTGCTCCCGGGTTCAGAAGACCCTTCGCCATTTCACCTTTGCTACCCAACCTCTACCTACGTTTCAATCTCAGCTCTAATGCCTCCTCCTCTGGGAGGCCTCTTTCCCTAGTATTCCCATTGTATCTTAACTGTTCTCAGTCACGGGACTTAACTCCCAGTAATCTGAGCGCCTGATGACGTGTCATTTTACCCCAGAAGGTATGACTTGTCATTCATACCCCAGGCATGAATCAACGGTGCTCACTCTTGTACCCCTGGTGCTTAGCACGGTGTCTGATACACAGCAGGTGCTCAAAAAATATCCCTTGAATGAATGAATCACCTAACTACTCCATTTACTGTTGAGGAGACAAAAATTCAGAAGGGTCTGTAGCTTGCCCCATGCCACACAGGACGCTGGAGCACAGACATGGAGTACAGGTGAAAAGCCAGGTCTCCTAACCCCTGGCTGGGGCTTCTCCGACTTTGCTGCTGCCACCCTCTTACCCAGAATGTCTCAGTTCCCCCTTCACCATCTCAGTCCTCCCATCCTTGGGGCCCCAGCTCTGTCCCCTCCTTGCTGACACTGACCTCGGAAGGCCTGTTCAAGGTCACATTTTTTCAGATAATTAATCACAGGCTACTTTGCGTTAGAAATTCCACTGTGGTTACCAATTGCTTCTAAACCTCTTCTACCCAGAGCTAGTTCTCGTCTGCCCCGCTAGATGCACCTCCACTTCACTTGTAGCCTGTAACAGGGCTCAGGTCAACGTTAATTTGATTTTGCAACACCAGGCAAAACACAGACAACACTTCCTCTTTCCAAGGGTAATAACAGTGAAACAATAAATGGAGAGCTCTCCACCCACAAGACGGCCTGGGACGGCGACATGGATTCTCATTCCCTCTTCTTGCCTCAGTTCTAAGAATGGCAACACTTAATACCCAGCAACATTAGTCCTAGTGGCCCCGTGTTTCCTGACACCTGGCCCCTCCCTCACTGTATATATTGATTTAAGGAGGGGCCTCCGCCTTCTCTGTTATTCATACCCATCACTTCCCTTGCCTGTTAGCTATTCTCCAAATTGAGCTATTCAAGCCAATTCATCAGATAACCTCCGGAAACACTGCAGGCTGGTCAAGGGATGAGAACAAATAACATAGAGATTTCAAAGCCATTACCAAGTGATCTGCTAAAGGAAGGAAACTGAACAAAAAGGAGAGGAAGAACTTCAACGAAGCCATTGAAACGTCCCCAGGAGTAATGTAACACAGATGCCAGCAGACAGGAAAGGGCACAGAAAGCCAAGTAGCCGAGGTTGGTGACCCTGTTCATGAGTTGTCCCTCTGACCCTAAGTCAAGAAAAATAAAAGAGTAAAGCACAGTCTGCCATATATACATTGTCTCAAAGAAGAGGAAATATTAAAATATATTATTGGAGGGTAAAAAAGCCTGGTTTCAGGAGAAAAATCTTGGCCCATTTCATTCCTCTGTTACATGGTAAATACGTTCATTCATCATCTAGCCACACTATCTCTTTGAAATTCCATGAAACACTGCCTACTTCATCTTCAAATATCTGTGCTTGGAGCAGAATGTGCAGTTTAAGCACAAAAGCTTTAAAATGCCACAGGAGTAATATCAAAAATCAGCTTAAGGACTTAATGCAATCAGAAAAAAGACCAATAAATCTCAGGTCTGAGTGCATGTGCATTTTAATAAGAGAATTCTTGCGTACAGTATTACAGTTTTGCTTGCCAAACATAAGACACATTCCCGTGTCCTATGCTCATAATTGTAATAAAAGGTCTTACTGTAAACGGTACAGGCAGGAGCAGAAGGGGCATTTTGGATTAAGGAGTTTTATGAAGGAGGCTGACTTACGGTTGCTAGGAAAACTTACCATTGATTTTCCAGCTCAAATCCTGGATTTGAAGCTAGGCAGGTGAGTCTCGCTTTCTTACATTTTTTTTTTCGAACAGTTTTTGGTTTTTTAAAATGTTTATTATGTGGAAAGATGTTCTCATCTTTTACTCCCCTGCCCTTATTTTTTACTTGATCGGAGACGTGGTATTTACATTGATATTCATCCACACAATTATCTCTAAGTGCTTAGGAAGGTTCAGATGGTCTTTTCAGGGTTGGAGAAAATAACATTTTCTTCCAAACCGTCACTTCAAAAACACGTTCCCATTCGACATTGCAGCAGGTGATGGGAAAACACTGTAGCATCTTGGATCCTGGAGGCTGGAAGAAGGCAGACTGCCCTTGGCTCCCAAGGTCAAAGGCAAGCTGAAAGCAGGGCATTGGGCCAGGAGGCTCTTCTGGGATAGGAGTTGGCTCTCCTGCATCCCCACGTGGATGGGACAGGGGCAGAGCAAAAGTTATTTACATACCATTGCAACTGAAATGTCCTATCAGATGGCAACATGGTCCATGGACAGAGGAGGGAAATAGACAAAGGATTTTCTGCTCCTGATCATGAGTAAATGACCTTTACTTTAGGAGGAAGTCAAGGTGAGTTACTTAGTCTCTACTTTCTGTGACTGGAAAAGCACACAGGTACACACACAGACACACACACACACAGACACACACACACACACACACACACACACACACACACACACACCCTTAACTGTTAAAAGAATAAAACAGTACTTCGAACACTTGCCTTCCACCCCTAGAAAGTCCAGGCAAGGACAACATGGCCATCACAGGCACCCAGGACAAAGCACTGGGAAAGTCACACTATTGAAACCTTGCATAGGTCCCTTGGATGTCATTAAAGGCAGAAAGTTTGAAATGGAATCAGAACCTTATACAGGAAAGGGGAATAAGGTCCAGCACCCCATGGGCTGAGGAGTTAGCCCCAGTGACCCTGCCCAAGGGCCTGCGTGGCAGTTTTGAAATAAATAAAACTCATCTTCTTTCACATCATCACTGTTGGTGTGTGGGTATGGGGAGCGGGGGTGGTGTATGTTGAGAGAACACAATACTTCCTATCAATCCCCTCTGGACTCATAAGCAAGCCACCTTTTAAAGGAAAAGAAAAAGTGGCTTTTTAAAATCACCTTCTATTGACAAAATGAAACATACAAAGTATATATCATTGATCAACTGTCTGACAGCTCAAAGTCAAAAGGGGAAAACCAGAGAGGAGAAGAACACTAGCTGGGGAAAAGCCAGCAGAATTGGCCAAAATGCCAAGTGCTAAATCATTATCTCTTCTGATCCCCAGAGGTGAGGGAGCAGAATCCCATTCGTTAGCTCTATTGCATTGATTTCCAGACTCATAGAAGTTTGTCTCCAGAAGGACCCTGAACAGTGCCAAGTCCCTCCCTCTCATTTATTATTGAGAAAGCTGAGCCCCAGTAGGTCTTGGAGTTTTAGGAATTTCTCAGTCTTAAGATGGTACCAAAGCGACAGAGCCCCAGGTTCCTGGCTCTACGTCTGTGATATGTGACAACAGCGAGAGCTGGGGTGTGAGGGCAAGAACCCACTCCCCGTCTTGTCCTGTGGAAGTTATGGAGATATGTCCTGTCTCTATTTAGTGGTGAACAACACTGCTGTAGGACTCTGACCTTTTTTTTTTTTTTTTTGCGGTACGCGGGCCTCTCACTGTTGTGGCCTCTCCCGTTGTGGAGCACAGGCTCCGGACGCGCAGGCTCAGCGGCCATGGCTCACGGGCCCAGCCGCTCCGCGGCATGTGGGATCTTCCCGGACCAGGGCACGAACCCGTGTCCCCTGCATCGGCAGGCGGAGTCTCAACCACTGCGCCACCAGGGAAGCCCCCTGACCTTTTAATACTTTTGATAACCTGCATCCTTATTTTAGAGATGCAGAAACTGCATTCAAGAGCTGACATGACTCATCACAGCCACCTGACTCATAAGTGACACTAAACTTTACTCTGCTGCTTCCTCTTTCTGCCTTGTCAAATGCTTGAAAAATAGACCCAAGGCACAGGTCTGCTCACTACACAGACACGTAAACCTTACAAAGATAGAAACATAGAGAAAGCTCCTTATAACCCTTGACAAGCTGTAGTGAGGCTGACCCACCACACACACACACACACACACACACACACACACACACACGCACACACGCACACCACACTTCACTATTAAAACAATTGAACAGTACTCAGAATGCTTCTCTTACATCAATTTTCTATGTGAAGGCCAACATTTATTCTTGCAGTGCAAATTGAATTAAAATTGAAGTTCTTCAAAGAACTACATGACGCCATTCTGATTCACAGACTATTGTTACTGCCATGCGTTTCTTTAACTTTTAGGAAAGTCTGAAACTCACACTCCTTAGTGGAAAAGGAAGATGAAGTAGCTATCATTACAGTCTACTGGCAAGTGTCCATAATTTAACGTTCCCATTAAGTCATGACTCATCTCTATTTCCCTGGCATTTCTTGGTTGAAAATGCGTCTGACCCCAGGTAAGCACCAAGCCCTTGTCCGCACGCTTGTAGCCTTTCTGCTCCAAGCAGAGGATTCAAGGTTTGCTCCCAGATGCCAGCTGGGACAGCGGCAGTAACCCCCACCAGGGCCTCTGGTCTCCAAACTGTGCTCAGAGCTGATTTATATCATGTAAATGGATGTTTCAATAAAGAGATTGGTACATTAGCCAAAACTCAGGGACACGTAAAACGTATTAGGTGATTTATCGTCCAACAAGTTTCTTGTGGCGAAGGCAGCTAGAGAAACACTTCCAAAATAAATGTCATTTCAATTCTTAATCTGAAAAGAATCATCATAACCACCACTAGTTTTCCCCTTTACAATTCTGCATTAGCATCTCTAATGGAGCAGGACACTCTAAAACTGGAACGACCTCTGCCCTTGCCAATACCAGTTTTAGGGAAAGTTCTGCACTGTTCAGCATTACAGTCACATCTCTCAAAGGTACAAAAGTCCCATCAATTCCCTGGAATTACAGAAACCTGAATATTTGGCATTATTGTATTAGTACACTTTCAGTCAATAATAATTGCCATTACTAAAAACGATATTTAATGGGGGTATATTTTTTATCACGTTTAAAGTACCCATGACATTGCATTTTGGAAATAAAAGGGAATGGAAAAATCTCTCATTCCCTGCAGAACCATGATTCTGAGTAACTAGCTCTAGGGGAAAAAATGGTGCAATCGAATTAGTAGTAAAAAAATCAATTGCAGTAATATGAACTTTTAATTTTTTTCATTTGAAAAAAGAGGTACAGATGTTCATGCAGGTGATAGAAAGTTCTGCTGGGAGCAATTGCCAACAGCAGATAATACTTGAGAACTTTCTGTATTCAATTCAGCAGAGTATTATCTACCATCAAGGCTGCCGCTGGCCTCTTGCAGCCTTTGTGCTAATTAGAAAAAGATGTTCTCTGTTTGTTGGAAGATTTTTTATCACAATTTCAATTTCAGTGCTTGTGATTGGTCTGTTCATATTTTCTATGTACCAAAATGTTCATTGCAGCTCTATTTACAATAGCCAGGAGATGGAAGCAACCTAAGTGTCCATCATCGGATGAATGGATAAAGAAGATGTGGCACATATATACAATGGAATATCACTCAGCCATAAAAAGAAATGAAACTGAGTTATTTGTAGTGAGGTGGATGGACCTAGAGTCTGTCATACAGAGTGAAGTAAGTCAGAAAGAGAAAGACAAATACCATATGCTAACACATATATATGGAATCTAAGAAAAAAAAAAAAAAGGTCATGAAGAACCTAGGGGTAAGACGGGAATAAAGACACAGACCTACTAGAGAATGGACTTGAGGATATGGGGAGGAGGAAGGGTAAGCTGTGACAAAGTGAGAGAGTGGCACGGACATATATACACTACCAAACGTAAAATAGCTAGCTAGTGGGAAGCAGCCGCATAGCACAGGGAGATCAGCTCGGTGCTTTGTGACCACCTAGAGGGGTGGGATAGGGAGGGTGGGAGGGAGGGAGACGCAAGAGGGAGGAGATATGGGGATATATGTATATGTGCAACTGATTCACTTTGTTAAAAAGCAGAAACTAACACACCATTGTAAAGCAATTATACTCCAATAAAGATATTTTTAAAATATTAATTAATTAATTAAAAAAAAGAAAAAAGATGTTCTCTGGCCTCATTCCCCCTTCTCCACCCGACCCTGCAGCCTGTGCAGGTACACGCCCTCGGGAGCTGAAGGCTAGCTGGATTCCGGCCTCCCCCAACCTCAGACAGAAACCCTGGTGCAAAACCAAAATGTATACTCCTCTATCAAGGCCTTGGCCCTAGAAGTAAAAAAATTAAGGAACAGATCAATCAATTATGGTCTATCCATATGATGGAATATTAGGAAGTCATCAAAATGGTGTTTTAATATTTAAATATTCAAACTATTCTTTATTGATATATCAGGGTAATATTTATGATACAATGTTAAGTTAGAAAAAAATGCAATAGGATATCAACTTAATGAACAAATTATCGGATGTAAATAAGATGAGGTATACACCAAAATGTTAATAATTATTACCTCCAATTATGGCTACCTAATTATTTTTGTATTAATAAATTTCTGCATTTGAAAGATTTTCTTCAATGAGCATGAATGGCTTCTTCAGTAGAAACCAATTGGAAATAACAAAGAAATATCTATAATCCCATCTGCTTTTCAATCCAGGAAATAATACCATCTAGTTACTTATTTTGATTCAAAACCTTTCAAATTAAGGACACATAGGGATGTTGAAGTAACAAGACAGCAATTGATTGTTTCTCCAAGGCTATGATCCCCCTTAAGGATAGAGAAGAAATCAATAGTGGTTTAAAAAAGAAGAAAAGTGCTGTTTAAACCAGGGGATAAAGGTTTGAATCCTACCTTCAGTAGCCATTACTATATGACCTTGGAAAAATTATTTAACCTCTTTGATTTTGTTTCTCCTTTTATATGATGGGGTTAATCATTTCTACCTTGAAGACTGCTCTGAGCATAAAATTAGCTGATGGTATAGTGAGCTGGTACTTAATAGATACATGTTATTTAGGTCTTGTTACAATGATCTCATATACCTCACCTGTCCCCTACCCCACAGCCCTGCACGTAGTAGGAGCTCAGTAAATGCTACAATCAAAGTGTTGCACTAGGTTTAAAAGAAGCCTGATCGTCTCGGAGAGGAAATCTCAAATGTTATATGGCTGGGTGAGACCTATAGGAATTGCCTTGATAGAACAGACCTTAGGCTGTGTTGCCAAGAACAGAGATTCTCTGAAAGACCACCACCTCCACTCCTGACCATTTGTTTGGACTGTTTGTTCTGTGTGTTAATATATGGTGTCAGCCTCTGGGGCTCTGCACCCTTCGTGGATGGACATTTAAAAGCATAGTTCTCACTTTGTAGGAAAGAAAACTCAGAGCCAATGGATGAATGTGGAATCCATTGAAAGCCCTTTTTATGAATCACCAAGCCCCGCCACCCTTGGACTATTAGTAAGAATAATGACAAACACATGTACTTCCTAGGTGCCGGGCACTGTTACAAGCACCTCACTTATACCAGACCATTTAATACCTGCGGATCTCAGCAGAAACTCACCTGAAGGGACAGAACCTCTGTAAAGTTTAAATCCATAGATGTTCTGAGTTCTAACAGGAAAAGGAATTTGCAGTGATGCCAGGAAAGGACAAGACAGCAGGCCAACTCCTCCCTCAGACCACGGAGTTAGGGGCTACTCATCACGTGGGTTCAGGCAGCCCAGGGGACAAGACATTAAAAGTTAGATAAGCTCTTTGGGGCCGTAATGTAGCTTTTGTAGTTTAAGAGGTTTCAGGGCTAATATTTAAACTCCTTCCATGCTTCAACTCCTATATGTACATTTAGACTTTTAACTTAGAATCCTAACAATTTTCACGTCATCTTAGTTTTCTCTAACTCTTCCTGGCATTTTTGCTTATGTTCATTTTGAAAATACCAGCCTATCTGCGGGGAAGTGTTCAGGGCTAAGGGCCAGGACCAGGCATGTTCTCCCACCCCACCCTGACCCCCTGTCACTTGGGGTAAATTAGGGAAGAGAAGGTCACCTCCCCCAGGGCAGAGCTGCGGAGGTGACAGCCAGGGATGCGTTCACTGTGAAACTAATGAAATTAAGTGAGAGGCTCTCACTTGCCTGGGATCTTTCCAAAACCGTGCACCAAATTCTACAGTATTCACTCTTTGCTTTTCTATATTTGTGCTCCCAGACTGCACAAGCTCCAGGCCGCCCAAACCTGGGTCCACTGCGGGTGACCAGGTAACTCAGGTGAGAATACATGGGAAGACAAACTCTGGGCGGAGGCATCGGGGTCCGTCTCCTGGAAGGCTCTGGACGCTCCCGCAAAGGGTCTGGTGTTATTTTAAGGGTTGGACTTGGTCCCGTCCACCCCAACAGCAAGAAGTTATCTCTAGCCTTTTGTTGTTTTACTTATTGATGATTGATACCTGAACAAGGTGGTAACGGCTTCTTTAGCAGAGGCAGCTTGCCTCCTGGTCATCCTGAAAGATATGATGGAGCAGGGCTGGTGCCTCCGAGGACAAGCTCTCCCTGAGCAGCACTAAAGAAGCCTTAAGAAGGAAAAAGAAGAGGAAGGCAGTGCTTCCAACAGATGGGTGCTCTTTGCCTGTAACCCAGCAAGGCCCCCTGTGCCCTGAGGAGGGGGCAGGTGCTTAGCCGGGCGGCTGAGTCCTTAGAAACCGTCTCTAAGGGGTGGTGTAAGCCTCTAAATTATTAGCATCTCCTCAGTTCGGACACCCTGGACAATACTGCTTTGGGTGTATGTTGCAGAGAATGAGGGAGAGGGGTGGTGAACATCTTAGAATGACAAACAAACAAAACCCTGAAGGGGATTTCGCAGAACACCCGAGGCCCTCATTTGCATTCGTTTATCCACCTGCTCCTGACTCTGGAATGTTCCTAGAAACTCCTCCCTCTGCCTTTTAGCATCCTAGTTGCTAGCGTTAATAAAATGGTCTTTTTCAGAAAAAGGAGGATGACATTTTTTATATTCAGTATTATTACAACCACATACATATTTTATGTACCCAGGAAGAAAATACATCAACGTTCTAACAGCAATTATATTAGAATGGGGATTTTTTTCCCAAATTTTCTTTAATATACATGTGTTATTTTATAATATAAAAGGGACATAATAAACTTGGGAGGGGAGAACATTTTATTAGTGGTTCCATCCCCAGTACTTGGCCTGCTGGAAAGCATTCAAATATGCTGTTTGAGGATAAATCAGGAGCTTGGGATCAACATACACACACTACTACATATAAGATAGACAACCAACAAGGACCTACTGTATAGCACAGGGAACTCTACTCAATACTCTATAATGACCTATATGAGAAAAGAATCTGAGAAAGAATGAATATATGTATATGTATAACTGAATCACTTTGCTATACACCTAAAACTAACAGAACATTGTAAATCAACTATACTCCAAAAAAATGTTTTTAAAAATATGCTGATTGAAATGAATACTCCATAGGAAGAGATAAGGATACCAGGCTTGTCAACAGCACTTTGATGAATCAACCCAACTTGGTAGAAGACTGCTCCTCCTTTTCTAAAACGATTTTCATTAGATTCTTTCTCTATATAATTCTTTTCCTGGCCATTTGTCCAGTAAAAAGGTAAAACCTGACGAACACACCATGATGCTACTTAAAGTGACAACATAGAAATTAATGTTTTCCTAAAATCCTTCAGGAATTTTGAACCACCTAAGTTTGTATGCAAAGTTGATTTTTGATTCTTCAGCTTTTTTGTTATGATTATTCATTTGCACAACAGAAAACATTTGCCTCTCATTTCAACCAGATGTGGCAAATATCAACTCAAGCCAAGTCAGCAACAAAAATTCTGATTTAATTCCAACCACCCGAGGTTCCCCTCCATGGGAGAAGTTGGCTTGGCAAACCTTGTGCATTTATGTGAAATACTATACCCTAGAAGAGGGGGAAACACCTGTCTTGGGGGGAAAAAAGAAAGAGAGACAAGCTGAAGCCATGTTTATTAAAGTTTCCTTATCTTGCTACCGAGACCAGCTGAGGTCACCTGCCCTGGTGATGCGAAGCCAAGGCCAATTTCAACAACCTTGTCATCAGTCTGCCTGTTCCCTGTATCTTTCCTCTCCCTCCAGTGGCTCCTCTCCTTGGGTTGGTTTCTCCCTGTCTCTGCCTAGGCCAGGCATCCATGGTTAGCAGGCCTCTGGTTCCTTCGGTTCCCACAAGGAAAGAAGGGCATATACAATCCAGGTCAAGAGTGGAAAATGTCTCTGTGGTAACTGTTGGGACTTGGTAGAATCACGTTTATACCGATCAAACCACAGATTGGTTCCAGGCGGGATGTAGGCTCCAGGCGGGATGTAGGCTCCGGTTTTTACATGAGGAATCCACAACCCACGGGCTGCCCAAGGCCATAGAGTTGCTTTGTGGCAAAATCCACTGGGAACCCAAATGCCTCCCTAATTCTTTTAGTTCCAAGTGGTGAGCAACTGAATAGCATCCACGGGTGACTCTGAAAATCTCAGGCTCTCTGGTGGTTCAGCAGTTATTCAGGTATCTCACAGGGACTCGATGGCATTTTCCAGCATCAAAGTCCATCAGTCATAGATACGCAGAAGGGTTAGTGACTAGGGTGTTCAAAGGAATTCAGGCCACGAAGAGCTCGCAGTAGGATGAAGTCTTGTTAACAGAGTGTGGTAGATGGTACTTTCCAAAAATGCTGACAACAGTATTTCCAGAGCCATGTGCTCTTCCAGAATCTTGCCATCCTCCCATCAAGAGATGGAGCCTCTGTCGTCTCCCCTTTCCCTGGGCAGGTCTTCGTGATGGCTTGGACCAAGGGAATGTTGCAGAAGTGATGCTGTGAGGCTTCTGAGGGTGGGTCATCAAAGGCTCACTGGCTTCTGCCTGGTTCTCTCTCTCTTTCTGTCTGTCTCTCTCCATACACCTTCTGAGTTCTGAGCTGTCGTGTAAGAAGTCACACTACTTTCCCATGGAGAAACACAGAAAAAGAGAGAGAGGCCTCCTGAGGAGCCCCAGCTGTTAGAGACCTTCCAGCCCACGTGCCAGACATGGGGGTGAGCAAGTCTTCAGATGGTTCCAGTCGCAGCCACTGTCTGAGTCCCATCACATGAGGACCCCCAGTACGTGCTGGAGACAAGAATGAGACACAGCGTGGCTTGTGGAGAAGAGGGTGGGCTGCAGTGAAGCTGGGTGAAGAGGTACAACTTGAGCTGCATCTTGAGGGATGAATAACAGCCCACCAGGCAGACAAAGGAGCAGGCTCTCCAGGCAGAGGCAGCAGCAGATGAGGCGAAGAGGTGTGAAACGGCCACAGGAAGATGCAAGACATTCCTGGGGTTGGAAATGAAGGATCCTGTCTGTGGGGCCAAGGAAGGACACAGCGAGAGGAGACCATGATCTGATTTTCTTTTGACAAAGCTCACTCTGACCAGTGGAGAGGACGGGTGTGTGTGTGTGAGTGTGTGTGTGTGTGTGTGTGTGTGTGTGTGTGTCAAGGTCAAGGTCAATCAGTACTGGGGGAAGAGCTCAGCTGAGGGATGATGAGAGCACAAAGCAAGGCAGGAGCAGCTGACATGGAGAGAAAACAGCAGCAGGAAGAAGGCAAGTGGCTCAGAAAGGACCCGGTCACCGGTTAGAGGTTAAGAGAGAAGGCTAAGGTGGATTCAGGTTTCTAGGTCAGAAAACAGGAAGGCTGGGTGGTGGTTCACAGAGCTTAGATTTCAAGTTGTGGGTGGGCAGGTGAACTCATGCTTTTCCACTTGTGTTCCCGGTGGGGATGCTTGGGGACCAGGAGGATGTACAGGTCTCATCAGCAACACGGGCATTTTAAGTCCAGAAAATGAGTGAGTCTTGGAAGAGTAACACCGTAATGAAGGAAGAGGGCGATGACAGAATCCTAAGGAACCAGCCTTTGAGGGATGGCCAGAGGAAGCAGACCCTAGGAACAAGAATGCAAAGAGAGGGCAGAGAAGCAGAAGACAAGTCCAAGGACCAGAAGCTGAGAGCTCACCTCTCCCTGGGCTAAGGTACAGCTCTGAAGGAAGCGCATCTCTGGAGGAAGTCTAGATGCTTCCCTTCTTTCCTTGCTCTGGATCCTTTCACAGCGATTCATAGCACAGGATTCAAAGAAATGCGTGGGCCAGCAGGAAACCCTGACATCTGATTTATCATTAAGAACAATATAATACCCTGTTCTTTCATTTAAGTTTACCCAATGACTTTAATGGCTTTGGCCAGGGGTTTAATTCTTTAGGTATTCATCAACATTTTGGGTAAGAACACACTTGAATTTCAGGCAGCAGAGCACTGTGGCCTTTGGATGTGGCCCAATTGATACAGTAACCAGATCTGCAGTTATATCCAAATTCCTCGTGCGTACACAGATGAGTGAGCTTGCCCATATTTTAGAATACTAAGGAATCCTGAGAATCCAGCACTTAATTAATATGGATGGTCCCTTCCTAGAAATGTCAGACTTTGAAAGCACCTTAGATGTCATCAACTCTGACCTGTAAAATTGCAGACTTTGGGTGGTGTCTTCAGATGGCAGAGGACAGGGGGTTTTATTTCAACCGAAAGCAGAACAAGGCAGAGAAACTTGATAATGCAGAGCTGACCTGCAGGTGTGTATAAATTATTGATGAGGACTCCACCAGATGAATTTGCGGGTAAAGGTGGGTTGGCCAGAGATGAATCATAGTCTTTCTCTGAACTAGAGTGCCCGGGGCCGGGACTCTCATTTTCTAGATGAAGAAACAAAGGACTACAGAGGTGAAGCAACTGGCCCAAGGTCGAACCTAGATTAGAGCCAGAGCTGGGATGATTCCTGGGGCTGAGTCCCTTATTCGTTTTCTCCTGCGAGCCATCTCCACGCCATCTCTGGTTTTATCTTCTGTGTTTTATGTCAAATGTCATAAATATAGAAAGCAGAAGATATCGTTGACAAATGCTCTTCCCACATCAGCAGCCACTAGGGGTTTTTTTTAAACCCTTTCCAACGTCCACCCAATGCAATCATGGAACATGCAAACAAAATGCATACAGCTTATGGGCCAATCTAATGTCTCTGAGAAATGAGGGGTGTATTGTATTCTTAAAACAGGTTTGGAAAATTAAGTAAAATTTTATCCAGACAGAAGATGTAATTGTTAACTGCTTCCTGAAATCTAATTGTTTTTATTTCTCGAGATAAAGAATAGAGCATCACAGTGGGTTACTAGGAACTCGATGATTTCCTGCTCCGAGTGCAGTGCTCCCTTGAGCAGAGAACAGATGGAAATGCTAGCGTCTGCTTGAGTCCTGAACTTAGGCTGCTGTCCTGCTGCTCCTAAAACTGTTCTCCACAGTCTCAGGACCTCCACTTCACTAAGCTGGCTTTTCTCAAGCTTTGTTCTCATCTGCCTCTCTAGTACTGAACATGGCTCCCAACCACCCTCTTCTTTGGGCAAGCCTTTCTTCTCTTGGCTTCCATGATGTCAAGGATAGCATAGAGTTTTTCTCTCAAGGGTCAATTCTGATCGATTAGTGCTACTTCCTGGTGTTGGGAAGGATGCTGAGGCAAATCCAAGCTCTCTGGAGAAAATCCTGGTGATCGACGAGTGATGTCTGCAGTAGGTGGAGCAAGAAAGAGTGGAGGTTGGTGGAGCTGCCGTTTTGCCATCACTGAGTGCTATTCTCAACTGTCTGCCTCCTTTTTTTTAATCTTGTAGATGTTGGTCTTTTCTACGGATCTGCACTTTGCCCGGGTATAGCGTCTGGTACATTGTATACGCTCAGAGACTGTTAGTTGGTTTCTCTATGTCTATACTCTCTCCCTTAACAATATCTTCCATTGTTTCAACGACCACTGCCACGTACCCAACTCTTCTGTTTATCTCTTTCGACCTGAATATCTACTCGCCTGATAAACAACGCTACTCAGACAGCACACCAGCCGCTGCTCGAGTGCAAAATTTCCAAAACGAAATTAACTTCTCTCATCTGCATACCATTCCTTTCTTTGCATACTTTATTTTCACTGAGCCAGTTTCACTTTCACTGAGCTTGTTTCCCTTAGGCATCCTCTTAATGTAATCCCCCTCACATGGATGACTGATGTCATCTGTCCTCTGGTCCATGTAGGCAGTCTCTCAGCCCTCCAACCTATTTTACACACTGCTACCAGATTGGGTTTCGGAAACAAATGTGCACCTCCTACGATTCCTGTCTTTGTTTGGGTTTCCCTCAAAGCAGACCCTGAGACATGAATCTGGGTGCAGGTGGTTGATTTGGGAGACGACCTCAGGATGGTGAGAGAGTGAGACGAAAGGCAGGGAAGGGAGGACACCAGACGTAGTGGGCGCTGTGGCTCCCTGCCCAGGTCCCCCCTCAGGCCTGAGACGCTCAGCCTCCCAGCTACGAGGGGGGTTGGCAGCTGATGGCTCTTCGCTGAGTCCCTCCCTGGGAACTGCTCTGGGCAGAGGAGAGCGGGGGCAGCCTACATCCACTGACTAGTCAGTGTGAGGATATTATGGCCCACCCCCCCATCCTGATCTCAAGTGGGTCAACTCTGAAGGGCTCTCTTCGCTCTGGAGCTGACTATGGGATCTTCTGAGGCTGTAGGTGCCCTGCAGTTCAACACCCCCTTCTACCCAATCCTGCCTCCTCTCTTCCTCGTAGGTGTTGGTCTCAAGGGAATTCCCCAATAAACTTCCTGCAGGCAGATCTCCACTTCCGGGTCTGTCTTCCAGGTAACCCCTCCTGAAACAGCCAATGAAGTGGCATTAATGAGTGAAGTACTGCTACGGGCAATGGAGACTAAGTCCTGCTGGGGACCCTTTGAGAAACTGTGTAGACTTCAGCACTGGCCCATCAAGGAGCAAGGAACTGGGGGGTGCTTATCTAGCTACTCCTGTCCTTCACTGGTTGAAGGTTGTTCATGGGGCAGTAACACCCTGACACTTCTCGCTGGCCCCGTATGTGGCCAGGTATGCTTCCCTGGCCAGGGGATGCTCTCAGGCAGAAAGACGCAGGATGCCATCAGCTTGGAGGGAGCTATCTGCAGACGACCCCCAGGGTGAACCAATGGGCTCTGAGCAGAGAGTGCCCACAGCATCTGCTACAGTTCCCCTCGTGAAAAGCCATCTCCGACGCCCCATTCTCCACAGCAGGGATCACAGGCTCACAAAGTCACATCACCACTCATGTGATTGGCTTGGCAAAGCGCATTCTTGACATTTTGAATTTGAATTCTTTAGACAGAACAATCAAACCCAGAGACTTCACACATGTGTTATTATCTAGTCTCTGAAGGTACTGGAGCTCTGGATGCTTGGTCTAGATTCCTCTGGCCGAGCATCTCTCATGACCTGTTATCAAGCCAACTTTCCATTTCTGTGTTCGTCTAGACACTTTCTTCCACCCAGATTTGTCTATGCGTGTGTAAAACAACCCAAAATCTAGTCATGCAGTTCTTTTCCACAGACTTCCCAATGACCAGAAGATGGGACTCAGGCTTCCTGGCGAGGCACACGAGGGCTCCCACCGCCAGGTCAACCCCTAGTGCAGTCCCCCACTCCCCCGACCCCACACAGCTCTCCTCCATGCCTCACATCTCATCCACATGACACGTCTGTGCATCCCTCAACATTCCAGATTCTCCCACATCTAGCTGCTTTTCTTTCTCTGTCTAAAAGTATCCACCCCATGTTCTCCACCTGGAAAACTCCACGTCCTCTTTCAAGGATCAGCTCAAATTCCACCTCCTTGGCACAGGTGGGGAGAGAGGAGCTTGCTCCTCTGTGTTCCCAGTTCCCGGTACAGATTCTGTTACAGCACAGATCACCGTGTTGTATTTATCTGTTTAAATGCCTGTTTCCCCCACTAGACCATGAACTCCTCAAAGGCAACATCGAGTTACCTCTCTCTCCCCACGGTCTGGCATAATGCTGTGGGTCCATCACAATACACCAACTGGATAACAGATGGTTGGACGGATGGATGGCTGGATGGATATTAATCTAGTTGCTGGACCTGCTGCTTTTCTGAGGGTATGAAAATATTTGCTCATCTGTAGCTGCTGATTCTCTGTCCTCCACTCTTAAGCTCACATCTCTTCCTTACCTTTAGCTAAATGTGGCCAACTGGATGTTCTCGGCTAGAGGACCTTAACCATTTCTCTTAGTTCCTGCCACTTGGGCCCCAGAAGATGCCCAGATGCTACTCTCGGGACCAAGAATCTTTAAGACGGTGTGTGGCATTCTGCTTTCTGCTACCTGCCCTTAAACTCTCACAGACTTCCTGACACCTGCCTGCCTGCCTTGCAGACAGACTACCCTCAGCTCTGGGCCCCTCTTGATTCTGGTGACACTACTGTCAGCTACTATTTTTTAAAAAATACATTCCATCCCTGACTCTCTATTGACACCTAGTTCAGCACAGCAAAGTGGAAGGCACTCCCTGAAATAGATGTGCCCACCTGGCTCTGGTTGGCACTCAGGAGCCCAGATGGCTGTCTTTGCTTCAGACTGCCCAACATTTTAATCCAGTTACAGCCAGAAGTTGTCAGTTGTTTGATAAGAGAGAACAAAAATACATGAGCGTCCGTGAACAAAACTCAGCAGGGAATCTTCCTTTTGCTTTTCCATACAAAATTGTCTCTGATAGTTTTGTCTCATTATTCTTTTTTATCCAGTCAACAGGCCCTGTCTGTGCTCTGGGAAAGGCAGAGGTGAGGTGAGGAGACACGGTTTTCCCTTCTAAGGCTCGCTTTCTAGTTGGAGAGGACAGAGCACCAACAAGAAAATAAATAGAAGAGAAATAATTACACATGGTGAGAACTGCTGTGAAGGGTACAGGCAAGAAGGATCTAGGGTGTCAGGTGGTCCGGGGACCTCTCTGAGCTTGCGACATTTCAGTTGAATGCAGGAGGGTAAGGAAGACTCTATCAGAGGAAGGAAAAGTGTGGGGAAGGCTGCCAGGCTCTGTGCACAGCTTTTGTCGGTACATTCACGCTAAACTAGAGTAGACACTTCATCTGGGTCCTTCAGAAACAGGCTGGGGTTCAGCTCCCAATGTGTTAATGGCAGTACCATCAACAGGTGGATGGATGGAAACGGCGACCTTTGAAGCTGCTGTTCCCAGGGATTGCTGGTGGCTGCTGGATGGCGAGGTGCCTTGGTGACGCTCAGGCTGCTTCTCGTTGTCTGCAGGTCCCCAGGGTAGCACGCACACTCAGAGAACTTTATGGTTGCGGAACAGCTTATTGTCTGTTTTAGAGGATGAGGCTGAGTGGTGGTGGTGGGATTGACTCAAGTGCCCTGCCCATTACTGCAATTAATGCTGTATTAAAACGGACAGTATTTGTGTAGAGAACCTTTACAGGCTAAAATGCAGCCAACATTAAAATGTGGCCAGGAACAAGGAGACTATATATGTTCCCTTTCTGAAGGGGTCAAATTCCCCAAACGCATCTTTGGCTGACACAGGTAACTTGATAGAAATCTTCCTTCACCAGAAAGGGGTTTCGTGAGTAGTTTTCTATTTTCCCATTTATATAATAGGCAATTGAAAGCCATTTGTCATTCCGGCCAGTGCTCCTGTGATCCACACAAACAACCTCGGCATCTGACATATTTGACAGAAGTTAAGAAGCAGGGCAGTGCCAAAGCTACACCCCAACGTTCATAGCAGCACTATTCACAAGAGTCAAGAAGTGGAAGCAAACTGAATGTCCATTGACAATAGATAAAGAAGATGTGGTATATACAACACACACACACACACACACACACACACACACACACACACACACACACTGGAATATTACTCAGTCATAAAAAAGAATGAAATAATGCCATCTGTGGCAATATAGATGGACCTAGAGATTATCATACTAAGTGAAGTAAGTCAGAGAAAGACACATATCATATGATATCACTTATATGTGGAATCTAAAAAAATGATACAAATGAACTTATTTACAAAACAGAAATAGACACAGAAAACAAACTTATGGTTTACCAAAGGGGAAAGTGGGGGACGGATAAATTGGGAATGTGGGGTTAATATATACTCACTACTATTTATAAAATACATAAACAACAAGGACCTACTGTATAGCACAAGGAGCTACATTTAGTACCTTGTCATAACCTATCATGGAAAAGAATCTGGAAAAGACTATACATATATGTATAACCGAATCACTTTGCTGTATACCTGAAACGTAAATCAACTATACGTCAATTTTTTTTTAATTAAAAAAACACAAAACTGAAATCCTAATTTCCACATTTTATCTTTGGATGTTTTTTAGCATCTTCCAGAGTGTTGTCTGATATCTGCTTCCAGGGCCTGTAGCAGAAGAGATATATTACCAAGCGCAGTAGTTAATGTTTGGTTTTACAACCAACCAACCATGTGTTGGGTTCTTTCAGCCACTAAGAAAGCACCATTTAACTGCTCTAGGGATCAAAGTGGATATGCTGGGTTCAATTAAAATTGCATCCTGGATTCAGTCCAGCAGCCCTAGTCATCACGTTATCAAAGAACCCATCCCACTGGCCTGTAGTCGTTTCCATCTCTCCTCTGCCCAATGGTGAAAGCCAACACAGCAGGGAGCCCGACTCGCTCACCCTGCATCCTCAGCCCTGACTGACACGTGCAGGCAATCAATCAATTGTACTGAATGAATGAATGGATGAATGAGTGAATTTTGATCCTACAAAGATAAAAACTACCCTATTTTTCTTTTTTGGCTTCAAGCAATAGAAATTTATTTTCTCACAGTTCTGGAGGCTAGAGTCCAAAATCAAGGTGTCGGCTGTTATACGCTCCCTCTGAAGGCTCTAGGGGAGGACCCTTCCCTGCCTCTTCCAGCTTCTGGTGGCTCTAGGCGTTCCCGAACTTGTGGCTGCATCACTCCAATATCTGCCTCTGTCTTTACATGGGCTTCTCTTCTATGTTTCTGTCCACACTCCTCTATTTTTAAAAGAAGTAAGAGATTTTCCTTTCAAACCCACACAAAACATTAACGTGGGTGGGTGTATTTCTAGGACTAGGGCTGATCTCAAGTGAAGCACTGCATCTCGTCTTTTTTTGGGGGGGGCTGCTCTTCGTTGCTGCACGCAGGCTTTCTCTAGTTGCGGCGAGGGGGACTACTCTTAGTTGCGGTGTGCAGGCTTCTCATTGTGGTGGCTTCTCTTGCTGTGGAGCACGGGCTCTAGAGCGCAGGCTCAGCAGTTGTGGCGCACGGGCTTAGTTGCTCCGCGGCATGTGGGATCTTGCCAGACCAGAGATCGAACCTGTGTCCCCTGCATTGGCAGGCGGATTCTTATCCACTGCGCCACCAGGGAAGCCCGCGTCCCGTCTTTATGTGTCTGCATTGTAAGCCTTCATTCCTTACCGATAAGCCTTGAACTGGTCGATTTAATCTCTTCCATCTGGTTCTGTTTCTTGCACTGTCACTTGATTCTGTGCTTGGGTGAAAGAAGGCATCCTGATTGTCCTGTTCTAGGAACAGGGGTTCAGTGCATGTCTGTTGGAACTATTCCCGTCTTTGCTCCAGATGGAGGGCTAACATTACATAGAATTAAATCACGCATAATACATGTTCCCATTCCGTTAGAATTTCTTTCTAAAGTTTCAGTTATGCTCACTTATGTTCATTTTTTTTTGTCTTTACTGCTTTCCATACAGTAAAATACAACTTTGCAGGAAACACGAGTTCTCAGGGCAGTTCGGGAAGTGCTGGGTTAAATAAACAGCCAGATTTCCTCACTGCGGGATTTGTCAGCCTTCAATATGCTCCCAAGCACGGTGAATCTCCAAAGAGGGTGACACTTTGTCAAAATCTCCGGATTTGTTTGATCCCAGAAACCTTTTAGTGATGAATTTCTCTTTGGACTAGTGTTTCACCCAAGGCATTTTGGAGAACAACAGCATATATCTTCTTTGTTGTTTTTCCTTTGTTTCTTTTATTTTTTTTTTTTTTTGTGGTACGTGGGCCTCTTACTGTTGTGGCCTCTCCCTTTGCGGAGCACAGGCTCTGGACGCGCAGGCTCAGCCGCTATGGCTCACGGGCCCAGCCGCTCCGCGGCATGTGGGATCTTCCCGGACCGGGGCACGAACCCGTGTCCCCTGCATCGGCAGGCGGACTCTCAACCACTGTGCCACCAGGGAAGCCCTGTTTCTCTACATTATCACATTTTTTCTCCAAGGTTTCCCTAAATATAAAATGATTTTCTTTTCCTGGTTTTTCCTCTATCCAATTTTGTCTGTCCCTTAACCAAAAAGTCTGATTTAAACAAACAGGTATTGAACACGTTTGCAATTAAAATTAAATTAAATACCTTTAAGTGTTTGGCAAACAGAGAAAGCGGCTTGGGAAATCTCAGGCCCCTGAGTGCTGTTGTAAGGAGGGTGATCACAGTTGGTGTTCTACCTTCCCCAGGAAAGGGTGAGGTGGGCTTCCCTGCCAGGAGGCAGCATGAGTGTAGGGTCTGGAAGTGCCTCTGTGACGTTGTTCCACAGCCGGCAGTGATCAGAAAAGCACTAGAAACACTTATCCCAGTGAAGGTTTTTTCAGAATCCTTATAGCCCTAACTTATAACTGCCCAGTGTGTTTTGGCGCCTTGAAATTTTCATTACTTGCTTCTACAACGTTTCTTCTTATTCATAAAAATGCCAGATGGCACGCATTCATGTTTTAAACTGGAGTGAATTCGAATTAAAGTTAATTTTTGTTTTGGCAGGGTGTCTTTAAGGCTATGTGACCACCTTGAGAAAAGGGTCTATTTTCAGATCTCAGGAGTCCTCAAGGCACAAAGGTCGGGAGAACATAAAACTCATGTCCAAGACGACCCACTGGCAAACTGTCCCCCTCCCCAGTGACCACCCCTCTCTTGACGTCTTGCAAGGGTCACTCACTTCAGATGCAGTGTGACAAGTGCCAGTGCTGGCGTGGAGCCATGGAAGGGGGCCCAGAGATGAGAGGGTGGGGTCAGTCACCCGGAGCCTCCTCTCCCGACCACATACCACAGACCCAAGTGTGACACCCCTTTCACCCACTGCAGCCCTGTGTCCCCAGGTTGTGACAAAGCCAGAAAAGCTGTTAGATTTCTAGCTGCCCTGACCCAAGGTAGTCACCCAGCCTGAACAACTGTCACGAAGCCGGGTTGAATAGATAGATTAACTCCTTCAAGGTTACTATGGAATTTTCTACCTTCAGTGCATTTCTAGCAGGTTGTTTCGTTTACTTATTTTTGTATGCTGTCTCAGGATGTGGGGTGGACTTGAGAATTGTTTGGGGTAGGAGAACTTTTTTCTGTGTCTGGCTTTTTCCCAAAAACAGGGATTTTTGGCATCTGTTCCTCCATTGTGTGGCCTTTCCCTTTTACCCCGCATAAGCCTCTGAAACCTTCCTCCCCATACGTTCCCTCTCTTCCTCTCTTTTCTCCAGCCCTACGGTTTCCTGCCCCACCTCCCCAGATTTCCTTCCTGCCCCTGTGCTGTAGCTGGCCAGGGGGATTGCAATCCTCTCCTCCTCCAGCCACAGTAATCCAATCATCCTTTCCTCACTGCCTGCCTGTGAATGAGGGAGTTGTCCTGGCGGCCAAATTAAATTAAGGGCTATGCTTGCAAAATTCACAATTTATTCCGCTGGGGCCTCGGTGAAGACCCTAAAATTCAATTTAGCAGACTGGGGGATCAAGACAAGAAATCCCTGAGGTGGGGCTCTCAGCCTCTTTCATCTGGTTGCTGTGAGCTGCAGCCTGGTGTGCTGGAAAGAGCCTGGACTTTGGAAGTTAGACAGATTTGACTTTGAATCAAGACTCGGCTATTGGCTGCTGTATGATCTTAGGCAAGTTACTTAACTTCTCTGAGCCTCTTACCTATAAAAAGGGGATAACAGAACTACCTACCTTTTGGGACACTGGTACAAAATATGCAAGTGCCTGGTACTGAGGGAATGCTCAATGAAGGAAAGTCCTTACTGTTTAGATTGGGCCTGTGGAGTATAAGAAACAGAAATGAAGCCGAGGAGCTGGCGAGAAGGCTCTCCCCCGTGGAGGTCACAGCTGTCACTTTGCTAGAGTTGCACCAGCCAGCTGGACGGTGATGGAGCCAAGGGTTAACCTGGGTCACCGGGACTGCACCACCACCCACACAGGGCAGAAGGACATCATCTCGGAAACTCCAGCGTGGATGTCTCTGCCTTGTCTGAAACGACCCCACGTTGAGTCTGTTTCTTGCCTGGCACCAAGTAAACCTGTTCTCCTGCTCTCCCTGCTGGTGAATATCTTATCTGGGGGAGGGGAGAGAGCGTCACCAAGACCCCTGGAAGTGGCTCTTGCTAGAGGATAGAAATCCTCCCCAAAGCCCTGCAGACTCTCATTACCCAGCACAGGTGCTGAGCTCCTGAGCTCTTCAGCAGCGCTTCCTGACCGGGAGACAGCATCCCATACCTTCCCGAAGCGCGCTTGGTGATGGTGGTGAAGGGGACGACAAAGGAAGGGAATTACTCATTTCTTTCTTTCCTTCTTGGAAATCCAAGGTGGCAGTAACATCAGAAAGACAGCGCGTGCTATCTTCTCCACATTCTCAAACCCTCTACAGGTAATGACAGAAACAATGGCTATTGTTTACATCAGCCTTGTACCTATTTCCGGCCCGTTCTCTTTAATTTAGTGACAGAAAATGCTCCTCCACAGAGAAGTGGGCATGGAGCCGGGCTGGGCCACCTCTCTGACTACAGTTGCTGGTCCTCCAGTGTACAGTTGTATGCTGGCATCAGGTGAGATTCCCTCCTTCCTTTCCGTACTCTAAGTGCGGTTGGCGTTAGCCCCCAGAAGCCAGCAGGCATGTTCCCCATGATGCCGAGTTTATCCTAGAAACAAGCCCACCCCTGCCTTCCTGGTATTTGGTTATATGAATCAATTTACTTCTTCTTTTTGTTTGTTTGATTAAGCTAGTTGGAGTGGGGCTTCCCACTTGTACAGTCTAATGAGTTCCTGACTCATCCAAGTACCAAATCGAAAGGCTATGGGACCCACAAGTGCAGGCTCTGATCCTGACCCTTGACTTTGGTCAGTGTTTGAAGATAGGATGTCAGGTGCCATGAGCCAAGTCTGCTTGTTTAGAAAGGAAACGTTCTTGTTACCACAGCCCTTGAAAGTTAAGACTTGGAAGAACTTGGAGAACCGGCTGGAGGCATGTCGCCTGTGTCCTCAGATTCTTCCGTACTGAATACCTTTGGTTTTTGGTTACTTCAAGGTGCCATGTTGAAGGTGTGTCTCCACTGATTGTTGGAAACTCACTGGCCTTTTGAGTAGTGGTCATTAGCTTCACACTTGGCCATTCCGTGGGCTTTGACCACTGGCCTACAGGAGCCCCTCCCTCATTGTAAAGACTGGCTCACGTGAGCCCTTCAATAGATCTTGCCCATCAGTCTGCCTGGAGGGGGATGCAGAGAGACCAGGAGCCTAGTTTGCCCAAGTCAAACAGAAGATGAATGTATGAATTTACACAAGCGATGGCACCTTTCTGGTTTTTCGCTTTCTCACCTGTAAACAGAGGGTGCTGAACTAGAAAACACGAAGTCCTTTTAACTCCAGTAGTCTACGATTTTTCAATATAATTTATAAATGAAAGTCTTGGCATTTGGAGTGAAATTAAGGAGCCAAGACTTATGTGAAGCTCTTCCACCTGAGCAAACACTACGCCCACAAAGTGTAAATTCCCACGGGTAAGGAAAACAATAGACCACCCTTGGAGTGGGAGAGGGAAGGTTCAACACGTCACTGGGAGACAGACCTCTTTTCTCAGCAGCAAATAACACTCCCACTGCCAGATAAGATGATTATTAAAACCAAGGAGAAGTGAGGGGCACAAAATAGACTTTTACCTGTAGTGTGAGAACCTCACCAAGGAACTAAATCAGCATGGTGGATAAGCTAGAACTCTTTCTGAGTACTACTCAGTCCCATTGGTATATTTTGTAATGTCAGGGAAAATCTGGTAAGAAAATTGGGAAGTGTTAGGAAGAGAGGTCATGTACACATATAAAAATGTATATGAGTATAAAATTCTTTTAGATGCTTCTCCATGGTTTTCTGACAGTTAGTATTGTTACTACAAAGAGGTCAGAAGTCAGTCTGGTGTTTTTTCTTCCATCAATAATTTGTTTTCCAGGGGGTGTTATTTCCTACCTGGATACTTGTAGCACCTTTTTTTTTTTTGTCCTTGGAATTCAAAAATGTTTTAAGTATGTGTCTAGATGTGGGTCTTTTAAAATTGATTTATCTGAAATATGTGAGCCCATTCAATCTATGTATACTCTGGTCTCTTTCCAGCTTGGAAACGTTTTCTTCAATAAAAGTTTTTATAACTTCTTTTTCTACTGTTCTGGGGTTTTTGTTAATAGTGCTATAATTCTTCAGTTGGATTCCCATTCTCTTTCATAGTATCTATTTCTTTTTTCAACAATTCTTCCTTTTTCTGTTATCATTTCTTTCTAACTCAATGTTCTTTTCCTATACATTCTGGTAGACTTGTCAAGATTATCCTCCAAATCACTGATTCGATTTTCCTTTTTCTTTCTTTTCTTTGGCTGAGCCGCATGGCTTGTGGGATCTTAGTTCCCCAATCAAGGATCAAACCCAGGCCGTCGGCAGTGAAAGCGCAGAGTCCTAACCACTGGCCTGCCGGGGAAGTCCCTCACTGATTCCATCTTCTACACTGTCAGTTTTGCTTATTTCCACTTCCACAATGGAGTTTAGCTGTTTGACTGCATTTTCGCCATCCATTCGTATCTCATCTCTCTTCATATCTCATGTTATTAACTTTTTTAAAAACCTTATTTTTTTTAAAGAACTTTTAGGTGTACAACAAAATTGAGACGAAAGTACAGAGAGCTCCCATACACCCCCGCCCCACACATGCACAGCTTCCCCCATTATCAACATCGCCCCATCAGAATGGTACATTTTTTACCAAGGATGAAAAAATGTCCCATTTTTGGTACACTTGACACAGTACAATCAATGTTGACATAGTACAATCAACCGGAATGAATAGGGTGTTTGACTTAGGGTTCACTCTTAGTGTTGTACATTCTATGGGTTTAGACAAATGTGTTATCACATACCACCATTATTATAATATCATATGGGGTATTTTTACTGCCCTAAAAATGCTCTGTGCTCTGTCTATTCATCTCACCGGATCCACCCACAGCAACCACTGACCTTTCTACTGTCTCCATAGTCTTCTCCTTTCTAGAATGTCATATAGTTGGAATCATCTAGTATGTAGCCTTTTCAGATTGGCTTCTTTCACTAGTAACATGCATTTGAGTTTCCACTATGTCTTTTCATGGCTTGACAGCTCATTTCTTTTAAGTGCTGAATAATATTCCATTACCTGGATGTACCATAGTTTATTTACCTGCTTACCTACTACAGGACATGTTGGTTGCTTCCAAGTTTGGGCAATTATGAATAAAGCTGCTATAAAAATCGTGTGCAGGTTTTTGTGTGGACATAATTTTTCAGCTTTCAATTTTTTTGGTAAATACCAAGAAGCATGATTGCTGGATTGCATGATAAAAGTATGTTTAGCTTTGTAAGAAACCATCTTGCTATGGTGTTAGAAATCAGTATAATTCTTACCCCTGTGGGAAAGAGTGACAAGAATTGGGAATAAAAGGGGTTTCTGTGGTGCTAGTGGATGGATATAATGAGAATTCATTAATCTATACACTTCAAATTTGTTGACTATTCAAAGTGTATGCTATACTTTACTAAGGATTTACTACAAAAATTATTATATGGCAGAACTATCTAAGAAAGCAATGAACCATACAGGATAAATGCACATTTAAAAAAAATCAGCTTGTAACTTTTCATCTGAGTTTTTTATGTAATTTACAAAGACCATGTCTTTTTGTAATCAAAGATACCTTAAATTTTTCTTTTGTTTCCTGTAGTAAGCCTGTTTCAGAGGTCTGCTCCTTTCCCAAGTCTTTAGGGATATCCCTTTCCTCTTTTCCTAAGCTATACCTTAGTTGTTTCTGTTCACCTACCCTCAAATGAGGGAGTATTTGGCAAACCAGTGATGTCCTTGTAATATCTACCACGTGCTTGGTAGTTTACAAATATGTCAGCATATACGTTTGTGCCTTATTCTCACATATCCCAACACCTTACACCAGAGAAAAGGGTAGGTCTTTTTTTCCCTAAAGTCTTGACTCTTAGCCCTAACAAGGTGCTAACAGTTCCTTCGAGTTTCGAGAGCATCTGCAGAAATAGCCCCCACACAACCCTTTGTTTGGGAATTCTGGCTCCTACAGAAAGGGTTCAGAACTGTCTAAGACTGGGAGGGCATAGTGCCTGGGGCTTCTATGGGTTTGCAGAAAGATCCACCCTGAAGAGGAGATGAATCCCAGAGCCTGGGATCTGTGGGATCTGAAGTTTCCACAGGTGATGGAAGCTGACATCCTGCTCACAGGGAAAAAGCTGAGATCCGGCAGTGCAGGACCTTCACGCCAGGCCTGCAAGGGGGCCTCACCGAAGCCTGCCTGAACAGCAGCTGCAGTGGGTGGGTGATGAGGATGTGACCTCCACAGCAGGTGGGCTGCAAAAGGAGCAGGCAGTGACCGCAGAGCCTAAGAACAAAGGGCCTGTTCCCAGTTTTGAGGAGCTGCACACAACAACCGATATTTAAGCTTCTTACTGGACTTGGTAAGTAGAGGGTTCAGATCCAGATTTTACTGTATTTAGAATAATCCAGAAATGTGACTTTCATTGCACTTGGGTTTTGTGCAACGAGTCATCCTGGTTACACAGAAAGCGTTCTGGGAAATCTTCCGAGTAACCCTGCCAGGCAGGCATTAGTATTCCCATTTTACAGATGGGAAAACAGAAGCACGAAGTTGGGTAGTAATTTTTCCAAGGTCCACGGCTCATTGTGGCAGAGTCAGTATTCAAATCCAGGACCGCCAGATGACCGAGCTCTTAACCAACTACATTTTACTGTGTCTAGGGCATGAGAGTTATATGAGTTTTTATATTTTTATGTGTCTTCCTAGGAATCTTTACAGGAAGTTAAACCAGAAACCCTCTCTTATATTTTGTAATATGTTCCTTCTTCTCATCACCTATGACTTTGGATTGTTCCTGAAAGTTGATGGATAATGCTGCTTTGTAAGAAAGAGAAATGCTTCTTGACTAATCTTAGGAGAGATAAATTTCTAGATTTTTACAAACTAAAAAGTAATACCAAAAAAGAAAGAAGGAAGGAAGGAAAAAGACCCAGGGTCAAAATCAGGGAAGAAAGCTTAAGTTATTACACCTTTTGGATTAATAAGAAAAATAGGAGACAACAGACCCTACTTATCAGGGGCTCTGCATTTGAAGACGACCAAAGTATTAACAGAAGAAAATAGGAATCATGCCAGATATCTTTGCTAAGGTTTACTATATGGTCATATCAATTTCCAAGGCTTAGATGTCAAAGTTTGGCTTTGTATATTTTATGGTCCTGGCTGCTTGCCAAGCAAGACATACAAATAGTTATCAGGTTGTTGTTTTTGGTGAAGTGTAATTTTATAACAAGCTTGAGTAGCCTTTACAACAAATGCACTATTGTCCCCTGCATTTTATTATGCAGTAGGTGAACTAACAACGTTAGACGATGGCTCTCCCACTGCTCCCTGAGATTTGTGCCTCCTTGGGAACGCACGCAAGGCAGAGGGCAGAGACAGAATATTCTCAACATGTGGTGACTTCCTAGCTTTAACTGCCCCGACAGTCTGTGGCTCTGTGTGGAGAGATCGTTACCATGAGTTTCGAGAAGGAAGAATGCAGTCTTTAAGTTGTAATTCTCTAGAGGATATCAAATGATCAGAAGGAAAACCATGAAGTCAGTTCAGCTTCTGACTCTAAATTTCAAACAAAAAGAGGAGTGATAGGAATGGAAAGTTGTGGGAAAACATACTGTGTACATTTAGAAATTATTGCACCTAAATAGTCTTTTTTCTTCATCCCTCTAGTGAGTCACTGTTTTCTCTATACAAATTATATCATTGCCTGTTTCTAAGAGGACAATCCAGGCAGTTTTGTCAAGATCAGGATGGAACCAGCCAAAATACAATTATCTACACAAAAGCCCCAAGTGCTTGCAGTATCTGAGGCGGAGGCGTGCAGCCAAACAGGCCGAAGATCCAAGGCACACAAGGCCAAGCGGCCTGTCATAACTCTCGAAGCAGCTTGACATGTCATTCTCACAAAAGCGCATGCCACTTGTCATGACATTCCGGATGGTACAGGTTGCATCACATGTATATAGTTATATGTTCAACTATAATTTATGATCACACCAGTCACAAACGGGGGATGAATCAGCAAAGAATATAAATACATACTGGGTTCTGCCTAATTCCTTTTAAGCCTGTGGCAAAGTGGTACCCCATGTTCTCAGCCTCTGCCTTTCTCTCTGACCAGCCACCACTTAATATCATTTAAGTTAATAATATGGGTTATGAAGTCCCCATTCATAACACAAATTGGCTGTGTATTTTGAGACTCAAAGCTACAAGTGTGTAGCTATTTTCACCCAGGCACAGAGTCTATGATTCATTAGTGAAAATTCTCATATGGCTTTTTTGTAAGATGAGGTATAATTTGTCCAAAGTCCACAAACCAAGACCTAATTAGGATTACTTGACTCTTAAACTGCTCCAGTAGTGAATAAAAAGTTAATACTGATCTTCCTAAAAATGATCTGACAATACAAATCAAGAGTCTGAAGAACGTCTGTACCCTGTCGGAAACAGACTTATAAGAAATAATCAGGGCTGTGGACAAAGATTTAAATGTGAAGATTCTTATCAAAGTTTATTTACAATAGAGAAAATTTGGAAAAAAATCTAAGTATCCCACAATAAGAAAATAAATTATAGTCTCTTTATATGAAGGAATATTATGCAGTCATTAAAAAGCATGTCAGAAAAATTATAATAATACTAATACACTCAAAATTAGCAGTCATGATTAAAAAGTTAAGATATTAAATTTTATATATATCAATACTATGATCCTATACTATACTATTATGCACAGAATAAATACTGAAAGAAAAGACAGTGAGTTACATTGGTAGTTATGGCTGAGTGGTACTGATTCTGTTTTCACCTCTATATTTTTCTGTATTTTCCACAAAATACAGTGTCTACAGTGATCTTGTATTCGTTTTATATTCATAAGAATAATACACAATACAAATTAAAGATATATCTGGATCATACAAAGCACTGCACAAGATATAAAGCTAGGGAATAAAAGCTGCTCTGTATATGTAACTTTTAAAGGAGTGGTCCCTACATCAGCATCATATAGAAACTCAGAAGCCCTCAACCGTGTAAATCACTGATGGGCTCTAGGAGCTTTGACATGTAAATTACTCAAGCTCTTCTCCCCACGCTAAGGACACATTCTCCGTAGACAGAGGCTTACAGAATCCCTTGGCTCGTATTCCTCTGCCTGTCCCATAAAACATGACCTAGCAAGTCCCTTTCAGTCAAGTCTGAAAGAGGAGCAGAGGGCCCCAGGTAACATGATGCACCCAGAGCACGTCTGCAGCTCTGACAGGTGCAAACAACTCCACTCGTCTAAATATAAATGGATTTAAGCAGTTTGGAAACAGTCTTCCCCACTTTCTATTCTGATCTAGCAAAAGAATGTTCTCTTCTTTAGTTCTGACTCGATGCTGGTTATTTTTATTTAGATTCACTTTGCAATCACTTTCATTCAAAGAGAAGCAATGTTAGAATTTGAAGAAGAAAAAAAGAAAGAAAAAGATTTCTCTTCCAGAATCTTGCATGATTTGAGCTGTTTTTGAAATGTTTTCAGTTGAGGAGCAGATAAGGCATTAACAATATATTTTCAAACTTTCTGGATGAGCAAAAAAGCTGCTGTTTACACATGCAGAAGGAAGCAGCGTCCAATATTTAAGCCAGAAAGAGGATCTAATTTTTAATCAATGGCGTGGAAATTCTTTGGGGGAACGTATAGAACTCTGTGCCATTTCCAATTCCTGCCATGCTCTCTTCCCATTACCCCTAAACTCTAACTCCCCCTTCAGGATCCTGCTCAACGGTCACTTCTCAAAGGTCAGCCTTCTCAGACTTTCCCCTCCCCTGCCCCACTGCCAGACATGCACAGTCTTCCTCTTAGCTCCCCTAAGAAAGATTTGCCTTTCACACATTCATCCCACATCATTATATATTAGCTTAAGAGCTTCTCGAGAGTAAGATAATATTTCACTCATTTTTCCATTTCCAGCACCCAGGTTTACGGTAGTTAATAGTGTGCTGTTGAATGAATGAACAAATGTGTAAGAGAGAACTGAAAAAGTCACAGATGAGCCCAAGTGCAAGAAGAAGACAGTGCTACTAACAGCCATGAAAAACAACAGCTTATGGTAAAAAGATCATTAGCTATGCTTAGCCACTGTTAGGCTTCCTGGTTTTTGCGGGGAGGAGGGTTGGCTTATTAAATGAAATTAAGGCTACAATTCAAAGCCAGATATTAGAAAAGGAACTTGGTATGCATTGACTAACAGGTTGAAATTTTCCATTTTCAGTTTCCCTCTTTGTGGCTATAACATGAAAGGGTGAAGCAAGACTGTGTCTAAGGGCCAGTCCAGCTCTCAGGTTCTGGAACTCGGGACTGCTGTGAATTCTACTGGAACAGTTCTCCAGAGCTTGCATCCCAGCTCTATCCTGATCGCAAAGACTGCACTCTTTGTAAACTCATAGACGCTACACTCCTACCTACCAAGACCGGGGTGTGCCACAACTAAGTTTAGCCCCACTCTCCCGGACTGAAATAGTCACCTAAACCACAGAGATGATTTCCTAGATCTATGTAAGGAAGATGCTTCCAAAACCTAACATTATAAAATTGTATTTACTTGTCCCAATTCCTTCCCAGTTTGGTTCAGATCGCCCTTTGCCTGCATACATTTTGCAATACCTGTTGGCTTTTTATCTCTGCCCACTCCTCCAGCATGCTCCCTCCACTTGAGAAACGTAGCCAGCACTTGGCATCATAAATCTTCAACCTACTCATCAGCTAATAAAAGGGGGTTTAGGGTTGGCAAAGGGAATATTGCACAGAAACTTTATTTGCCAATCGCCTACCAATAGCTAATTTCACAGGTGGTCCTTTATCAGATTTGTCCATTGAAAGAGAAGGAAGAGGACTAATGATCACCCTTCAGACAGGAAGACTGAGTCTGGGGAAGCTCTCTATGGAGCTGAAGGCTTCAACTGGATTATTGTAGTGGACTAGCGTTTTTGTCCTACATTCCTAGTAAAATTAGAAGCTGCTTTAAAATTTCTTACAGCAGAAATTCCCATATGCCATAGTCAATGTAATGAATTTTCAGAAAGCTAAACATATGCAATGTGAAGGACTAGCCTCTACTCTGAGATTATGCCCTTCCTGCATTTTATTGTTATTGCTGTTAAAGAGTACTTCTTTTAAAAATAAAAGATGGTAACAGAAGATGGTAGGATTTGTTTGTTTTAGTGTCTACTTGGCACCTTAGAAAGCTGGCAATCCTATATTAATTTTCAAAATTCATTAAAACTGGAAAACTGGGATTCTCATCCCTAAAGTGGCTAGCGCAGAGCTGATCACCAAGGAGATGATATATATGACTATATACATGCATATTTAAATTGATCTCATATGGGAGGAGGGGCTTCTAAGCTCTCTTCTAAGCTCCTCATTCTCTACAGATCTCAAGGCATAGCACAGAGATCACCGAGGCCCTGTGGTACAGGCGGAATCTGTTCATGCAGATTCAATTCAGGTAGTTTCCTCGAAAATATACCTACCTGAGAAACCCTCAACTATATATGCGGTATTCTGTGAGATGGGTATTGGTCCTTTGCCCCAATAACAACTTCATAAAAAGGATTTTACTGTATTCCTTTCACAGTAACACCTGGACCGTGATGGGCACAAAGCAAGCGTTCAGTAATTACTTACTTTCGACACTATCGCTGGAGCTGGGGATACTGATCCCGAAAAGGCTCCACCCAAAACGGAGGGGAACGCATTTGGCATTCTCTTGGGGCTCCTCTGGGCTCCACGTGTGATGGGGGAAGTAACTGTCATCTGCGAACCCCCGGTAGCTGAAGTGTAAGACAAAGGCGGGGCGGGCGGGACGGCGGAATACAACTGCAACCAGGTCCGCGGGTGTAGAATGACTTTGCCCGGCTAGGACTTTGCCTAGGGAGAGGGAACTCTGCCAGCCGCCGGCGTCCAGCCCTCTTGCTGTAACGGGATGCTAGGCTGTAGGAAAGTGCCTCTGCCCCCTGGCGCCGGTCCTCGGGCTTCTGATGAAATTATGACCCACCGCCCTCTTCGCAGGCCCTGGACGCCAGCCCTATCATTCCGGGCGCGCAGCCGATCACGTGGCGCGGCGGTGCTCTGGGGGACCGCGGCTCCACGGCCATTGGTCGACGGCGCGCGTCCCGGGCGCGCCCATTGGCTATGGGGGGCGTTCACGTGAAAGGGGGTCTAGGATAACATCCCGAGTGGGGAGAAGTGGTCGCAAAGTTAAAGGGAGCCGTGCGGCGGCTGGGAGACCGAGTCCCGTGTGAGGGGCCGCAGGGAGGAGGCGGGCGGGCAGCTCTCGCGCACGGACGGATGCGGCTGCCCGCGAAGGGTGCCGACCTGAGCCCCGGCCCCCGCTCCTGCTGTCGCCGCCGCTGCCCCTGCCACCCCGGCGCGGATGCTGCCGCGGGCTGGCGCCTCCGCACCTCGGGGCTTATGAGCTGTACCAGGTACGTCCCTCCCAAGCCCGCAAGGCCGGCTGCCCGGCCGCGGAGACGGCGGCGAGGGCGCGTAGCGGGGGCCGTCTTTGGTCGTGCCACCTACACTTTCTCCGTCCAACTTGCAATTACACTCTGGGAGTGGGACACTTTAGAAGGGCTCAAGGAGGCTGTTGCTTCCACGTGGGGAGGGCAATCCAGGGACCAGAGGTGGGATGGAGCCTGGCCGGACCCACGTGATGCACCGAGGTGGGGGTCCCGGCCGCGACGGGCGGCCCGGGGGCTGGGGGCTGGGACTTCAGATACTCTTAATCCCTATTGTGACGAGTTCGAACCTGACACAAGGCTTTTCCGCCTGGGACCCGACACTTCTAGAGAGTGTCCCCGGAGTTGAGCGATGGGGTCTCAGCACAGGGGAAAGTCGCTTCGTCTCTCCCCCGGCCTCGATTTCCCGGTACAACGTAGGGAAACACACTTGGTGATCTCTCAGGCCGCCGAGGGCGACGGGACACAGGACGCTGCGGCGGCCGGGGCCTCCCGGAGCAGAGCCACCTCCGGTTCCCGGTCCCCAGACGGGCTGTCCCGGGCCAGCGGGGGCGACGTGGCCGCGCGGGGACGCTCTCGTGGCGCCGCTCCGCCTCGGGTGGCCCTGCTGCCCCGCCCTGGTGTGATAACTAGGGCTCCTCCTCCTCGTCGTCTTCCTCCCCCTGCCGGTCACAACTCCGGGAACCCAGCCCAAGGCCTGCCTCCCGGACACACCGAGGCTCACGTAGTCTGGTGGCGGCAGCCTCCCCTGCCACCTCCCTCCGGGCATTCCGATGCAGCGAGCCAGCTGGAAAGGGGGCTTCCCCGCGGCCCAACAGGTGGGTTCCGGACAGGCGAAGGACCTCGGGGAGGGGTTGGGGGCGGGGTGCAGCCCGGGCCTGGCGGGACCAGGACACAGAGGGCAGGACGCTCTGGCCTGTGTCCTGTTCGTGCCACCCTTTTGAATCCAGAGAAAGGGGTGTGGAAGGGACTCAGTGCAAAAGAGGGGTTAGGGGGCCCAGAACATACTAGAAGATTTGGGCTCTGTCCTGATATTGTTTCCCGCAGAGGAGGAGAAAGTTGAGGACAGACTTGAGGACTTGGAGAGTTGCTAGAAGATGTTGGAGCCTGTGGTCTGCGTGGTCAGGCCTCCTTGGGAGACCCAGGGTCCAGGAGAAGAGAGTGTTAGGGCTTTGGGGGCTGGGGTGCAGAGAAGAGGAAATAGTTCACTTGGCAGGGTTATCCAGGAGCCAAGACTAAAGTGAAGACAGCTGGAGGACTGACTACAAAAGTGAAGTTGAGGTATTCAGGGAAAAGTTAGGGAGAAGAGAACCATCAGGCAGTATTAGCAACCTGGAATGTCAGAGCTGGAAGGGATCTCAGAGGAGAAAGCTCAAGCCCAGAGAGGTTGAGTGACTTGCCCCAAGTGGCACAGCCATGTGCAGGTATTCCTAGGCCAGTGCACTGTGTTTCACATTGAACATTTTTAGATGGCAGACACTGCCATTTTAACTTACCTCTTTCCTATAATATGCCACCTCATCCACAGATACTTATCTCAAAGATGCTTTGGATGATGGTGACAGAATAGAGGAGTCCAAGTGGCTTCTAGGGCTGTGAATAAGGGCCCCATGGTCTGAATACCAAGGGAAAGATGCCAATTTTACTCATACTGTGGCAGCCAAGCCTTTTGGGAGGGAATAAAGAAATGCCGAAGGGGTAAGTGGCCGCGTCTTTTAAAAAATTATACCTGGTAACCTGGTTGCGAATGCTTACTTAATGCTGTTTCAGTGTTCCTGTTGGGTTCTTGGTGCGTCTGATTTTTCTGTCTTTTCTTATCAGAGGACAAGAGAATGGAGGAGGCAATGTGTTGGCCTCAATACAAAAGAAAGATTTGCTTCCTATAAAAGGCACAGCCGACAGTCAGTAGCTCAGCCGCCTGAAACTGTGAAGGTCGTGGGGTTATTTTCTGTACAAGTCGATAGTTTTTAGAGAAGAATCACCACAATATCTAACCCTGGCTGAGAGGGTCTGTTGTTTGTCACTAGAGGAACACGGAAAGCAGTTATGCAAAACTATCCATGTTCTGTCTTTGCATTGCGTGTTAGGGTTTGCCCTCTTTTGACCAGAAACACTGAAATCTACCCTTGGTGCATGTCCGGTCTCTCATGGGGCAAAATTGATCTCCTAGGCATCTATTTAGAAGCAAAGGTTTTGAGAATCTGTTCTGGTCTGAGTAACAGCTACTCACATTCTTGTGACCCTGTCCTGCAACAAACTGGTATCCAGGTCCCATGTCATGCTGTGCTGGTTCAACTGTGTGTCCACATCTCATTCTGGTTTTTCTCCAGACCAACCCTGGTGACTCACATCCCCTGGCATGGGCATGAGAAAGACAGAGCGGCCTAAGAGTCTGTCATAAGAGGGGCCCTGAGGTACAGCCTTATGCGTCCTGTGTTGGAACTGATGATTTTCATGCCATTTGAGGACAAAACACTTGTCCAGGTGCCTTCCTTTCAGGGATTTAGGAAACTATTACCTTGCATGTCTCCGTGGCTACGAGTACGTCTGGGTGTTGGTCATCCCTGTCACGGTCCATGTGGGAATTTCTGAGCAGATGACCAGGAAGGCTTACACCAAACCAGCACTTCGGTGCACCAGTTCTTGGAGACCGATCTGGTTAATAAAAGCTGGAATCTACCTGTGAGGATAGGCAAGGGAGCCAAGAGTCAGATTGCACCCTCTACTGAAGCCACCGGGGTTAGTGACCTCCCTTCCAGTGCTGGTGACACCAAAAAAGTGAAGGGATTCTGGGTAGGGGTGCTTGTGCAATGGGCCTGGAGCAGGAGCCTGGGAAGAATGCCTGGGCCGCCAGGTGGTTCACCTTCCTTTTGCCCTCCATGGAGAATGCTGCAAAACCAATTCGGTTCCAGAAAGTGCCAGTGGAATTGTTTAATTACCTCTGGCTCCGACTCCAGCTTCACCTCCTCACCCCCAGTTCTTAAAGCTTGGTGATAAAAGGGATCTCAGGGGCATGTTTATACTGCTGGGTCCAAACACTGAAACTTTACCAAGGCCTTCAACTAAGCCTTTCTAACCTGCAGGATTAGACCTTGAGAGTGACTGCAGTCCACTGCAAGTATGCAGATTCTTTGCTTGATCTCCTTGTTTTAGAATTGTTTCCACAATAGCTTGAGAGTTTCCCAGTCATTTTCTAATGAGCTGTTTTAAGGTGGTTCTGGAAAGCATGCCTGAGGATGGTTTGCAGGCCTTCGGGACACTCAGAGAGAGCTTGCAGTTGACCTTGTGCTGACTCAGGCAGGGAGGAAGCGGCTACAACAGAGGAGGAACCCCTCCTTCCTCCTCAGTTCACACCCAGGTTGTCAGGGGTGGGCAGAGTCCGGGGGGGGGGGGGGGCGGTGCTGGGATGCAAGACTTTGCCTGCTGTTTGGTTATTTTTAATTAACATTTAATTTAAAAAGCAAAAACTACCTGTATTAAAAGTAGAACTGAACATGTGATTCCAGTGCATTCTAACAAAGTTTTGCAATGAACAGGGGAAAAGAAAAATTCAAGTACTTTGTAAGTATAGGGTTTTTGTTTTGTTTTTTTATGTTGAACCCTCTGCCTTTTTTTAAAAAAGCTGTCTTGCCCAATTCAGTCAGAACTTTCCTTTCCAGAACAATTGAATGGGTATAAGAAAAGATAATAGGGACTTCCTTCGTGGCACAGTGGTTAAGAATCCACCTGCCAACGCAGGGGACACGGGTTTGAGCGCTGGTCCGGGAAGATCCCACATGCCGCGGAGCAACTGGGCCCGTGCACCACAACTACTGAGCCTGCGCTCTAGAGCCCGCGAACCACAACTACTGAGCCCATGTGCCACAACTACTGAAGCACATGCGCCTATAGCCCATGCTCTGCAACAAGAGAAGCCACCGAAATGAGAAGCCCACGCACCACAATGAAGAGCAGCCCCCGCTCGGGGCAACTAGAGAAAGCCCGCGCGCAGCAACGAAGACCCAACGCAGCCAAAAATAAATAAATAAAAGAATAGATAAATTTAAAAAATGAAAGAAAAGATAATAGCCAATTTGCTCCTAAAATTTTTACTTGTTTAACTTTGTTAGAGGAGAAACTATAAGGCTATTTAAGGATATTTAAAGGATAAGATGTTTAAAGGATATTTAAATATCCTTATTTAAAGGATAAGATATCCTTTAATGCATGTTTAGATAACTACATTATGGCTATAAATTAAGATAAGAACATTTAGAAAGGTTGGGTCTTTTCAGACTAATACAGGTATTTGTATTATTATTGTTTTGTCTCTGAATGTTTGTGTTTCCCCACTTGGTCACCACTAAGTGATTCCTGCATCCTGGGGAAGTGCTGGGTTTTTTGGTGGTTGTTTTTGAAAATGGGATCAAGCCCAATACGTCTTCATCCTTTCTCATTTTTAAAATATATTTGATTAAACGAAATCAGAAGTTGAAAATGAGATATTATTTATTGGACTGATACTATTTGTTGGACCAGTGGTCCCCACTCTTGTCAGATGATGAGCGGCATTTTGCCGGTCCTTCTCCTGAACTACCGCCATCACCCCACAGCACCTCCCGGGGCGGGGGTGGGGGGGTAGGGATCGGGAGGCCTGAGAGCTGGTACCCCAGCACACCACCACACACCGACACCTCTGCCGTAGTGAGGGGAGATGTGTTTTGCAACTAATCCAGATCTGTGTTCTGTGATTCTCAGGCTAGAGAATTTAATCCTGATTTCATCGCCGACTTCTTCAATTAGCCCATTGGAACTGTCAAATCAGAATATCAATTTGCCATGGTAATTAGAATAAAAATGGCTTGGCTTTAGGGAGGCAATAGCGTTGGGTGGGTTTTTGGCCCAAGAATCTTAAGATACTTGAGGTGTTTTATTAGATTCATTTTGTTTTCTTGATAAGAGAAGGTCTATTATTTTAGAAAATATTAGAAAGTACAAAGCAGGAAAACAGAAATTTCCTGAAATCCCATCACGTGGAAAATTCTGACAGTTTTAATTATATCACTAGTCTTTTTTCTGTGCATATTTTTCCCTACAAGTCTAGTCTCTATGTACAATTTATCTTCTCCATTTTCTACATTAATCATATATTATAAATTTTTATGCCATTTAAATCTTTTTCCACATAATGGTTTTAATGATGATATTAAATTGTATCACATGGATGTGGTGCACTTGATTTAACTGGATACCTGTTATTGGTCATTTAGTTTACTTTCTCACCCCTTTTCCCTCCATAATGTTGCACTGAACATTTTAGTACGTTAACCTTCGCGCATTTTTAATTATTTCCAAGATTAATACCTGTATGTGATATTAGAACCGAAAATGATGATTTAGAAAGGTTGTGCCCATTAAGACTAATACAGATATTTGTATCATCTTTTAAAATTCTTTCCTAACTCACTAGGTAAAAACAGGCATTGTCTTCTAATCTGAATTTCTTAAGTTACTTGTAATTCTGGACACTTTGCATATTTATGAGCCACTTTTAAATTTCTTTCATGAATTGTCTATTCATGCTCCTTGCTCATTTTTCTACATGGAATATTTGACTTTGTTATTGTTTTATAAGAACTCTTTATAAAAGTATTAAAACTTCGCTGCCGTGCTTTTTGGAAAATGTTTTCCCAGTCTTCGGTTTTTTGGTTTTACTTATTTTTTTTCACTTATAGAAAAACAATTGTTTTTATGAAGTCAGATTTAATTTAATCTTTAGCATGATTCTCTTTGCTTTTTATTCTTATAGAGGCTACTTTCACTGTAGAAAAACACAATTCTTCACTGATACGAAAGATTTAAAAACACTAAATTGCTGGCACTTTTTAAAAGTAAGATATACTAGAATATAAAAATCTGTACATTGAATGAAAGCAAGTGTGGGTCGGTCTTCACTCCTGATTCCCAGTCTCTGGCACCATGCCTGGCACATAGCAAACACCAATCAGTATTTGTGGGAGGAATTAATTTCTTTTTATCGGAGCAAAGCAGTATTTACCAAACTGCATTCAGCAAGGTGCTCCACCAAAAAAAAAAAAAAACTTTCCTTGTTTGGGATAAGTTTAGGAAATTCGGCAAACAGCACGCTGTTTTCATTATTCTCCATGGCCCATCAGTATACTGACAGCCCCAACAAGCCCTGACAGGGAAACCCATGAACTAGTTTTAAAACCAGTGGTTCCGTACTTCTGTGTTTGTTTTAACCTTGGGCCTCTTCCCCCCGCCCCCCCACTTTACACTGTTAATCTCCCCTGAAACCAAGGTCACACTGGACCACACTTGAGGTAATATTGAGCTGTAGCCCCGTGGGCAAAGATGAAGGCAAACGTAGTTCGCTGGTCCCTGTCGGAGGGATGAGCCTGAACATCTGTCTGACCTCCTTGCTGTTTCTTTCCTTCCCCTTGGCCAGGGTTCTAGCCTGCTCTAGCCCCGTGATGGCTGTGGACATTGAGTGCAGGTACAGCTGCATGGCCCCCTCCTTGCGCAGAGAGCGGTTTGCCTTCCAGATCTCCCCGAAGTCAAGCAAACCCCTGAGGCCTTGTATTCAGCTGAGCGGCAAGAATGAAGCCAGCGGGACGGTGGCCTCGACCGTCCAGGAGAAGAAGGTGAAGAAGCGGGTGTCCTTTGCAGACAACCAAGGGCTGGCCCTGACAATGGTCAAAGTGTTCTCCGAGTTTGATGACCCGTTAGATATTCCACTGAACATCACCGAGCTCCTGGACAGCATTGTGAGTCTGACAACAGCGGAGAGCGAGAGCTTTGTGCTGGATTTCTCGCAGCCCTCTGCAGACTACCTGGACTTCAGAAATCGGCTTCGGACCGACCACGTCTGCCTGGAGAACTGCGTCTTGAAGGACAGAGCCATTGCAGGCACGGTGAAGGTGCAGAACCTCGCATTTGAGAAGATGGTGAAAGTCAGAATGACATTCGACACCTGGAAAAGCTTCACAGACTTTCCCTGTTGGTACGTGAAGGACACGTACGCAGGTTCAGACAAGGACACATTCTCCTTTGAAATCAGCTTGCCTGAAAAAATTCAGTCTTATGAGAGGATGGAGTTTGCCGTGTGCTATGAGTGCAATGGACAGACGTACTGGGACAGCAATAAAGGCAAAAACTATAGGATCATCCGGGCAGAGTTGAAATCCACCCAGGGAACAGCCCAGCCACCAAATGGACCAGATTTTGGAATAGCTTTTGACCAGTTTGGAAGCCCTCGGTGTTCCTATGGTCTGTTTCCGGAGTGGCCTAGTTATTTAGGATACGAGAAGCTTGGGCCCTACTATTAGTGACGGCCTGGGATGGAGCCGGGCTGAGTGGGTGCAGAGGAGCCGAGCTGCATCACCCCAGGATGGAGATGGAAGCCCAGAGAAAAGCTGAACTGCCATCAGGCACAGTTTTCGAAAAGAAAGGATCCTAGTCACTTTTTTTCTTCGAGCAGGCAAGCCAGCCAGGCTTAGATCACAGAACTGGGTTCACACTCAGAGGAGATGGGGGTGCGGTCTGTTTGGCACCCGCGTGGTGGCAATGAGGGTCCGAGCAGGATGGTGCTGGAAACAGTCTGGACAGGACCCAGGCCTGCAGGGAGCGCTGGCCAGGCCGGAGGATGGTGGCTCAGTGACGAGGAGCCCCTCTCCCCTCGGGTGTGGGAAGTCAGTCCCCCCGGCCCCCTCTTCCTGTGGTCTTCCCCGCCCACCCAGGGCCTCCCCGCCTGTTGCAGCTGCCCCGTGTCTACGTGGGCTTCACACTTTATCTCTGTGTGTTTGATTTTCTTCCACAGTTCATCTGCAGTTCAGGAAAAGATGATAAAGGCAGATCAGCTCATGACGGAGACAGGCATTTCCTTTTTCTGACCCCACTTAGATATCCCAGCAGAGGACGACACACCAGCTATGAAAAGTCAACCGGCTGCTGTGCGGTGTCACCACCCATGGCAGGCTGGTGCCAGGCAGGACAGTCAGGAGGGGGACACTTTTAGCTCCACCTCTTGGCGCTGGGGGGAACTTTCTAAGCACTCTTACCCTGAGTCACCCGAGGGCTCAATTACAAGACTTGCTGTAACTTGCCAAGCTGGTTTGCCCGTGTCTCTTTCTTCACGAAAGGATTTTAGGATCTCTTTTCCTGGAGAGTCATCTTTTATGCTGTGCTCAGGACGTTTGGATTTGCAGATTAAATGTATCCTCGGCACCTTCAGGAAGTGCTTGGTTGTATCTTGACTGTGATTTACAACCTCCACGTTGTAAACAGCACCTTACAAGCCCCCACGGACTTTGACTTGGTTGTTCTTACCTATGGTGTGTGGGTACGTAAAGGGATAGGGGAGAAGAACCTCACCGAGTTCTCAGATGTCGTTTTCGCTGTTTGCCAACTCTGAAATATCAGATATTATTTGTTCTTAACCACATTGGACTAAAGCATTAAAAGTCTGTTGGTTCATACTGTTGTGAGACTCCTGGGACTTTCCTTGTCAGATGGACCCCCAAACCCTGTGATTTTTCTTGGGCAAAATTGGTTGGTCCTTGGGGGTGTTTAAAAATATTTTTACATGTGTATTTGTAGAAGGTTGGGGTCTTTTTCTGTTCTGTTTTTGTTTTTGGAGCTTAGCTAAATGACTGCCTCATTTTTCTTTTGCCTGACCTTACTAAAGTGAGGTCTTCCTCAGGGAGGAAGGAAGAGGGATGCCCCACTGCCTGGATTTGGGGGCACAGCTCCTGGACTCTGCAAGCAAAGAGTCTTCTTTCACTTGCATTATCCAGATCAGTTGGAAGAGACCTCCCAGCTTCTGTGGCTTTGTAAATTAGCATCAAGCAGGTCTGGAGTGTCTTGGCTCCTAGAGTTTTGTGGTTGGGTTTTTCTTTTTTGAACTTTAAAAAGTTTTGACTTTTTAAATGCTCTCAAGTGGTGTTCCACGGAGTTCTTGTTCCTAAGACTGGCTGTGACTAGTCTGCAATCTACTGCTTTATTTTTTATGTCTCTCCTAGGTGGGCAGCACTGCGGGTTACATGATAATTTATGGGACAGTCACATTTTTTATTTTATGCTGACATTGGGCAGAACTGGGATTTATCTAAGCATGTCTTACATCAGGTACACAGACAGTACTCCCTGTGTTACAAATCAGGTGATCAGAACTATTATGTAACAGTGTAAATATACACCATGGGAAGCAAAACTGATCTTATATAGGTCATGAATTTATTTTGCTTTAGGAAGTCCCACCCTCCTCCTCCAGTTTATGAAGGGTACAAGGTGTACTGTCCTTTCCCTATTAACAGACCGAAGGTATCAAGATTGTTCCCTGTTCGTAAGAAAAATGCCTCAAGTGACTTCTGTATGGTTTTCAGTAATAAGGATCTTAAGGCATTTCCGTGTCAGAATTTGAAATATGGTAATTCAGTGATAAGTATGTCTTTTAAAACACCACAAACGCTCCCCCACCCCTCTTTCCTCCCAGCTGACCCCTGCTTTCCTGCCAGGGGCACTGCTTGCAAGCCCCCTGCCGGTGCACCTGGGTTGCTCACCCCACCAGGCAAGTCCTCACCTGCTGGCAAAGACGCTTCTCTGACTAAAGCAAGTGCCCGCCCGAGGTCCCTGTCAGCATGGTCATGCAGTGAGGTTGCAGCATCTGAAAAATAGTCTCCTTTTTACCAATCAGTCTGTCTCCTTTTGGGGCGGTTCTGTCCCAGGAAATCAACAGTTGGCCTCAGGACCTGCTCCTTCTATGGGCCTTCTCCTTGTTCATAGCTCACAGGCAGTAGACAGGTGACACATTGCAGAAAGTGACCGGTTTCTTTTTTTTTTTCTCACTTGCAAGGTCATAATGTCACCATTTTAATTAAGAAAAACAGCTTTTTTTTTCTTCCAGTGGAAACAGCTTGAAACTCAATTGATAATTCTTACAACTGGTACTGAACAAAGGTGGGGAAAAAAACCCAATCAGAACTGATAACAGCAGGTCAACAGCAGACAGAGAGCAGGAGAAAGGGAATTTTCCATGCAAAGGAGACTGTGCACGTGGATAATTCAAGGCCACAGTCATTTTCTACCCCCAAGTTTGTGTGTTGTATGCTTTCTTTCAACTGAATTACTTTAATATCGTTTGTGTCCGTGATTCATTTACCTAGCCAAAAATAGGCTCACCAGTGAGTTTTGCAGCTGTCCTTTTTTTTTTAACAGCTTTATTGGAGTATAATTGCTTTACAATGATGTGTTAGTTTTTGCTGTATAACAAAGTGAATCAGCTATACATGTACATACATCCCCGTATGTCTTCCCTCTTGTGTCTCCCTCCCACCCTCCCTATCCCTCCCCTCTAGGTGGTCACAAAGCACCGAGCTGATCTCCCTGTGCTATGCAGCTGCTTCCCACTAGCTAGCTATTTTACATTTGGTAGTGTATATATGTCCATGCCACTCTCTCACTTCGTCCCAGCTTACCCTTCCCCCTCCCCTTGGAAAGTGACAGGTTTCTTAGTTGGAGATATGAATGCAGCCTGACCTGTAGGTTTGACCCTCAGACAGCTCTTGGTTATGATGACACGTGGCCCCCTTCCCAACTTGCCCTCAAAGGACCAGCCTTCTGCTGCTGGTGCAGCTGTCCATGGATGGGGAGGCAGCTCCATTTCTGTTTCATATTTATTCCTTGCTATGTCCTGGGGAGCATTTGCAAATTAGGTGCAATAAATAAGCTAGACTATCTAAAGACAGATTTTAAACAATAAGCTTTCAGTGTTTCTTGGAAGATGTGAAGCATTTGGGCGAGTTTGTTTGCTTTTTTAAAGTATTCTTGTTATAGGAGAGCTGGTGAGAAACAATGGAGTTATGTAGTTCTCCAGAAATTAAAACAATTTCAGAGTCAAGGTAGAGTTTATTTCTCTCTAAGATTTAATTTTAATGGTGGCAAAACATTACTCTCTCAATGTTTCTTAAAGATGTAAATCTTGAACTGCTAAAAGAATGTTTTGTGGTTTTGATCTTTGCATATAATTTGCTTTTTTTAAAAGAAGCGTTACTTGTAGTCACTGGGACATTAAATGGCTTGTATATATATGTTTATAAACCAAAAAAGTGTTTGCTTACTTTTCAGAAGTGTCGTTGGCTAGGTCTTCCCTCTCAATGGACAGTGAGTGAAAACCTCGGTGTCTTTCCTGTTTTCCACATGTTAAGTCCCTCGAATGGATGTGGTGTGCTGGAGAAAGCACATGGCTGTCGGCTCTGGGAGGTCCTGATGGCCTGTCTCTCCCGAAATGATCACTGACATTGGGGCTAAGTTACACACACAGTGGGATCTCCCAGGGTCATCAAAGACGACTTGCCAGCGTATCTTCGCTTCCTGAAGTGGGACACCTCTGGACGGGGAAGGACAGCTGTGCTGACGGGCAGCTTTTCCTTGTTATGGTTGTAAAGCGTTGCAGCCCAGGTTGTAAGGTTGTGAATGTTTTTACAGTCTTGTTTATCAGTTCCTCGAGTCGGCTGGACCCATGAAGACTCCAAGAATGCAGCTGTGATGGTGGTGGTTCACTCTTCCTTCTATGTATGTGAATGTAGAAACGGAGACTCATCTTCATTTTCATGCCTAAAAGTGCCTTGTTGAGAAAGTTCCACAGGTTTTAAAAAAAATACATATTTTTGTACACAAAGTTAAAGGGGAAATGCACTTTAAAATCACAAGAATGGATGCCTTTTGTGTGGTGTAAGAGAGTGGTTTGTTTGAATCTCAATGCAAAAATGTAATAAAGGTTGAAAACAAAACTGAAAGTGTCCTGTTTTAAAACTGACTCTCTTCTTAGAGTCAGAGTCTGGGGAGGAACATTTTCAGTCTGTGTATTTCCACATCTGGAATGCCGGTTTCCAAAAGGGACAGGACACAATCAATGGCTAAGTAGAAAAGCTGTAAGGTTCAGAGGAAGGGGGGTAATTGCTTTCTAAGTTGTACAGCAGCCAAGGCTGGGTACACCTAAGAGAGTGATTGCCAGGGAAGTGGTACAGGGGCCCGTGTTGTTCTGAATCATTTTTAATGATCCAAGGGCAGGTCTCTTCCTACCCTGTCACTTGCTCTTGAAGCATATTTTTGACTTGGTGTATACGCAGCAGTGGGAAAACTGTAAGCAGCTATCATAGCTTTGCACTGCTTGATCAGACAAACTCTGCAAGCGGCAAAACCACGCAGCTCCTGGTGGGGCCCTGTCTCCACTGGGTACGGGACATTCACCCTAAATAAGATTTCAGAGATGTTTTATTTCCAAGTTCAAAAGATGGGATGCAGGGGAGGTAAACTGCTGCCAGGTGTTTCCTGCCAATCAGTCTCGGCCACGCCGGGAAAGGCAGTGGTGCTTCTGTCGTGGAACATCAGAGCATTTAAAATCTTAGCACCCAGTCAGTAAGCGCCCAAAGTGAGCTACATGCATGACCGCCTTTCTCAAGCCTGGCGAACACTGCCCACGTTTTTGCCTCCACAGAAATGGGAAGGGGAAAAAAATAACACTGGTTTTATGAATGTCTACTTGTGATTCAATGTGGTTTTCATAATCATTACATAATTCTAACTTGTGAGACAGACATCCCAGAGATGTCTGGAGTAAAAAGGAAACAAAACAAAAAAACCACCAAACCACTTTTCTAGAGCAATGTCCCCAGAATAGCAAATATCCAAATAATTCAGTGGAACATTTATTGCTTGTGTGCAAGGCTGTTTCTAGGTGCTGTTTCTACCCAACCCTGTAAGAGACATGTTTCAGGTGAGTCCTCTGGGAGCCGTGTAAAGTGGTGGGTGGTGCTACCAGAGGTATCAGCAGTCAGAAAGCCTGGGTTCTGGCCTTGACCCTGCCGCCCCCTGTCAACTGCTCTGACGGGGCTCTGAGTGTTTTCAGCAGGAATAAGGTAACCAGGGGCTCTGGCGGTGGCCTGAGTACTTCTCAGAGTTGGCCAACGTGTTTGTTTTTAAAACGGTTCTAAATATAAACTTGGAAGAAGTACCACATACACTATTTGCATTCTTTGTAAGGATCACAGGCACGAAGAGCATTCCAGACAACAGCTTGGACTTCACAAAACCATCAGTGTTCGCACTGTAAGCGCTGTCGGGGAGCTCTTTTTACGGGTGAAGAGTTGAAGGCCCTCAGTGTTTTCCCGAAAGTCACAGAGCCAGTCGGTGACAGCTGAGAGGACTGCGCACGCGGGTCTCTTTTTCTTTTTCCGAGAAGTGTCACCCCAAACTGGAGTCTCTCTCACAGAACTGAGACTAAAAGGGTGATTCTGAGAAGAAGTTCCTCAGGCTAGAAAGATGCGATCCCCAGGGGAGGGATGAACACACACACATCTTTATACACAAAAGGCACATGGCAAGGACCACGACCACACGAAAGCATAAAGGTCAACATTAAATGATTTGGGCATCCTAGGGCCCAGCTGGACAGCAGGATGTGATTGACGGAAGGAAACCACCAAAGGGCCCCGTAGCTCCCCATGTGTTCGAGGAGACGGGCTAGATTCGGGGCCAGCACTGCCTTTCACCTGTAGCACAGGACGCCCCAACCCTTGTTCCTCCCCCTTTGCCATCACCCACCCTTGGAGAGGAGACAGGGAATCGCAACAGAGGTCTTGCCCACGTGGGGTTCTCTGGTAGCTGACACTCATTCCACAGACACTGATGCACTTCCCCGGCACCAGGCCCTCTGCCAGACTTGAGTTTGGCCAAGGTAGGATGCGGATACACAATACTCTTTTCTCTGGAGCCAAAGACAATGATAATCCAGGCCCCTGGCCCTCTACGCCAAACGCAAGATCAGGCGGCTAGATCAGGGCTCGGCAACCTTTTTCTGTAAAGGGCCAGATAGTAAATATTTTAGGCTTTGAAGATCGTATTTGATCTGTGTCACATATTCTTCTTTTTTTAAAAAAAAATGTTTAATGTAAAAACCGTTCTCTGCTGTGGGTCATACACAAACAGGCCAAGGGCTGGACTTGACCTGCTGGCCGTAGTTTGCTGACCCCGATTGAAGAGTCACATAGAAAGAGTGAGACTTCAGAGGTGACTTGTAGACCCTCAGCTGAGGCCTGGAGTCAGCTTTTTAGTTTGTTTGTTTAAAGACCATATAATTTTATCGTCCAAACTGGGATGCTTTTGAGAATGAATAGGGGCGCTCTGAATGACCCTGGAGCGCTCGTGTAAACCAGCAGCTGGGCCAACCCTACTGTGCCAGGCCTGTCGGGCTTACCTATCCTGGGCCTTTGGGATCTTCTCAGACCCTCAGGGAGCTCAGAAAGCCCTGGCCAGTCATGGGCCAGAATCAGTTCTGGCTGCGTAGTGCTTTTGGGTGGATGGGTTATAACAGAGTGGTGATTTTGTCTGTGGTTTAGATGTGTTTTTGTTGGTTAGGTTTTGTTTCCTAATTGTAGTGCTGATGGCCAAAAGCCCTCTGGAAACTCCAGCCAATTCACTCTTAAGAGTAGAGAATTTAAAAGGAAAGGGGTTATTAATGGTTTGGGCTTATGTCCTACTACCTCTCCACCCCAACCCTTGTGCCCAAAAATAGGGCATCACCAAGCTCCCGGAGAAAGTTGTTCATTGTGGACTGAGACACAGGCTGAATCTCGCAGTATTCCAAGCCCCAGTCCCCAGAAAGTACCACTTAAGTGCTCCCAGGAATTCTGCAAACTACAGGGTCTCAGCTCCTCTCTCTCTGGCCCAGCAAGTTCAAGAGGCCTTAAGCACCACAGGAGACCAAAGAAGTAGAAATTCATCTCCAAAACGCTCCAGGCCTCAGCCCTGAAGATCCCCCCTTCCTCCCCGATGGCCATCTTTGTGATGTGGACACACATGCTCTTTGTTTTAAGTTTTGTCATCTCCTATGGCTGGCGTTTACCATCACCCAGTGCTGGAGGAGGGGCAGCAGTGTGGAGAGGACCCCAACGTCCCTGTCCTGCAGGGACCTGAAAAAGTTTTACAAAGCCCCGATACATCCAAGGGGAGCTCTCCACCACCAGATGTGGGTTAAGCTTCCCCGGGTTCATCCCTCTTCAGAGAACATAGCTACACCACACATCACAACCTGCACTGAAAACAGAAAATGACTCCCCACCTGCTGGGCTCACTCCCAGGGCCACCTAGTTAGTTGCCCTCTGGTGGACATATTGGTCCCATTTGAATGTGGAATTAGCCAAGTGACATTTTGCTGAGCTTCTTATCACACCATTTTATTAAAGTTTATTTTAATATTAATTATTCACCATTAATCAATTACCTATTAAAACAAACACTGAAATATCCCCCAAATATTTTCATAAATTCTTTTTTGCACACTGCTTTGCACATTCTGCATGCAATAAGCATTTGTTGGTTTGAATTCTCCAGTCCCCAGCTGCTTTTCTCATCAACTGATCGACGACCTCACACCTTGGGTCCTTCATGACTTACGTTACTTGTGTGTTACTTCTTCTTCTACTACTACTACTACTACTACTACTACTACACACACACACACACACACACACACACACAAAACACAGACTGAAAAGAAAAATCAAAAAGTATTTTCTCTGCAAACTTCCCTCTCACACTGGTTCATTTTTCTGCTTTGAAATGGGGAGCTTCTGCCTCAGAGCTTCTGCAGGTGGTGTGTCCTGTCCCAGCCAGGGCAAAGGCAACACTAAATACACAACACTGCTGGCAGTGACTGCAGCAGGAGAGAAAGAGTGATGCCAGATGCCACTGGTGCTTTCACCCCTACACAGCACTCTCACCCTTATCTGCTCAGCCTCTCCACAATCTCCCCAGAAGGGGGATTTGGAGACACTGGGTTCCAGCTGCAACCTCAGCCCTGCAAAACGGCGAACGACGGGGTTTTACGAAGCACTGGAATCTGTTCTTAAACCAAATCTTACAAGAACCCAATTTGCAAAATAGACAAGAGAGAGAGCTGCCTAAGGTGGATACTGCTGGAAGCAGGGAACCACAGCCATCTCCCCCCACCCCAGACTCCTGAGACGCTTCCTAAGAGCCCTGGGCTCCAGAAATAGAGGCGAGAACCTGTGCCTTAGAGCACAGTTCACTGCCCCTGCTTCCTATGCTAGTGAACGTAGGTCAAAGATATCTTGTAAAATAAAACAAAAGCAAGCTAACAAACAAGCAAACACCCTCTATGGGAGGAAAACACAACGATTTAACCCCATATTACGCAAAAGGACTTTAGTTATGTTTTGTTTACGTTATCAAGGTTAATTATCACCTTTCACAAAAAATCATCGGCTTATTCACACACAACCACATCTGAGTTGCTTATTACGGTACGTGCGTGTCTTACATTTACATACAAAAATTAAACTGTTTGACAAGGCAACTTCTACTCCACACTAACAGTGATACATAAAACAACACTACTGAGTGCTTCTATGGGTAAGCTGACGATTGGGGCCAAGTACTCTGGGGAATATAGAAAGAAAAAGATGTATCACTGTCACCAAGCGATTTATAATCCCTCCAAGGGTTATTTTAGTCTTTTCTTTTCCCAAATTCTACATGTTTTAACTCCATTTACTTGTATCAAACTGAGCCCAGACAGAGAAGCCAATGCTTCTTTATTTTAGATTAAACTTTGTTATTTTGAGATAATGGTAGATTCACATGAAATTTTAAAAAATAATAAGAGAGAGCCCATGTACTTCTTACTGAGCTTCCCCCGGTGGGAACATCTGGCAAAACTGTAACACAACGTCCCACTCAGGATGCTGACATTGGTGCAGTCAAAACAGAACCTTTCCACCACCACAAGGATCTCTCATGTCCTTTTATAGGCATGCCGCCTCTTCCCTCTCCGTCCTCCCACCGCACCCAGGTCCTCGGCCCTGGCAACCACTCTTCGGTTCTCCCTCTCTATAATTTTGTCATTTCGAGAATGTTGTATAAATGGAATCATATAGTATGTAATCTTTGGGGACTGTCTTTTTCCACTCAGCATACTTCCCTGGAGATTCAGCCAACTTGTCCCACGGATCAAATGTGTTCCTTTTTATTGCTGAGTATTACCCCATGGTATAGATGTCCCACAGTTTGGTTAACCGTTAATACACTGAAGAGCACTTCCGTTGTTTCTAATTTGGGGCTGTTAGGAATAAAGCAGTCATGAATATTCATGTACAGGTTTTTCTGCAAACATAAATTTTCACTGATCTGGGGTAAATGCCCAGTGAAACTACAGGGTCAGATGGTAGTCCCGTGTTTAGTTTTGTGAGAAGCTGCCAGGGTGTCTCCCAGAGTGGCGGCCCCATTTTACAATGCCACTGGTGATGTATCCAGTTTCTCCACAACCTATCAGATTTTGGTGGTGTTACTATTTGTCAGATGTGTAGTTTGAAAATATCTTCTCTTAATCTATAGGTTGCCTTTTCACCCTCTTCACATGGACTCTCCCAGAGCAAAATTTTTTACTTTTTATCAGTTTATCAGTTTTCCCCTTTATGGAATCATGCTTTTGGTGTCAAGTCTAAGAATTCTCTGACTAGCCCAAGATCCCAGAGATTTTTCCCTATGTTTTCCTTTAAAAATTTTATAGTTTCACATTTTAAATTTAAATATATGATTCATTTTGAGTTAACTGTTATAGAAGATGAAAGGCTGAGCTCAGAGTTCATTCTCTTTGCTTAGAGAGATCCACTTGTTTCAGCACCAGTGGCTGAAGACGCTTTCTTCCCTCCATTGAATTAATTTGCATCTTCACTGAAAAGCAGTTGGGCATATTTGTGTGGTTTATTTCTGGGTTCTTTATTCTGTTCCACTGATGGCTTTGTCTATCCCTCCACCAATACCATACAGCCTTGATCGCTCTAGCTGTATGGTCAGACCTAATAGGTAGTGAGTCTTAGGCAGTGAGTCTTCCTACGTTATTCTTCTTTTTCACAATTGTTTTAGCTATTCTAGGGATTGGTTTTCCATATAAATTTAAAACTAATCTCCAGCAACAGCTGTAAGTGGCTTTCTATAGTTCTTCCTGTAATTGCAAGCAAATATACACACACACACTGAAAAAAAGAGGTTTAGGTGTGAGTTTGCGGAGAATGGTCTTTCTAGTGTTACCATAAACTACACTTTTACTCTCAGTTTTCCTTGTCACTTTGCTACCTTTGTGCTATCGTTCAGGATGTGGCCATGAATCACAGTATTTCACAAGCCCCGAGTAAGACAACTGTAGAACCAGAGGCTGTAAAGAGATCATGAGATCCAGCCTCCAGTTTTACAGATGCAGACGATGAGGCCCAGGGAGGTTAGGAGACCTGATGAAAGCTGAACAAGAGAGTTCCCAGCAGAAGCCAGCCTACAACCAGGGCTCCGACTGCAGTCCCAAGCCTGGATGTCCTGCCACTCGGCCGGCTCTGAACTTGAAGAAGCACAATTCAGCAGCAGAGCCATTTTCTTACCTAGGTCAAGGTCATTCTTGCATCAACTTCTGCCAGCCTTTGAATCAGGGGCAGGGAGGGAGGCGAGGACGAAGGGAGGATGAGATGATGAAATTCAAAAGGGCCGACTTCTGCTTTTGCCTCCCTAATCAGTTCAGAAGTTTACAGATTTGAATAATTTCTAACATGTGAACAATGGAGGTGACGAAACCACTATAGGAAAATAGGTGTGAGTCTTTGCCCAGTATTACGGTTAATGGTCTGGCTGGGTGAACGGTGGGGAGAATCAAACCTTGAGTCATCAGCTACGAATCGGCCACTAACTGCAAGTCTCTGTGGGAGATTTCATAAGTAACCATCCTGCACCTTGCCCTCAAGGAGCCTGCAATCAACTTGGAAGGAATGGCAATTACTTATTGCCCAAGTGACAGGAAATGTGACCTCATAATTAGGTAACAGTCATTACCAACTATGGGAACACATTCATTTTTCTGGTGCTTATTTCAGCAGAGGTCAAGGCCACCTTGAAGGTGAAAAGTATAACCTCTTGGTGAGAACCACTGAAAAATCAATCGTTTTTTCTTTCTTCTTTCATTAGGCATGATGCATGTCTAGACCAGCTGACAAGCATTCTATGCTGACAGCCCTATCCCTGCTATTACAGTCAAGGCCAAAATACAGCACAGAAGGCAGAAGCATCTGCCTCTTCCCTACCTCCTGCTCATAATTACAGTCCTGAAGTAGACTTAGAGGCACTTAAGACCCTTTTATGTCAATAGTCATACCATAAAGGTAGATGGGCTGTCTTATAGCTTAAATCCTGGAGTGTACTAGTGAACAAAAAAGTAATCATTGCAGATAATTTCCATTTAGCCTTTGCTTACTTTTTCTTCTAATTAAGAGCCAAAAATTTGGGACTTCCCTGGTGGTCCAGTGGTTCAGACTCCATGCTCCCAATGCAGGGGGCACGGGTTCGATCTCTGGTCAGGGAATTAGATCCTGGGTGCCACAACTAAGAACCCACAGGCCGCAACTAAAGATCCCACATGCTGCAACTAAAGATCCCACACGCGGCAACGAAGATCCTGTGTGCTGCAGCTAAAACCCAGTGCAGCCAAATAAATAAATAAATATTTTTAAATTAAAAAAAAAAAAGAAACAGAAACAAAAATTTTCTTTTCTTCCCTTCCTTCCTAATTCAGTCCAACAGTCATTGGGCAGGCACAAGCAGGAGGTTAACAGGCCTGGGCAAGGATGGTATTAAAGCAAGGTGACAGGGGTGGCTTGCAACAGCTAGGAATGATGACCTTTACAAGGATAGTATCAGAGCAGCATGGAAAGGCAGCCTCATAGTTAGGGAGAATGGCTACATACAGTGGATTGAGCAAATAAGCATATTAAGGATAATGGGACCCAGAGAAACAGACAGAAGCAAAGAAGGAAAGGTACGCATGCATACATACATATGTGTGTATGCCTGAGTGTGTGTATAAAAATACATATATTTCCTAGCTCTGTCCACTGGGAGGGCCTGGGAGAAGCAACACTCCAGTAGCATTGCACACACTTAGCACCCAGATCTTGGCTTCTAATATCATTCTGCATGAAAAGGAACCAAGGTTCCTTAGAGAACTGGCTGATCCCGAGCTGGGGCAGGGAAAGTACAAGAGAAGCCAGGAACAGCTTGTTGTGAAGCCAGTGCTCAAGAGTGATGGGCACATGTCAAAATGACACAGAAGCCTGTTTTGCAGAGCTCCTACTGTCAAAATCTGGGTCAATTTGAGCATCAAAGTAATTAATGAAAATAACAGATAATAACCCATTGAATACTAGATTATAATGAACAATAACTCATTTGTTTATAAACAGATACATTTACAAATGGGAGATGAGAATTCTTCCTTGCAATAGAATGCCAACTAGTAAATGTGTAAGAAAGATACAATTAGAAAATTACCATTTGGCAAACATCACGGTAATAAATTCAGGCCCAGAAACATCAATGGGTGCTGAAACAAAAGTGGAAGTGAAAGTGAATGTGTGAATGTGAAAAGTGGAAAAAAAGTGGAAGTGGAATGTGAAAGTGGAATGAGTAATGGAATATTTACATGATATGTATCAATTGCAAAAGAAAAAAGTAACTTTCCAGTGGAGAAATGGGACAGACACTCTCTTAATCAAGTGATCAGAGATACCACTGGGACACAAAGTTAACGGGACAAAGTGACATCACAGGCCATTTGACAGGGTACAATAAGAACACAATGTCACCTTCATGACAATCCTGCTCTCAGTGCATAACCTGGGACTAATCATGAAGAAGCACGGATAAACCTAAGCCAAGGGTCGTTCTAGGAAATGTAATCTTCATACAGGTCAAGGGCATGAAACTCAAGATCTAAACAGACTAGATCATGTGGTGGAGAACTGGTATGTTTGCTACCAAGCATATCATGAGTGAAACTTGGAAGGGTCTGTGTGAAAGACACACAGTTCTTTGTTCTATTCTTGCAACTTTTTTGAAGTTTGAAATTGTTACAAAATTTATTTTTTTTAAATTAAGACAGATTAATAGTTATAGGGAGTGAGAAGAATGGACTGGGAGTTTAGGATTAGCAGATGCAAACTATTACATTTAGAATGGATAAACTACAAGGTCCCACTGTACAGCACAGGGAACTATATCCAATCTCCTGGGATAAACCATAATGGAAAAGAATATTTAAAAAAAGAATGTATATACGTGTATAACTGAGTCACTTTGCTGTACAGCAGAGAGTGGCACAACACTGTAAATCAACTATACTTCAAAAAAATCTATCAAGACAGATTAAGAGTTATAGATTAGAAAGATGACCTGGGACTTCCCTGGTGGCACAGTGGTTAAGAATCTGCCTGCCAATGCAGAGGAGACGGGTTCAAGCCCTGGTCTGGGAAGATCCCACATGCTGTGGAGCAACTAAGCCCGTGGCCACAACTACTGAGCCTGCGCTCTAGAGCCCACGAGCCACAACTACTGAGCCCACGCGCCACAACTACTGAAGCCCGCGCACCTAGAGCCCCTGCTCTGCAACAAGAGAAGCCACCACAAAGATAAGCCTGTGCACGGCAACAAAGAGGAGCCCCCGCTCGATGCGACTAGAGAAAGCCTGCGCGCAGCAATGAAGACCCAACGTAGCCAAAAATAAATAAATAAATTTATTTTTTAAAAAGTGGTGACCTAAGTGACAGTAATGTGTGTGTCAGCACGTGTCAAAGCGCAGTCTGCAGATTTCACCTCCCACGTCAGAAGGGGCTCGCGCCGCACTGCACATCAACCGCCTCATGAAGCACACCGTGGTTCAGCTGATGGGTTTTTCAAAGCCTGACTTCCTCCTTGAAGGAAGTAGTACATTGATTTACATTCTGGACCAAGCCCCTCATGTCATCAGAGACTGTCATAGTGACAGTGAAACATGGATTAAAACTTCATAAAGCAGGCTGTTACCATGCAGTTCTCTCCTGTGAGTCACAGTTAAAAACAGTCATAAGCATATAATTCTCAAGTGTCCAGCTCAGAACATACTCCTCAAAACATTCTGGATGAAAGTGATCCGCACCCACGGGACCCAGCACAAGCTGCAAGTACCAACAACCTCATGGACTTTCTCTGTTCAAGATGGTTTCCATCTTGGCATCTATATGGCCCTCAAAGGAAGGGAACACCTCTCCATACTCCCATAGTTCATCATTAATTCTTCACCAAATGAACACTGGTTAGATTCTTGCAATGGAGAAGGAAAAATACTAATTAAGGAAACATGTCTAAGTGAAATAACGAAGGGAAAAAGTTTCATAAAACTTTAAGGAAAACCTCCCCTGTACCTAAAAGGGAGGTTTCTTACAAATACCATGCTTAGTGTTTGTGTCTAGCAAACCGGAAAACAAGCATCTGCATTCAATTTTAGAAGTTCTTGGTCGTCTATCTGTTAATAATTCTATTATTTGAACAAAATTTCTGTTGGCGTGTCTCTCTCCCATGACTGGAGACAGTTCTTCCTGCTAGTTTTACATTTCGCCTTTTTGGTGGATTCTACTGGCTCAGTCCAAACTGGTGTGAGCTTTTTTTTTTTTTTTTTTAAACTTCCTGTGTTTATGCACCAAACCATACTGCTCCACTTCTGCTGCTGAGAATGTGTGTTGCCAGGGTAAATATGATCACCTGACTGGTACACTGCAGTTCAGAGTGGGAGGGACTCCAGGGTCCAGCAGCTTGGGGGTGGTGCACCGTGCTGGGTCACATGGCCTTAGGGGCCATCCAAGTCCACCAACTGGAGGAACCATGGAAGAACCAGCAGGATCCTCAGTGCCAGCCCAGCACTGTCCGTGATTGTGGCACATTCAGGAAGAACACAACACAAACACCACTGCCTTGACCCAGTGAATCAATGGTCCTTCCTGCTCCAGTTCCTCTGTAGCACTTGGAGGTGACATCAGACATGGGGCTGTCTGCCCCGGGCTGGTTATTCCCTCCTGGTTAGCAATGCTTGTCCTGGATCTCCAGAAACAATCTCATCAGCACTGTTACGTCTGAAAATACGAGCAGCACGTATGTGAACAGCGCCCTGGAGCGGGTAGAGAGGGTTTTCAGGGATCATCAGAAACCCTGAAAACCAGATCACGTTGCTGCAAATGTGGTGGCTGCCGGAGCAGTGAGAGCCCTAGGGATGGAGCTCTATCTGAGGTACCATTTCATTTCCAAACTTAAAAAGCACTTTGCTTCTTGATGTAGGTTCTCCAGCATCTGGCTTCTGCCTACCTCCATAGCCACATTCCCTACTACCCACTGACTCACGTCCCACCCATGCCAAGTTGTCTGGCGGTCCCCACATTCCCCACACTACCTCTTACCTCTAGGTTTTGCTCATAAAATTCCTTCTGCCCTATTGAGTAAAAGCCAGTGTTTGGCTTGGAGTAGATACCCAGGCATGGTGCTGAATTGAGCTGATGAGACCCCACGCCCCTTTTTGTTATGTGGACACACAAGCTGCTGCCATTTACTTCCTGCCCATTCCTTAAGGCTTCTTCTTGGTCTATTTCCCATAAATAAAAGATCTGACACGTCTCAGCAATAGGTTAAGCCCATCTCAGAGACACAAATGCTGATCAGAATTTTAACCTGGAGAAAATAACCCTTTGCATTCCATTAACCAACAACACAATATAGCCTATACAAATATCTCAGGTAATGAAAGGAACTGCCTCATCCAAACTAAAAAATGCCCAGGGTGTGACAGCGGCTTTCCCGTGTTAACAAAGCACTAATCTTCACGGTTCTCAGTTGCTTTGGTAGTCGTCTCTGTTGTTCTAACTCCCACGGGTGAGGATACCAAGGCCCTGTCATTCCCCAACATTAAGGCAAGCTTATAATTTTTCACCCAAACTAGGATGCTTCGGAAGGTCAGAGGGTTGATAAATAATTATCCTAATACATATATAAGTAGGACGGTTCCTGGAAAATTGAGATATATTGCCACACTACCCATCAGGCTTCATGTTTTCCCACACAAAGAGGCCCTCAACAAGCGTTTCCTGACTGGATGTACTTTAGTTTTTTCTCCCCAGTTTCAATTTAAGATCCTTAAGAGCAAGGGTGATGTCTAATGCACCTTCTAGATTACTCATAATGTTGGATTTATAATAGCTGCTCAGAAATACCTGTTGATTGACTTAGAGTGAGACGTTCTTCTCAAGTGAAAATCTCCTATGGGTAGCTGGAAATACAAGAATAGGGCTCTGTTGAGAAGATAAAGCTAGAATATTTGGGTGGGTCTCTAGCATAGAGGAGGCGTGTTAGCTAGAAATAAAAATTCTTCCATGATACTATATATACCAAGGAAAACTCAAGTCAGTGATGAGACCTGAAATAGTTCCCTAGGAGGATGAAATCCTCCTGTCTTCTGCTGACCTAGAACATGACAGAAGTCATGGGCTTGTACTAATCTTAGTACTTTATAAAGTACTTTATAAAGTAAAGTGTGAGAAGGGGAAGGAGAGGAGCTTGGAGATTACTTTGTTTAGGGGGAAAAAAAGGTAATGAAATAAATAATTTTAAGTATACCAGCTTTGATAATGATAATTGAACACAATAATAGTAAAAAGACAGAATCAGACTGTTGAGATAGGAAAGAACCTTGCATCCCCTGTGCCTCCTATTGCCTCATTTTAAGGATGAGAAAATTAAGGCCTAGAGAAGTTAAATGGCATACCTTTTGCCCTTCTGGGAAATTCCTGCGGTGAGAATTTGACAGCATTTAATTATTCACCGATGGTTGCTTTAGCAGTCCTGGGAAAGCTTAAGTCTTCCTTCTAAGGCAAGAATATTTTCCCTCTTTAGATAAGGAAGTGGAAACTTTTCAAAAGTTTTGCCAAGATAAGGGCTTTCTCTTCTTGTTTGGCGACTCCAACCCCCAGCAGGTCTAGGTTAGCAACTGTGGATCAGAGCTGGGAAGCAGCAGAAGTGTGAAGAGGGAAAAGACACTTAGAAGTCATCAGCAAAAGTGGCAACACCTGGCCCCTCATGTGGGAAAATCCCGTCCTTGCCATGTCTAGCACACAGACCGTAAAATGTCAACATCTGATTTAGACATCCCCAGAATGACCTGGAGAGTGCGCGCTCGGAGCAACTGAGGCCATAAATTGATGACAAACCAGAAAGTCCTATTTAAATATTGTTATCATTTTAAGCAGTGACCAGAAATGTCACCCTTGTAAGGTCACTTTCTCTAAGACTCTCCTAATATCTGAAGGGTCTTCACTGTCACAAAATTATGAGAGGCAACACCTGGGCACCTATCATTCACGCATGGACCACTGAAAGGTTGAATTCATTTCCCACAGTTACACAGTGAGTCAAAAGGAAAGTACAGTTTACACTCCACCTATGAGAACCATTTCTGGAAAGATCAGGAAGTCGAAGGCCTCCACCAGCTCTGGCCCAAACTGTCATTTTCCAGTGGTAAAGAATCTGCCTTCCAATGCAGAGGACGCGGGTTCAATCCCTGGCCAGGGAACTAGGATCCCACATGCCGCGGGACAACTAAGCCCGCACGCCACAACTACCGAGCTCGCGTGCCCCAACTAGAGAGCCTGTGTGTCACAAACTACAGAGCCCACGCACTCTGGAGCCTGCGCACCACAACTGGAAAGAGAAAACCCACACGCCACAACTAGAGAGAAGCCGGTGAGCCGTAATGAAAGATCCCGCATGCTTCAGTGAAGATCCCGTGTGCCGCAACTAAGATCCGACACAGCCAAAAATAAGTATAAACAAATAAATAAATAAAACAAATAAATCTTAAAAAAAAACAACAACAATGTGGGGGTGAGGAAGGGGGGAGATGGGCCTTATTGATTCCAGAAACTGACACAATGCTGGTGACAGGGAGTCATTTCAGTCAGGATTTTAATTCTTTGATGTACTTAATGAACACCTGTGGATTGATGAAGTCCTCAGAGAACAGGCCCACATCCAGCCTACTGTGTTGTGAGTCTAGGGCTGCAAGTGGTGACTGAAGTGCAGGCATGGAAACCGAGCCCCATGAGGGAACTGGAAAAGTAAACACCTTTTCTGCCCATCCTGAATAGGTTAAGCAGGTAGATTTTTTTCTGTTAGGTGGAAAGGTCAACCACTCAACTCCAGAGCGCAGGCTACCAAGATGGATGGCTACTGCACCCTTAAGTTTGCTTCATCTGTAAGAATTAGAGCTCAAAAACCAAAAAGTGACCCAGCCAGGATCCTGGCTCTCCCAAGCAATGACAGATAGGCCAATAGCACTAAGTGGAACATGACAGATGTTGGGGGGGGAGGCAGGCTGTAGATGGAGTCAGAGATTGAAAAATCCCGTATTAAGAATGAGAGATCCTGGTTTTATGATTTGAGTTAAGTTATTGGAAGATATCTGGGTATTAAAGATATCAAGGACAGTTACCATGGATACTGTTAAATTCATGGTCCACAAGCAAAACTTTGCCAAGAGTCTTCTTTCTAGTTCCTGGCACCAAAAATAAACCTGAGAATTAGGCTAAGTAGTTTAGGGAAAGATCTCAGAGTTCCTCCAGACTTACTGACGAGGAAGCAGAGGTTAAAAAAAAAAAAAAATAAGGCACAATGACTTGCCCAACCTCATACCAGAAGTTGGCAACAATGAGGGCTGCAGTCAGACCCCCCTGTCTCTCAGATGAAAGCAAGTCTTCACCATCCACAGAGACTCCCCCCATTTTGGGCTCCTGGCACTGCAGGGGCCACTTGGACCTAGATATTCTCTCTACTTAGGAAGGAGACAAGGGAATCAGAAAAGTAAATATTCAGGGTATATATTTACATGGCTGTGAACTATGCTACCATGTTTTGTCTACAGGGAAGGATAAGTAAAACCCAGATCCACTCTAAGCTTATAAGAAAAGAGGCCTTAAATTTAGGCACATCCAGGCTTTAGTCCTTCTTCCATACACTTTCCGCTCTGTGACTGAGAGACAAATCACTTGACCATTTTAGGTCTCACTAATTCACTTGCATAATGAGAGTAATAGTTATACTGAATTTAAAGGTTTTGGAGAGCCTAAATGAGATCATCCTTATGGAACATTTAGCACTGTGCCTAGCAAAGAATATATGAACTGTCATTATTACAGGCAGACCTCATTTTATTATGCTTCACTTCACTGTACTTTGCAAATATTGTGCTTTTTACAAATTGAAGGTTTGTGGCAACCCTGCATTGAGCAAATCTACAGGTGTCATTTTTCCAACAGTATTTGCTCACTTTGTATCTCTGTGTCACATTTTGGTAATTCTTGCAATATTTCAAACTTTTTCATTATTATCATATATCTTATAGTGATGTTATCGGTGATCTCTGATGTTATACTACGACTCACTGAAAGCTCAGATGATGGTTAGCATTTTTTAGCAATACAGTATTTTTTAAATGAATGTACATATATTGTTTTTTTAGACATAATGCTACTGCATACTTAATGGACTACAGTATAGTGTAAACTTAACCTTTATATCCACAAGCCAAAACATTAGCGTGACTCACTTTATTATGATATTTGCTTTATTGCAGTGGTCTGGAACCCGACCCACAATATCTCTGAAGTATGCCTGTAGAAAATAGTAGGCCTAAATCCAACCATAAGAAAAATTATATTAAGTATTCATGGACTAAACATCCCAATTAAAAGGCAGGGGTTGTCATAATGGATTTTAAAAAAACAAGACCTAAATACACACTGTCTACAAGAGATGCACTGTAACTGTAAAGATAGATAGGTTACAAGCAAAAGTAAAGTAAAAGAATGGAAAAAGACACACCATGCAAAGAGTAAGCATAATAAGGCCAAGTGGCAGTAATATCAGATGAAGTTGACTTCATAATGATAAAAGTATCAATTTATCAGGAAGACATAACAATTACACATGTGTATGCACCTAATAACAGAGCTTCCAAATATATAAAATGAGGAAGATGTGACATTTTATTATCTCTCATTTTATTATGAGAAAGAAGGTGGTAGGAAGTGCTGATGGCAGGTGGAGGGGGGCACCGTGTTTAGGTAAGCACTAGTGAGGCAATCCACCTCCTACAAGGGAAAACCTGGCTCATTTCCTAGAACCATTATAAACAAGACAGTCCTGTATTCTTAGCCACTCTTTGGTATGATTTCCACAACAACCTGGGCATCATATAGAAATGTTTCATTGGAGCATGGGAATAATTGTATATATTGAAAATGAGTCATTTTATGAGTCTGGAATCAAGAGACTTTCTTGAGATCTTTGAGAACTTGCCCTATGCCTGCCAACTGTGCTGCATGCTACAAGTTCTCTGACTTCAAAAAGCTTAAAATACATTTCAGGAGATAAGTTAGAAAGACAAAATAGCAATTCCTAATAATACAAAAAAAGCAATTCCTAATGAACTTCAATATGAATGAAGTTTCAAAAAATCAGTGCGGATACAAAGTCACCCGTGTAAGAGGGCATTCAAGAACAGGTAGGATTTGGAAAGGAATGGGGTAAGGGATTCCAGGGGAGGGTGCGCTGTAAGCAAAGTTTCAAAGGCAATGATCCTGGCTCCCCAGGAGACAAAGAGCACATCAGACTGGCTGGAAGGGAGCTTCATATAATAACCCTGCCCTCCAGATGAACGGAGCAGATCAAGTCCTGTGGTTATTGTTGGCCCAGTCTTTTGCCATTCAAAAAACAATGTACACGTTTGGATTAAAGCTCTGCAAACAATGATCAGGGACTGTGGGCCAGATGTACCCCACAGGAGGTGGGAAGAAAGCTGAAATCTCTCCTCACCTCATGCAGGGAAGATATGTTTTTTTATGCCAAGCAGATCTCCCCAAATGGTGTTAGAAAGCTAAGGTCTCTGTGGTTGATGTGATGGATTACCCAGGCAGAGGAGGGCAGAGGTGCTCTTAACTTCTCTCTGAAACAAAGGAGAATGATTTGCCCCAAGAAGAAGCAGGCAGGGGATAAGGATTTAGTGGCAATTTAATAAGTGAAGGGATGATGTCACCCTGCACCTCCGCAGTTCCTTCTGCAGGTCCTTCTCTGAATCGAGGTTCCCTCAGCATTTCTGTACAGCCCCTACCTCTCCAGGAGGCACTTGCTTATCTAACATCTCGGGATCTTCCTTCTCATTCTTTTGGGTATGGATGCCTCACTACCACATGATGATAAGCTGCCCAAAGTCAGGGGCTGCTTCCTCCTCCCCTTCGGGTTTCCCTGAGACACTGCAATGCCATAGACGAATGCATAATTAATGCCTGTTAATGAATTTGGAGAGAGCTGCTTCCACTGCTGTTTTTACTGGTCTGCACGTGTAGGCTGACTGGGCACGGGCTGAGATAACCCACTGTTCAACTGGGGCTCTGAAAGAGGTGTCTGATGATAAAGTGGCCCCTGCTGTGTTGTTCGGTGTCTGTGACTCTGAGAGCACAACCGATTTCTCCCATCTCACTACAGAAATTCCATGGTGCACAAGAGGGGGTCTAGCCTTGAGCCGGACCCAGCTCTATAAAAAGTACATAGTAGGGGGCTTCCCTGGTGGTGCAGTGGTTAAGAATCCGCCTGCCAATGCAGGGGACACGGGTTCGAGCCCTGGTCCGTGAAGATCCCACATGCCTTGGAGCAACTAAGCCCGTGCGCCACAACTACTGAGCCTGCGCTCTAGAGCCCACGAGCCACAACTACTGAGCCCATGTGCCACAACTACTGAAGCCTGTGCACCTAGAGCCCGTGCTCTGCAACAAGAGAAGCGACCGCAATGAGAAGCCCACGCACCGCAACAAAGAGTAGCCCCGTCTCGCTGCAACTAGAGAAAGCCTGCACGCAGCAAGGAAGACCCAATGCAGCCAAAAAAAAAAAAAAGCACATAGTAGGACCAGAGGATGTAACGGGTCAAAGTGTTACAGACCTGGGTTCTTGGACTCATCAACTAATAGAAACTGATAAGAGGCCAGATGAGGAATTCAAGCAGGGCTTTACTGGGACTGGAGGGAGAGAAAACAAGTAAGAGTTTCCCTTGTTCACTCCCCCAGGCAGTGCGTGACCTGGTTCCTTAAATGGGATGAGGGTGGGAGCAGATAGGTGGATCTGGCCGGAGGGGTGCTTCGGGGGTCTGCCCTCCCCCTTGGTGGTGCTGTGTGCAGGGACTGTGCACAGGATCCTGCTTTTGCTTCCTGGCACCTCAGAAGTGGCAGTTAGGTTTTGGCCTTTTTGTATCTTATTGTTCACAATTTGCCCCAACTGCGCATGCGCACGGTTATTTTTAGTCCCTTACACTTTCTTTGTATTGTGTTGTTCAAGGAGACGTCTGTCCGGGCGCAGGCACTGCAGTAAAGGGTCCCAGGTCCCAGCCTGTCTCAAAAGCATTAGTATATAAAAAAGAGACCACCATGCAAGGGAAGAAAACTAAACAAAAATTATCCATTTTACTCTGTAACTTTCAAAAGATCAGTTCTAACCTATCATTGGAACAGTGGCAGCTACAGTTACTGGTTGTCTGCATACAAAAGCAGTAAGCAAGGGGCTGGTATAGGAAGCTGCTAAATACTCAGTGCTGGACTGTGAAGACAGTAGGATTGGCCTTCCAGGCCTGGTGATGGCAGACTAAGAAGGTTTCAACACAAGTGTTTTTAAATGCATAGGTGAGCTCCCAAGAAAGACAGTGAAATTCTCATTTCCCAAAAATGCGGAGGAAAGTTAAAAACAAAACAAAACAAAGCCAGAAAACACATGAGCTGACACTGTCCCTTCTCTAGGGGAGGGGCTGGAAGCAGGAGCATTATATAACATGGTGATCCAGGGCAGTGCTCCTCAAACCGCAGTGTGTACCTGAATCATCTGGGATCTTGTTAAAATGAAGATTCGGATTCTATAGCTCTGGGTGAGATTGAGATTCTGTGTTTCTAACGACCTCCAAGATGCTGCTGATGCTGCTGGAGGTCCCTGGTGCAGCACTGGGTTATAAAGTAAATATTTAGACTTCAACAAGGCTTTTTGAGCCTGATAGAGATGTGGAGCTGGGAACTGAAATTCCTGCATTAAGACGGGACCCTAATAGACTTCCCTCCTCAGGTAAAAGATAGACTAGAAAAATCTACCCATCAGTACCAAGATATTACAAGGAAGTTTTCCTGTTTCTGGCTGGACTCTGGGTGGGGAAATAACGTCTCCCCTAAAAAACAGGAACTCTAGCCTGTGTCTTGCATAGATGAGGGATTCAAATTTACCTGTGTGATCTAGAAAACCCTAAGTCCAGGAATTAATGTAAAGACCTGGTTCTGGGCCAGTGATACCCAGAGTCCTTGGCAGAAACAGAGGCAACCATGAGAAAGATGTTCTCAAAATCCATGCCACAGGAGCTTTTCAGACACACACAATCTCTATTAGATTTTTAAAAAATATTATAAAATACATAAGGAAACAACCCACCATTTTTGAGAATGAGAAAACAAAACAAAATGAAGAATTAGGCATTAGAGAATAGAACATCAATCTGAAAGAGAATCTAAAAGAAATATTTGAAATGACTAAATATAGACCCCTCCAAAAAAGGCCAAAACTCCAAGAAAATATTAGGCATTATGAAAAAGTGGAAAAGATTTGAAATTTTTTTCTAAAAATGAACACGTCATCATTAAGATTAAAATGCAATGTACAGTTTAATTGTATATTAGCAAAACTGAAGAGAGACTATGTGAATTGTAAAATAGGTCACTGTAATTTGTAATTGGGAAATAGATATGCATAGATTACCAACTATGAAGCCAGAGAGACAAAGAGGTAGAAAATATTAGAGTATTAAAAGAAATAAAAGAAGAAAAGAAGGACCGACATTTCACTGGAGTTGAAGCTTTGGGAGAACAAATAAGGATTCATATCTGAAGATATGAAGTCATTAGTCCCAAACAGAACAGAGAAAAATAAACCTATACCAACATGACCCACGGTGAAGTTACAGAATGCACACACACACATAATTTTTAAAAACCTAAAAGCAGCTAAAGGAAAAAGTGAGGGAGAAAAAAAAACAGAGGGAAGAGAAGAGAAAAAATGAGAGAAAAAGACAAATTATGCAAAGGACAGCAATTATCCTAATAAAAAGCTGCTCACCAGCTTCGGGAGACAGTGGAATAATATTTCCAAGTGCCGCAGGAAAACGCTTTTAATCTAGAATCTATACAGGTCTAAGCTACTAAGCAAAAGATAAAATAAAGATACAGTCAGACAAAGACTGGAAGAATGTAACTACTCACTGCCCCTCAAGGAAAAGGGTGAACTTTACAAAGGAAATTGAACCCAAATGGAAAAGTCCAAACAGCAATGAGATCTGAATCAATGACAACGTAACAAAGGTGGGAGAGATAAGAGTAAGGGGAGTCGGGAAGCATTTCTGGGGAAAGAAATTGCTGAAATGCACCCAATAAAGATATAAAAGCAGTTGCTGTCTCCCCTTACCCTGTTCTTTTTTTATTTTTTCATTGTTCTTTTCACTGCCTGACATTATACACTTTGTTTCTTGACGTTCTCTCCTACTAGAATCTAAATTCCACAAGGGTGGGGACTTCATCTCATCCCCTAGCACACAATTGGTGCTCATGTTTTACTGAACGCAAGAAAAGGAAGCAGGTTGTGAAAAAAGCCTCCAAGTGTATACGGGGCTGAGACTTTCTTCCTTCAAGAACAAGCGAAATGGGGTTGGGGGTCAAGAGGTAACTAGCATTTCTAAGCATCTACCAGGTGCTGGGCTACCCACGACTCCTGTTTTCTCATTGTATGTGGGCTGTGGCATAACAAAGACTATATGACGGTGAACAAAATGAATGGGTCTTCAATCTGATTTAAAAGACAAGCTGAGCATTTTTCATCTGCATTTATTGTTTATAGACATTTCTGCCTGTTTCCAAGGGAGATGCGGGCTGTTATCTTACAGCCAGTGTAATATCTTGTCTGACTGATGCAGTAAAGATAAGATCCTGCTTTGTATTCTAGGGGGAAGCTTTCACACTCTGGACATAGCCACACTGAATACCACCTAATGACCCAGTAATTCTAGTTTTCAAACGCCTACCTATGTAGATCCCAGGCCACAGGAACCCTGAAATTCCGGTTCTGACAATGAATCACTGAAAATCAAGAGGCCCCATCTTGAGCTCACAGCCAGCCCCACCTCCTTGTCAACAGGCTCCCGTCCTCTGTGTTCTCAGCGGCACCTAAGGACACCCTCCTCAGGCCCCCTGAGGCCCACTCTCTGCTGCTGGATGTCACAGCCAGACTAGAGACTCTCCAGTTCTGACCATCAGCGCCCACCGTACCCCCAGCAACAGCCCTGCGGCCGATGGTAGATGCACACTGACCAGACAGTTGTTCTGATGAACGGTGTGGGACACTGTGTCCTCACTCAAGTCCTGATAGCAGGGGGGTGACCCTGTAAATACAACTGGGGGCAAAGAGCAAGAATGATTTCCCTTCCTCACCCACAGCGAACACAAAAATGGAGAACTTCTGAAGAACAGGCTTAGTAGCTGGCTGGCCAGCCATGCAGAAAATTCGCTAGTTAGCCATCTATAGCCAAGACGATGAGGAATAATTCTGACTGAGAAGCACACGAAGCGTGGCGGGTGCTGCCCCTCCCCCATGTGTTCTCTCTTTGTCCGGGGGGGGATCACATTTGCTGCCCCTCTCATGCCTTCTCCAGGACCTGCAATCTTACCTCCTCCACTTGCTTCCTTCCTGGGGTAGAAACAAGCTCAAAAATCAAACAAAACCATCTTCTTTCTCTACTTTCTTACTCTCCCTGAACCCCTGCCAATGTGTCTTTTGCTTCTAAACATCCAAATTGCTCTCCTGACAACCCCCGAAGCAGCCCAGACAGCTTATGTAATGGTCCTTTCTAAGTCCTTCTAACACGTTGGTGGGTAAGTCTTTTCTCCTAGATAGTAAAGGCCGTGAGTAGAAGAAGTACATGTCGGCCTGCCTTGCTGACTCAGGGCACATAGTAGGTGTACACAGTAGGTGCTGAATAATTGCTAGAAGGAAGGGAGGCTGGTTTGGGAAATGATATCACTGCAAATAGTATTCTTTCAAAGGAGTGAATCTCTGACGTTATGAACCTTGGAGAAATTTTAAAGCATCTGATTTCAGACCCACTTTGAGGATATGAAGGCAATGTGGTTTCAAGTTCTATTACCCCACTGTCCCTAGGTCGATCAGCTGAGCAGGGTCCTCGCTCTTCTCTCACTAAGTGTATTTTAGAAGAGGTCCTGCCGTCACTCGAGGCCACCTCTTCTTGCCCGTAGTTCACCAGCCCTGGAATGGAGGCCATAGCAGATTCTACCAGATTCAGAGAAGAGGAGAAATGCCAGCTTGAATTTTCCATGTTTGCAAGAAGATGGGAAGTTGGCAAGCAACTGTTTTCTCAGCACAGACTAGAGTGAATGGGTAAAGGTAAGGAGACACAGACTACAATTCTGAAGAGCTTTCACTCTCATTTTGCAGATTAAAACCACAAAATAATTTATGAACCATACAGACAACTTTTAACCAGCACAGTATTACTATAGACGGTAGAGAGCAAGGCTGATAGGAGAGTGAGGGAGAGCTTCCTGGAGGGTGTGGGGTTGGAAGCTTGTCCTTGTGCTCCGTGGACTGTGGTGGCAATTTCCTGAGAACTTGGGTCTCAGGTCTCTGGCACTATGGAAAGCCACTAACCAGACTCTTCCAGGGATACTTTAGAAGGTCCTAAACGAGGGAAGCTTGTGACAGATGCTACAGACACTTTCTATTTCCCTTTGAAGGGCCCACAGGATGGAGAAGGGGCACCTGCCATGCTGTTAAATGGAGAAGAGGGCCCTGTCCCACCTATGATTTGGAGACTGGGCTTTCTGCACACAAGAGACAACGCATGAGAGCCGCCTGTGATAAGAACTAATTTCTTCCTGAACCCGGCCATCCGTGCTTACGGTCACAGTTTCCATTTTAAAGTGAACTCCCATGAAATGAAAGCAGCATTTGTACCCGTCCCGGGTCTGCAGGCTGCAGTGGCATTTGCACACACACTGGAAAGGGGCTGACATGTAAGGATGTCTCTGGCGATAGCAGAGGTTATATTTAGTCCTGAGCTCAAGTAAACACAGGGCCGCCTGCAATATGTATGAAGAGGGCTCCAGGAACAAACACAACTGCAGGGTCAGTAAAAATAAAAGAGCAAAGTGCAGAATTGGAAAGAATAAACATGCACAGGCTCTGGCCCCCTAGATGCAATGGGGCAGGTGGAGCCAGTCCCTGTGGGCAGGGCCGGCAGAAATGGGATTGACTGCACAGAGGCCCTTTCCCACTGTTCAGCGCTCACAGCCATGAGAGGGAAACATCCAGTGTGCCTTCATGAGCCACTCGCTCTGTGGCTGCTTTACTTACCAACGGCAGCCCGTGCTTGAGGAACAGCCGCGTAACCTCAGAGAAGTCACATAATTGGGCCCCAGGGTCTTCATCTATAAAATGAGAGGACGGAGCTACACAATACCCCAACTCCCCTCCGGCTTCAGGATTTTTCCAACTCGTCTTGCTAACTGCCTGGAAGACACCTTCTTTATTTTCAAAACACTGTCAACACAGAAATCCAACTGTCATCTTGATCACGTCCACTAAGAGATCAATGGAGTAAAGAGCACACTTTTTTGTTTCAGGACTCGAGCTGATCCACTTTACTTTTTCTTTTTTTTTTGCAATACGCGGGCCTCTCACTGTTGTGGCCTCTCCCTTTGCGGAGCACAGGCTCTGGACGCGCAGGCTCAGCGGCCATGGCCCACAGGCCCAGCCGCTCAGCGGCATGTGGGATCCTCCCGGACCGGGGCACGAACCCGCGTCCCCTGCATCGGCAGGCGGACTCTCAACCACTGCGCCACCAGGGAAGCCTGAGCTGATCCACTTTAAAGTTTAACAGCAAAATTACTAAAGGGAAATTTGACACTGTCTAGCAGCACCGCATGGGGCTGGCAGCACGCACAGAACATTTGAGCAAATTAGAAAAAAGAGCCCCTCGAGGTAGGCAGAGCTCCACCTGGTAAGGGGAGAGCCAGGTGCATTTCCTCACTCCCCATTCCACCCCTTACACACACACACACACACACCGGGAGGCACTTCTATCCAGGGCAGAACCCGCACTGTCTTCTCCAGCAATGGAGCAGCTGACTGCCAGTAACACATGAAAGTCAGGAAATGTATGATGTATGTCCTGGATTCCTGACTCTTTCCCCTGCAATGATTCTATCATGCTCACCTCCACCCTAGGAATCTTCTGCTTTCTTCTTCACACAACAAGCTTTCTCTCTGATGTATGTAATTACTGTGGTAATACACAAATTGACAACACACTGCAGTTTTTTACTCATGACTCTTAACTGGAAACTCCTTAAAGGTAGGGAGGGACAGAGTTTATCTGTATAAAATTCTTGACCCATACATAGTGGGTATTCAGTAAATATCGCTGAATGACAAAATGAATAAAAAAAAGTCTCATGGTGGTTCTGAATTGTTTTTGAATCATGGAGTTCTTTGAAATCTGATGGAAGCTAGGGACATTTTCCCACCAAAATGCACATGTACAAACATACACAATTTTGTGTATGGTTTGGGAGGATCACCACTCTCAAGCAGAAAGGGCTTTAGGTTTTTTTTGTTTTAATCAAACCTTAATTTTTATTTTTTATTTATTTTTTGCGATACGCGGGCCTCTCACTGTTGCGGCCTCTCCCGTTGTGGAGCACAGGCTCCGGACGCGCAGGCTCAGCGGCCATGGCTCACGGGCCCAGCCGCTCCGCGGCATGTGGGATCTTCCCGGACCGGGGCACGAACATGTGTCCCCTGCATTGGCAGGCGGACTCTCAACCACTGCACCACCAGGGAAGCCCAGGGCTTTAGGTTTTAAGCCAGGATGTGTGTGTCCTTTTTTAAAAAGTGAAGTGGAAAAAGAAACTAGAATCTGGCACTCATTGAGAACCTACGGTTTTGACTTGTAATCTTCTCTAATCCTCAAAACAACCCTTTAAAATAATTACTATTTCTATTCTACAGGTGACGAAAATGAAGTTTAAGTACAAAATATCAGAGCCAGCATTCAATCCAAGTCTCTTTTACTCCCAAACTCATGTTCTCTCAGCTCTATCATTCTGCCTCCAAATATCACAGAGTCTCAGGATTCTTTATATAGTCATTTTCCGTTTATTGTGTTTTGATGGATGAGGCCCTCTAAAAAACCTATGATCTAAATTGAGTAAAAAAGAAATACCTTTTAAATACAGTCATATATTTGGATTCAACATGATAAATGATTTCTATGGAGTTTTAGAGTAATCCATAAAATGAATTCTAAGTGTATCCTGCACATTCTATTTTGCTCAGATTCTTAGACTAACAGTTAAAACAAACTGAGACCAGCATCTCAGCGAAACAGAACCCCCCCTGTAGGCACAGAACGCTCTTTCCCCAGCCCCCACCCTGCCACCCCGAGTCTGAGGAGAAAGCAAAGCATAAGGCAAGTGTCTTGAGTTTAGTGTCCACTGGCTTACTCTTACGTACACTGTGGTTATAAATACAAACTTTGGGGTCAGAAAAGCCTAGGTTTAGGTTCTAGCTACTTTGCTAGTAGGTCACAGACCTTGGGCAAGTTATTCAATTTCAAAAAGTCTTAGGTGCCTCTTCTATACATGAGGCTAATCATAGTGCCTACCTCAGAGGGTTTTTTGGAGGGATTAAGGAATAATGCATTTAAAAATTCTTAGCACGATGCCTAGAATATGGGAAACATAATAAATGTTAGTGATTATTTTCCTTCGTCACCATCTTTGTCTATGTCTACATTATTCTACAATAAGCTGATGTGAATAGAATGATGGCCCTGAGGTCGAACAGACCTGGCAGTTCCTTAGAAAATTAAACATAAATTTACCACATGATTGAGAAATTCCATTCTTAGCTGTATACTCAAAGGACATGAAAACATATGTCCACATACCTGTATGCAGGTATAGCAGGTATAGCAACATTATAGCAGGTATAGCAACATTATAATAGCACAGCAACATTATAATAGCCCCAAAGTGGGAACAACCCAAAGGTCCATCAACAGGTCAATGGATAAACGAATGGGTATATCATACAATGGAATACTACTCATCAGTAAAAAAGACGAACTACTGATACATGACACAACGTGGATGCATCTCAAAATAAATATGCTGAAGCACACACAAAAGTATATACTGTAAGGCCAGCTGGCCCGAGGCAGGGGAACACAATCAGATTCACAGGTTGCATCAGACCGAAATTCTCCGGACCACCCAGTTCCAGAAACTGCCCTGGAGACATTCCGGACCACCCAGTTCCAGGAACTGACCTGGGGACTTTGCACCTGGCCCAGCCTTCCCGCCTTTTGAGGGGCGGGACTAACGGTCCCCCAGGATACCCGAAAAGACCACCAAATAAGGAATACCCTGCGCCCTCCCAGATTCACCACACCCCTTTCCCTTCTTCCCCTATAAAATCTTGCCCAACCCTCGCCCGGGTGCGACTTCTCTGGCCCCTTTCTCTCGGACCAGTGAACCTCGCCCGGGAGCGCTCCCTAATAAAGCTCACTTGAAGCTTTCCTCTGTTTCGCGGTGCCGTTTGTTACATATACTATAGGATTATTTATAGAAAATTCAAACTAATCAGCATTTGAGGCAGGGGCTAAGGGAAGGAGGGAGCACAAGAAAACTTTGGGGATAATAAGTATGCTCACTACATTGTGAAGATGGTTTTATGAGTACACACATGTGTCAAAACTTATCAAGTTATATACATTTTAAATATGTATAGTATATACATATTTGAGCTATACCCCAATAAAAATTGCACAGTTTATTATATGTCAATTATACCTCAATGAAGCTCTTTAAAAATGTTTTAAAGCACTCTACAATGGCTTTCACTGCTTTTAGAATAAAATCCATGCTCTTTACTAGGTATTGTTTCTTTTCTTCTCTCTTTCTTTTTTGAAATCTCCCTTCTTACTTACTAAATGGCAAATTTCTTCTGGGGAGAGGCCACATTTCTTTGCTTCACCACTGGATTCCTCAGTCCCCAGTACAGTGCCTGGTACAAAGGCAAGTTGTAAATGAATGTACAAGGAACAGAAAATCGTTAAAGGCCAAAGAGTAACACGGAAAATACATACTATACTATACTATAGTCTACCAGTGGACGGAGGAAGAGCAGTGGGATTGAACTGTCACAAAAGGCTTCATGACGAGGGGAACACAAAGTGTCCTGAAGGATGTGAGGGTGTAAACAGTAAGAGAGAAAAAAGAGCACCTCCAGAGGGAGTGACAGTGAGAGCTACGGCACAAATGTGATGGGGCCATGAGTCTGCTTGGGACTTAGGCAGGAAACGTAGGCTAGTCTAGATTGTGAAGATCCTAATTCCCACCTAATTCCCACAAAGGCAGTATTCAGGACACAGAGGATGGACTGGTGAGATTGGAGGAAAGAGACTGAAGGACCTCAGATGGAGAATGGCAACAGAAGGGAAGTGACAGACATTTCAAGGACAAAACTCATAGGACTTTGGATTCACTTAGGAATCTTCTCACAGGAATCCTGAAAGGCGTGATCCAAAGTCAAGCCGCTGGACCAAACTTCCCAGGCCAGCCCAGGGCACCTCATCCTTATCGTCATAGTAACACTTGATACAATCCAGCTGTGCTATTGTCCAAGTGCTTTCCTATGTGTTCTGGCATTACCCCCATGGAAGAAGAAGGCAACTGTCTTGAGGGTACTTGGCCCTGGTTTGGGGACTGAGAAAAGGCCAATCCCTTAACTAAGAACCAGGTGTATGAGTCTTTGGATGTCCTTGTTCTGACGTCCCCATTTTCCCCTCCTCCAAGGCCCTATGACCTGGGGCTAGGTTTGTAATCCAGCGTCTCTTTCTCAACTCCGCAGGAAGCACTTAAAGAGTCTGGCTTTGTTTTGAAGGGCAAAGAGAGGAAGCAAAGCAACTGAAAAGGTACTGTTTACTTTTCATTCAATGCGGAAGCCAAATAGAATGTGTTTGCTCTCTGCTGAATGCCCAGGAATGGAGAGTTTATATTTGAACCTCATGAATGGGACAGAGTAAATGTTCCCTCTGCCTCACATCCACAGCAGTGCATTTAGATTGTGCTCCAAGTTTACCAAGTACTTTCACAGACATTATCTCACCTGATCCCCAGGTCAACCCTATGGGGATTATTGTGATCCCTGTATCAGAGATGACCCAGTGCCCTGGAGCTGGAGACAAGGCCTCAATAACGAGGTTACTAAGGCTAAGTGACTCGCCCTGGGTCACAGAGCTGGGTTAAGCAATGCTTTCTCCCTGCCCCCTATAGATGATCCTTAAACACAGAGCAAAGCTCTACTGTAAACGTCTGTTCCATAGATTCGGGTAACCCTTGGTCACGGGCCCCATATTAGCAATGCTGACACTCCTCGCCATCACACAGGAAGATAATAATAACAAGAGGTACCAATTACTGAACACCTAGAATGTGCCAGTGCTCTCGGCCAGCATCTTACTTAATCTTCACAACAATCCCCAGGAGTAGCTTATATTATCTTCTTCTTTGCAGATGATAAACTAAGGCTCAGAAAGGTCAATTCACTTTCTCAAAGTCACTAACGGTTCCAGCAGCCAATAAGAAAGACTTGGGATTCTAGAGGGTGGGGAGAAAAGGGAACCCTCTTGCAATGTTGGTGGGAATGTAAATTGATATAGCCACTATGGAGAACAGTACGGAGGTTCCTTAAAAAACTAAAAATAGAATTACCATATGACCCAGCAATCCCACTAGTGGGCATACACCCAGAGAAAACCATAATTCAAAATGACACATGCACCCCAATGTTCATTACAGCACTATTTACAATAGCCAAGACATGGAAGCAACCTAAATGCCCATCGACAGACTAATGGATAAAGAAGATGTGGTACATATATACAATGGAGTATTACTCAGCCATAAAAAGGAATGAAATTGGGTCATTTGTAGAGATGTGGATGGACCTAGAGACTGTCATACAGAATGAAGTAAGTCAAAAAGAGAAAAATAGATATCATATATTAATGCATATATGTGGAATCTAGAAAAATGGTACAGATGAACTGGTTTGCAAGACAGAAATAGAGACACACAGATGTCTCTAGGTAGAGAGACATCTGATGTAGAGAACAAATGTATGGACACCAAGGGGGGAAAGTGGGAGGGGCGGTAGTGGTGGGATGAATTGGGAGACTGGGATTGACATATATACACTAATATGTATAAAATAGATAACTAATAAGAACCTGCTGTATAAAAAATAAATAAAATAAAATTTTTTAAAAAAAGAAAGACTTGGGATTCTAACCCAACCTTCTGGCTCCAGGACCTGTTTTCTTTCCATTGTACCATAATGGCTTTTAACCTAGGAATTATCTCTGGGTCCATCCTACCACACACCACCCCATTCCAAGTACCCCCCAACACCCTCATAATGCATATACACACCAGCCAGAAGGAAATTACACGTTTTTTTTTGACAGGAAAAATCTTCTGAACCTTAATGTTTGGTTGAGTCTTCAAATTTAGCAAAGCACTTCAGGGTTTCCTGTCTTGGGACAGGCTGCCATTGTTAAACATTAAGGAAGGGCCAGTCTTGTATGAGATGAAATACCTAGTAATCCCCAAAGCAATGAACCCCAGCAGGAACTCACATTGTAAAACAGACCAAATAATGAGAAACACATTTCTGTTCCCCGACCAGCACAAAGAGAAAAGAGAAAAGGAGATGTGGTCTTTGTTCTGAGCAGTTGGGTTACTGGAAATGCATCGTCCATCAAAACACTGGACAGAAAGAGTGAGCAAAGGCAAGCTCCCCTCGTGCTCAGAGCCAACAGGTAGGGCAGATGGTTGGAGGCTTTTTGCCTCATCAAAGAGGTTCACAGACAAAAGTTTGAGAGACTCGATACAAACAGCAACTGCGGAAGGAGGGATTGCTAGGCAAAATAGCAAGCCTTAAGTCCTGCAGAGAGGCCTCTGGGCTGTTGCCCAGGGCAGGGTGAGGTCCTCAGCTGCTGGAGACTCTGCTGGCCGCCTGGATTCATTACGAAAGAGTTCACAATGACCCTCAGTGTCCATAATGTAATAGGCTATTACTGTTGGAATTGGAGCTTATTATCCCAGCTAATTTTTCCATTTTCCTCAGTGCCTTGTTTGATATTTGTAATATTCTTCAGCAAAACTTTTAAAGTGCTAATAACTGCTATTGTGATTGTGATGATTACACAATTAATTTATAATAATTGTTAATAATTGTTGAAGCTAGCAGATAGGTATGTGGGTATCATAATTTTTTAAAGGTTTTTTCTGTATTTAATAATAAGTAACATTTAAAATATATTAACATTCTCTCTTAAAATTCAGAACTACCTCTCTCTTGGAAAAATAATTATTTTTACAGTCTCTTATTTATATGGGCACTGTGCCTTCTCATTTGGTGTCCTCATATCTGTACCCTACACTCATCCACTGTTTTCTGGTGGATAAGGCTCTCTAGAACAATCAAAGACTTATGTTCTGTTTCCTTAAATGTGTGCTTTGCTCTCTTGGACAGATGTGATGTTTTCCTGACCCCTGGTAAAAGGTTAAGCCAGATCTGTTCTCTGAAGGATTGGTACCAGGAAATTTGTAATAGCTACTCAATACCCATCGGTTTCTCCATGAAGGACTTCAAAGAACAGACGAGAGCAGGGACCATCAGAACTGACAGGGTAATATCACAGAATTTCCGTGGTTATACATGGGCTCATTGCTGAGATTAAGCCAACCAGAAATGCCATAAAGTGTCGTTTTCTCAGTCACCACAAGGCTGTAGATGTTTTTAAGTTCTAGATGATCTAACCCTATCATGCACCTGACCCATATCATGAGTGTCTGCTCTGACAATGCACTATTGCCCAAGTTGAAATTAGTGTGGAGTAAATACATTTCTAAACCAAAATGAAGAAGTAAATGATGCTATTAACTGTGCAAAAGGGAAGAAATTCTGTGAAATCATAAACCACATCTCATAAGCTTTTCAATTGGCCCATATGCTAGTCACATGTGCATGTAGCTATAATTATTGCCCAAAACATAGCAAGACACAAAACGTTAAATTCAAAGGCAATGCCACAAACGTATGTAATGCATAACTGCTGTTAACTGCCAACACACACACATTTTTCACAGTAATGCTGTAGTATTCAAGGAAGACTCCATCATTCAATCAGAGTCCAGAACAGGCCAAAATGGCCTTCACTGTGCTTATGTGCCCTCAAAAAACATTATACATATACACATGTATGCACACATCTGTTTGTATGTTAGGGGTTGAACTGTGTCTCCTAAGAATTCATATGTTGAAGGCCCAGCCTCCAGTACCTCAGAAAATGAATAGAATAGGGTTGTTGCAGACGCGATTAGTTAAGACGAGGCCATTCTGGAGTAGAGTGAGCCCTTAATCCAGTATGACTGGTGTTCTCATAAAAAGGAGAAATTTGGAGACAGACACACACAGAGAGAAAACACGATGTGAACATGAAGGAGGAGATTGGGGTAATGAATCTACAAGCCGAAGAATGCCAAAAAGTGCCAGCAGACTACCAAAAGCTGCAGAAAGGCATGGAAAAGCCCCCCACCTCCCGTCAGAGCACTCAGAGGGCCCCAACCCTGCTGATACCTTGAATTTGGACTTCCAATCTCCACAACTATGAGAAAATACATTTCTGTTGTTTAAGCCACCCAGTTTGTGCTATTTTGTTACAGTAGCCCTAACAAATGAATACAAAATACATCTATAAATACATAAATCACCAGGAATCAAGAATTCAAAATACAAGGAAGTAAAAATTTGAACTAGTTCTAGTAGCAGACCACTGCCCACAGCCCTGGTTCCTCATTGCTGCTAGCACTACCCGCTCACAGTTTTCATGTTTATCCTAATAAGTTGATAAGTGTGGGAAGGACTGAACATTGCTCATTTGGTGCCATGTAATCTTCAGTTAAGTCCTCATCTCTTTATCTATGGCAAGAACAAATTGGAGAACTTCCTTGGTGGTGCAGTGGTTAAGAACCCCCTTGCCAATGCAGGGGACATGGGTTCGAGCCCTGGTCTGGGAAGATCCCACATGCTGCAGAGCAACTAAGCCAGTGCGCCACAACTACTGAGCCTGCGCTCTAGAACCAGTAAGCCACAACTACTGAGCCTGCGTGCCACAACTACTGAAGCCCGCACATCTAGAGCCCATGCTCCACAACAAGAGAAGCCACCGCAATGAGAAGCCCACGCACTGCAACGAAGATTATCCCCCACTCGCCGCAACTAGAGAAAGCCTATGCACAGCAATGAAGACCCGACACAGCCATAAATAAATAAGTAAATAAATAAATAAACAAATTTATATTAGGAACAAAAAAGGACAAATCACAGCTACTAACATCCTTATCTACTTGACCAATTAACCAGCATGTGGATACAAATAGGATATTTGTTTGTTCCATCCCAGACTCAGGTGAACCCGACAGCTGGTGTTGACAAGAAGCATAGACAATGGTGTAGACAAGAAGACTCTAAACAGAATGAAAAGTCGATACCCTCCCAACTCCTCTCCAAAAAGGGTTTTCACAACACCATGGGCATCTCATCATGAAAACACATACACATGCTCCAATATAAGTGCAGAAAGCTCTTTCCAACATCAGAAATTAACACTTTTGCTACTGCGTCTTTTTAGGGATATTCAAAAATGTTTGTCTCTTTAAAACGTGTGTGGATTCTGAAATACCATTGCAATGGACTGTCAAATGTAAATTTATCATTTTGGGGAACTTGCAGAGTTTGTTCCTAAGTGCTGTCATACACAAACCAGACAAATACTTTCCCCTGGGATTCTTTTAAAAAATCTCATAACATTAGACCTTGACCTAAGAACCAGTGTCAAGTTTATTTTCCCTGATGGATTCATTTATAGAAAGGCAAAGTTCAAACTCCAGCATTTGGCCCTCACATGCAAAATAAGAGGAAGTTTTTATTTGAGCACAAGACCAACAAATAATAGCAAGAACTCTAACTTTCTAGTGTGTGTTGATTTAGTGGAATGATGGAGAAGGGCTGGTGGGGAGATAAATTTGATTTTCTGTGTTTTCTAGAACAAAAGCATATTGGCCTGCAGTGCTATTTTAAACTTACACATGACAAGAACTGGGGAACATACATGTAAATATAAAAACCCTTGCTTTTTCAAAAACAATTATTATTTAAAGATCATTTGTGCTCTTTGCTGAATTCGAGCTTGAATGCAATCTTCAGCTCCCTAAATGCTGAGTATTAGATAGTAACATTATACGTCATAAAAATAATTAGAAAACACAGAAAATAAAAATTACTCTTAATTTCACCACCCAGAAACAGTTTGGGATATTTCCTTTCAATATTACCCTCACCTCACTCCCCTCAAACTGCAATTATACTGAAAAGTTAGTTTTCTTATCTGTGTCGTTTTTCCACTTAGCATTGCTTTAGAATCATTTTCTTATTTCACTGCTTTCTTTTCTAAAACACAATCTATAACTGATGACAGCAGTCATATCTGTAGAGAAGGACTGGGGTCTGAGATGAGAGACAGATCTCCTTATTTCTGCTCTTTTGTGCTATTTAAGCCTTTAAACAATATGCATGTATTACTTTTCATTTTAGAAAACAAATACATCTAAAGCATCACCTTCACTGGTGGTATAATTCCATCAGATAGATGTACTTAAAATGTTTCAATACTTCCCATCCTTGATCATGTCCATTTTTTCTCAATATTTTACTACAATATATAAAGTTACAGTAAGTAGCCTTAACATACTACATGTTCCTCTGCATCACTGGTTACTCACTCTAGCTGGATTCCTAGAACTAGAATTATTGGATCAATGAATGAGAACTTTTAAAGATGTTTATATTCATGCAAATTACTTTCTAATATGTGGTACCAATGCGCCTTCCCATTAGCAAAATACACCTGAGATCACCTCACCTGTCCTCTCATTACTCCATCCACCTTTTCTCTCTCGCTAAATGTAAGGAGATTGAAGCGGTTGAGTTTCTGGACAATTGGGTCAAGCAAGTGTCTGGGGTCCTTGGATTTTCGTTACCCACTCTTTAGCAGATGTAGATGTCTGTGTGTTGCACACGTACACATGTGCAGTTGGGAAAGGTGATGCAGAGTGAGACAAATGCCAATTCAAAAATAATGCAAGCTGTGATCTCATTTTGCTGCCAGTCATCCTTCATTTGAAAGCAACACACCCTCTTTTCCCTCTGTCAGTCACGTCAGGAGGTGTTCTCCTGGGTAATTTCAGGGAATCTGTCTCATTGCTCACATTCACATCATCCTCTTCTGGATCTTATCTGCATTCCCACCCGCGAAATACACCTGAGCCCATCTCACCACACCTCTTATTTCCTCACCCAAAAGCTAAGTGGCGTCTCTTACCTAATCCACCTGTTCTTCCTAGTGGTGTAAAATAAACAACAAAACCCAAAGGATTGCTTTGGCCACCGAACCTTGTCATTTTGTGCTGCTAGTGAAGAGGTGGGGAAAACAGCAAAGGATTAGATGTGGGCTCTCATGAGACTGAGACAGTTACTCGGAGAAGAAAAGAATCGGATCTCCCCTGGGCTCTAATGCAGAACCAAGAGTCCTCACCCAGAGCCAATGGGACTCCTGTGTTTCCTCCTTACAGGGAAACATGAGCACGCTCTCACCTTGAATTTTACGACACCTGGAGGACCAGTAAAACACCAGTGGTCCACAGAACAGGCTTTACAACCCCCTGCATCACTCTTTGTCAGAAAAGAAAGTTCCCCTGAGGAATAAGATGCAGGCTCTATGCTTGAGGCCCCGTGTGCCAGAAGACGAGAGTCACTTGGAATCCCCCCCACCTCCCCGGATCAATCTTACTCTCCTTCCTTATGTTTTTCAGGCAACAAAGGAGCACCCGTCAGAGAAACTCAACGGAAAAGGAGTTTTCCTGTGGGCCAGGAAAACAATGCAATTTCGCACTTCAGAGTAGAGGACAGAAGGAACACTGTTAACTGACCTGATGACCCAGTCAGGGAATAGGCTCAGTCTGTTTTGTGGAGATGCTCACCCTTCCACATCCCTGAAAGAGCACCCTAGCACCCTAAGATCCAAAGGGAATGATGTGAATGTGATGTAATTTCAGAGTCCCTGAAACTACCCAGGAGGACGTCCCCTGATTCAGCTGGTGCAAAAAGTGCTCTACTTTCAAGTAAAGGATGACAGGCAGATGAGCCCACAACGTCCATCTGTAGAACTGGCACTGGTCCCACTCTGCACCATCTTGGCCACCACCTTCAAATGTGTCCATGTGCAACACACAGAGAGAGGTATTCAGTGTTGATAGCCCAGCATTTTACACAGACTTCCGCTTTCATCACATGTCAACTTTCCTTTCCACACCAGCTGTGGTTTGCCATTCCCCGTTCCTGATCCCTTTTCTCTTTCACTTTCATAAAAAAGGATGTCGAGAGCTTTAGTGGAATGGGCACAATTGAGCTAATGGGACACAATTAATGCAACTTCAGCAACATTAATTAGTTCAAAGTTTAATAATAATTGAAGTCGGAAATTCAAAGTCATCTGTGTCACTGAATGGCTAATTTGGCCTTAATTATTCAGATAACACTTCATTTCATTTTACTTACACAGGCTCAGGCACAGAACAAATGCATGGATGGATACAGGAAGAAAAGAGAAGGGGTCTTCTGAAATGAGCTCTGCTTTCTTGGGGGTCAGAAAGGCTCTTCTGAGTCCTGACCCCACCCTTCTGAGTCCTGACCCTACCCTGCTGAGCTCACAGCCTCTCCTAGCCAGGAGAGCCAGGAGTCAGCAACAGTTTTGTAAATAATCTTTCAAGAGATCGCATACCACAGAGTGAGTCAGAAGATGCGGCGGCTCTATGTACCTGCGTTGAGTACCAGCCATTCTTCTCCAGTCAGCCAGGAACTGGATGGCCAACTTGTCCCAGTTTGCCTAGGACTTCACCAATTTAGCACTGACAGTCTCACATCCTGGAAAATCTCTCAGCCCCAGGTGAACTGGGATGGTTGGTCACCTTGGCCAGGAAATGAGGGCGGAACAACGGGTCCTCTAATTCATCCCTGCCTCTTTCCTTCTCTACAAAAGTAGAGCAAACTGTAACCCTTATGAGGCCTGCTGCTCCCATCTAGCCACATGGGGAAGGCATTTCTCTCAGTTAGGACAGAAGGCAGGTTGTCCAAATTTATCCATTTAAATTTTGTGTTACTTCTCTGAACTGAGATGTGTGTACGTATACACATGTGCCTCTGTGTGCATTAACATACACACACAAGTAATATCTCATCACTGTAGAAAAATTGAAAATAAAGATAAGACAAGAAAGGGATCAAAAGTATTCATAATCCCAGCAGTAACCATTTTGAGAATTTTTATATGTACCCTTATAAATTATAATGTAGGTATATAGATAGGTATAAATAACAGTAAGTCCATTCCAGAAAAAGATGGTAACAAAAAACGATGCTTTGAAGCTATTGTTCCTTCAACAGTATGAGTATGTATCCGTGTCAACAAGTATACTTTTACAACATCATTTTACATGACCACATAACATTCCACAATATGCATATACCACAGATTACTCATTGCATTGATTAGGTAGGACATTTAGGCTGCTTTCAATTTTTCATTGTCATAAATAGTGCTGAATCTAAGAAGCTTGTTGCTACATCATTGAATACACCCTTTCTTATTGTCTTAGAATAAATTCTTAAAAGCGGAATTGGTGGGTCAAAGAGATTGCTTTGTTAACTCTTCTGATGTATATTAGAAACACATCTTCCAGAAAAGTTATCACACTAGCAGTGTATAAGTATGGCTATTTCTCTCTCCCTTGAAAAGCCTAGGTTTGAGTGCTGCATGGTCTTTAAGAGGTATCTTAGAAACCATAATCAGTGTGAGAGGAAGCATTAGACCATCTGCAAAGCAATTATTGCAGTTTTAGAACTAGAAACTCAGAACTCAGAGATCTGGTCCCAGCCCATCATTTTCCAGGTGAGAAAACTGATGACCAGGGAGGAAGACACCCACCTTGCCCGGGATCTATGGTACCCAGCAAACAGTCTCCTGGGCGTTGCCCTGGGGCTCACATAGTGAGGGACCAGAAAATGGGTGGAGCCCTCACTGTGTGGCTGCCTCTTCTTCATGGAGAAGGATCAAAGCAGAGTAATGAAGCATGACCAAGTAACAGTTGTCTACACTTGCTTCCGAAGAGTTCTGTTGTCTTACATCAATCTCAAATAATCTACCCTAGCCGCTCTCTGCACCCTCTGAACTCACTTTGTAAACCCACCATCCTTACTTTTTATCATTTGTGAAAAATGCCCCGACAACACAAGTAAAGAAATCTGGATATGGAAGAGGACTAGAGTTATTTCTCTAATATTAGGGATAGAATTAGGCCTTGTTCTGATTTTCCTGTGATTGCTCCTGGTTGTTTGACAGGTTATTTGTCTTCTGGACACACACACACACACACACACACACACACACACGCACCTTTTTTTAAAAAGTAGTTTGATTAAATAAGATTCTGTTAAATGTAAGTCCTCAGCAGCAAAGATTGCCATTTATAGAAGTCAGAAATCGCCAGCTATTCTCTGTTCCACAGACCTCAGCTAAATGGTAGAAGACTGCTCTCTCATGGAAGCCAATCCCCACAGCTATACTTAGTCACAAATTAGTGTCAGGCATTCCTGTTCAACTCTTATTGACTCATCCTCTTTTTTTTCATGATAAAAGACTTTAATCTTTTAAAAAGATGTTATTAATATCTTAAAAGGCATGTCATCCTATCCAGTGTACACATAAAATACTGCATACAGAAGATTGAGATTCATGTTGGTGGTAGAGCGGTGAGCATAGCTGCCTTGGAAAATATCGAGATTCTAGTTTTAAAGAGCCCAGAACAGTATCTGGCACATAGCAAGCACTCCATGCATGTTAAACCAAACTTTAAAATATGGTAACAAGCATTTGAAAGTGTGTAGCTTACAAAGGTTTGAGGGGTGTGGGGAAGTGAGTTGAATGCCTGGTCCTTCCAGGGCAGGGAGGACTCCCTCTAACTTTTATTGACTCATCATTTAGTATAAATCAAAATCAGCGGTCAGCAAATTCTTCTGTCAAGGGCCAGGTAGCAGATATTTTAGGCTTCATCGGCCGTATGGCCTCTGTCACCACCACTCAACCCTGCCATTGTAGCATGAAAGACAGGACCATACATAAGTGATTATGGCTGTGTTCCAATAAAACTTTATTTACAAAAACAGGTGGTGGGCAGGATTTGGTCCTCATGTTGCCATGGCTGACCCCAGATTTAAATCATCTAGAGCTTGTGAAAACACAGATTTCTGGGCTCCTCCACCGCCCCCCCCCGCCCCCCTCATTCTCCAAGGGATTCACTAGGTCTTGGGAGTGGGCCCAAGCATTTGAGTCTTTAAGTGATGCTAATGCTGCTGGTTGGAGGCCAAACTCTGAGCACCTCTGTTCTAGGGCAGTCCCATAAGCCCGAAGTGCATTATTAAACTCACAGGAGCCATCACATTTCTCTTCTGAGTGACTTAAATGCTGTGTGTGCCTCTCCTCTCTCACCTCTTTGGAAGGTAAGCACTATTAGCTTTTGTCTCGGTCAAGGTAGCAAGTTAAAGCCAATGGAATCCTCTCTAGACAGTGCACGAGGGAAGGATGTATTAAGGTATGTTAAAGTGCTCAGGCTCTTTGCAAAAGCTGGAGGAATATGTTCTCGGATCAGCTTCTAGGAACAGCTGCCAGAGCGACACTGCAGAGTGGGCCTAATGACATGTTCCCACTACCCCTCCTGTTTCCTCCCGTAACCTGAGTCCCAACCAAAGTCCTACGCCAGGTGGGTCTGATTTTCAAGTCCCACATATGGGCCATGAGGGCAAGGGAGGCTGGAAAAGGCAGATGTGAGGATTTGATATTGGGAAGGCTCACAACTAGAGAACTATAACAATATGGAGCAATGTTTAGAAGATTTGGGGGAACCACTATCCATACAATTCCATTACTGGGAAAGCAAAGGTACAGTGAGGAGCAGAAGGTTATAAACAGTAAAGCTCCAGTTCTCTGGAATTTGTTTCAAATTGCTGGGGTTGGGATGGACAGAATAGGGGGGTTATAGACGAGGCAGTATTGGTTATGAGGCTGAGTGAACATGGAGGTTCATTGTTCTTTTTTCTTTAGTGTCTGTTTAAAATTTTTCATAATAAAATTTAAAAAGGCATCAAGAGCAGGAAAGCACGGAGTTAAGTAATGATTTCTGAACCCTCAATGGCATGTTCTCTCCGAGAAGCATATACGACGTAATGAAAGACCTTTGGATGGGAGTTATTTTCATAGCACAATCATTGTTTTAACAACATTCCCAAAGGGAAAAAATAGGTGACTTTTTCACTGAAAGTAGGCCAAGATAAGGCACGATTAAGATAAGGCATGGGACACACAGTTTTGAGAGGCATGAGCCCACTGTGTCCCTCTTTGCCTGGCAAAGCAATAAAGCTATTCTTTTCTACTTCACCAAAAAAAAAAAAAAAGATAAGGCATAATCATTGTGCTTGCTTCACTGAACAAATACACCGTGACAACTTGTTACATCAATGGAGCAAAAAAAGATCAAAACAACTGGGCTACTATACAGGGTCTCCAGCAAATAAAAATGCAGGACCCAGCTACATTTTTGAATTTCCGACAAATAACAAGTATCATTTTTTTAGTATACGTGTGTCCCATGCAATATTTGGGCCACGCTTATACTCAAAATGTATTTGTTGTTTGTCTGAAATTCAAATTTAAGTGGGTATCCCGTATTTTATCTAGCAACTCTACTTCTATGGCTTATAAAATTTAGGAGAGTCCATCCTCCCCACCCTTCTCCAACTCATGCCACACCTCACCTCCCCCCAGAGTGATTAGACAGGACTCCTATAATTATGACTCTCTGGGTATTTTACCATCAACTTTCCTTACGTTCCTAGAAAGACATTCTTCCCGACCCTAGACAGGTTCAGACTGTCAGCCTGACCTCTGGCCCTCGAAGAGAAGTCAGGAAGGAGAGCAGCCATTTGCCTAAAAGCCAGCTGCCCCCCAAGTTCCCTTCAGTATCCTCCTACCATGGCTGAAATTAAGACCCCTGAGATGCACAGGTCACTCCTGACGCTGCATCCTTCATACACACAGATGGGGTCTGTAGAATCTGAGCTCCAGAGGAAACAGGGAAAGAGAGATTCATGCTGGAAGGCAGGAGAGATCGCTTCATCCAACCTAACTGTGTCTCAGTTTGTCACTGCCAATTCCAGATGATCGAGTTTTTGTAGCGGGACGTTGCTTTCAACCTGACTTGCCTATTGGTCACTTGACAACTCTTTTGCATCTCCACTGGAGGTGAGCCAGAGGAAGGAAGTGACAAAATAGCATGAGTCAACATGTTACTTGCCAGAAGTTCTGGTAAAAGGAGTAAGGGGAATTTAAAGGAAGAGTATGTAGAAAACACGAGTTTTAGGAGACTGCAGGAGTTTCCCTTTGCCTGCGCCTCTCAACCAGAGACAAACCAAGAGTCACGTCTCATAGCCGAACCTCTCCTGATGGCAGTTTCTAGACAGAGGCTAAATTCCCTTTCCTGAAGTCATAGAAATATCTACCATTCATGACTTCTACTTTGCAGTTAAACAAATTTGAGAGCTCTGATGGGAGAAATACAGTGATTTTAAAAGCCGGCGGCAGGATCCAGATGGACTGGGAAGAAGGCAGAATTCTTCATGAGGTTAGAACGGTTTTTGTTCAGAAAAACAGGATGAATGGGTATGTTTTGTTATAAAAGAGTAGGTGCTTCCAGTGGAGGCCTGATGGGAAGTCTCAACAAAAAAGAAAGTGCTTGCTTTGCACAGAACAGGATAACTGTTATCATTATTTTAGAGTTCCCCATAGGTGGGGAAGACAGGGTTTTAGTGGGTCACAGAAGGGAAGAGAGTGGTGAAGAAAGGCGTGGCAGAGGGGAAGGGGGATCCAAGCAGACACATCAACAGGCAGGGCCATAGACAGAAGGATGGCCAGAGAGAAACTACCCATGCCAGGGGGCGCTGAGGATCCTAGGACAGTTCAGGGATACCTAGCATCCGTTTAAAAAATTATTTATTATGGAAAATTTCAAGCATATACAAAAGTAGACAGACAAGTATCATGAACCTCCATGGACCATACCCGACTTTAACAATTAACTCACAGTCAATCTTGTTTCATCTAAAGCACCCCACTGACTCACCCCTCCCCCATAAATTATTTTGAAGGAAATTCCAGGTATCATATTTCCTGGGTAAACATTTCAGTATAGCATTCAATTTTAAGTAGTAGCCTTTTCTGGGCTGTGCTGTTGTCTCCCTAAATAAGCCAATATCCTCCCTAAAAACCTGTATAAAAGAAAGACACATCCCCACGTGTGTCCTTTACTCTCAAAAGCCTGCTAAAGCACCACTGACTGCACTTCAGACACCGGATGTGTGGCAGTCTCCCCACACGAAGCAATTCTGCAGCACCAGCTGGGTGTCCTACAATTTAGCTCAAATCTGACACCACCCACCCTGGGAGAGTGTCAGATCCCACAGGTTAAGGGCTCAGTCCCACGAGACTGCCCCACCCCCAACCTCATGCAGATGCCAATCACAAGTCCAGGGTGTCACCTGTGCTTCTGACCTACCAGCTATAAACCAGAGGTTCCCACAACCCCCTTTCCTTGAGTGCAATTAATTTGCTAGAGCGGCTCACATAACTCATGGAAAATAGTTTACTTACTAGATTGCTGGGTTATTATAAAAGGATACAACTCAGGAACAGCCAGATGGAAGGGATGCACGGGGCCAGATATGTGGGAAAGGGCACTGAGCTTCTGTGCCCCCAGCAGACACATCGCCTTCCTAGCACCTCCATGAGTTCACCTACCTGCAAGCTGTCGGAACCTTGTCCTTTGGGGTTTTATGGAGGCTTCATTATGGAGGCATGATTAAGCCATTGGCCATTGGTGACTGAACTCAATCTCCAGCCCCTCTCCCCTCCCCAGAGGTCAAGGGATGAGACTGAAAGTTCCAACCCTCTAATCACGTGTTTGGCTCTCCTGGCCACCAGCCCCCATCCTTAGAGTCTTTCTAAAAGTCACTTCATTCACGTAAACTCAGATGGGGTTGATGAAATAAAAATTCGTATTCTAAGGCAAGTCAAAGAAAATTTAAACATAATTTTTCTCTGCCCTTTGGCCTCCTCTCGTCCCTCTACTGTGCACTGTATATCTGCATTATGCATGGACCAAACCTCCCCATCGGCAGAAATACCTGCTCAACCATAAAAAGCAACATTCTCCTGGCACCAAGACAACTCCTTAAAAGATAACATTCCTTCTTAATCTTGTAAGGGGCCACGATGACCCATGACCCACTACTCACTTTGTATGCTCAGATCTGGATTGTGTAAATTGTCCATAATATGTCATTTAACATACAGCGCTATGTCTCAAAAACTTAGATAACTACGTTTTGACCTACTAATGGGCAGAACAGACCTCAGAGCTTTCTGAAAGACTGCTTCCCAGGTTATAATCCTCTATTTGGTGCAAACAAAATTTTCTATTTCTTTTTAGATGACTGATTAAATTTTTTTGGTCCACAGTGTTGAAAGGGGCTTGTTATGAGTAATAAAAGACACCTTCATAACACTTACCACTTAGAAAATTCCAAAGGTTTTAGGAGCTCTGTGCGAGAAACAGGGACAAAGGCCAAATATGTATTTCTTATTATAAATCACAATATCATAGCCTGTTACCTAGAGGAGCCTAGTTAGTGGTGCTTTGGGGAGGGGTAGAATTGGAAAAGGGGCCAAGTTCCACCCTGGGGATATGCTTTCAGACTCTGAAATAAGGTGACAGCAAAGTTGACTAGGGAACAGGAACCCACGGAAACCTCCAGGAAGGTCCGGGCGGGGGGTGGGGGTGGCTTCCTACAATATGCGTACTGAAGGATGACTCAAGCTGTGCTCTCAGGACACCAGATGTAAGTTCACACCAGAGGGTTCTTGGAGACTTACAGGACACATCCACTCTGGCGATAGACTATTCGGGTTCCGCGAACTCTAGCAGGTTCCTCTTTCTCACTAGCTAATTCTGTATGCATTTCAAATGAGGGTACCAAGCAACATTTTGCATTATTCAAAATAGCTTAAAGAAACCAGGAACCTTTCAGAGTTTGTTTTTCTTTTTTTCTCTCTTTAGAACAATGCATTGCTTAGGGAAAATAGAAACAGTCTATAGCTGAACTCAAAAGAAAATGGTCACAGGAACTCAAATGCCCAAGTCCATTCTCTAGACTAAAGGGTTAACCTCACCCTTCAGTACTTTATTACCTGTTCTCTACACCTGGGTTGTTCCACTCTTTTACCAAAGGCCTGTTGTCAACTGTTTTCAAAGGAAAAAAACCCTTTAATGTCATTTCTTTTCCAAGTTAAAACTCCGTAATAACTCTTTTTCTCCCCTCCCCATGAGTTTTCCTGACACCCATGAAGAATTTCCCTTTCAAAGTCCTGTCTTCTTACCTCCATCACTTAAAGCTCCACTTGACACCTGCCTTCCAGGGAAGACAACACCCTTTACAGCTCAAAATCTTGCCAGTTTAGTCTTTATTTATTTTTTAATCCCTGTTAAAATCTTCACTCAGTCAGCACTATATATATGTATAGTTTGCTCACTCATCCTCTCCTCTGAGAATCAAGGTTTGCGTACTTGCTAATGATCCGATAATGCCCCATCTCTGGAGGACAAGGGACCCACAGAGAAAGAATAATCCTCTCTCACAGCCCTGGTTCTCAGAGCTGAGCATGCATCAGAATACCTGGAGGGTTTGTCAGCACAAAGACACTGGAGTCACTGATTCAGCAGGTCTGGGGTGGGCCTGAGAATCTGCATTTATATGCAAAGATGAAAGATGAAAATGACTTAGTCTCTGAGAAAACTGCAGTCTGATGGATAAATCCCTCCTTTCATCTGAGCAACACTTTACATTTGAAAATTGCTCTCATCCTTAAGAGATTTCTTTTTTTTTTTTTTAACTAGCCCTCACCACAATCCTAGGAGGGAAGTAGATTCTGGATTGAGGGTCAGAAAACCTGCATCCGAATTCCAGCTCTACCAAATATTAGCTCTGTGACTTTGGACAAGTTACTTAAACTCTCAAAGCCTGAGTTATCTGCAAATATGAATAAAAACGTCCCGGGTAGATAATACCCATGTTTGTGAAAATTCTTTGCGGCTGAAAAGTGCTGTACAAATATTACATATATTATGTATAAATACATAATAGTAGAAAGGATCACAGCCTGGGGTCAGTGTCAGAGAGACTGTCAGAGTGTGACCAGAACACGGAGAAAGAAGATGCGTTCAGCTGGCATGAGGAAGGGTTGGATGCGGGGAACTTCAGGAAAAACAGGCAGGGAACTGGGTGGGGAAGGGAGGTGAAGGGCAAGGCAGGAACATGCATGACATACAAGGAGATGAAGGGTATGGGAAGATGATTAATCTAATGGTACAGGTGGAGAAGGAGTTTAAGCCCACATTACTGTAAGCTTTGAGGACCCAGAAAAGGAGTTTGAACACGATTCAGTAGGTAATGGGCAGCCAATGAAAGGTTCTGATCAGCAGCTCAACATGCTCAGAAGATAAGGAATACTGGCCTGTGGACATGGCGGGGTGGGGTGGGCAGGGATGGGAACGGGGAGGCTGTGGAGGCAGAGAGACCTGTTAAGAGTCAGTTTTCCTTAACAGCCCTCCCTCCCGACCCCAGGTCCTTACCACCTCCCCACACCCCACTGCTGTAGCCTTAGAGTAAATCCCAATCCTCTGAAACATCATCATCTCCCCCAGAGATCTCCCCCTTTCAAAACGCCAGGCAGCCCCGCCGTGGTCCCAGCCCTGCCCTCTGGAGCATTACAGGAGAACACACTCTCCCTCTCCCTCCTAACTTTCCTGGTAACTCTCTCGTCCTTATTCATGTTTCTCTTCTTATTGCCAAGCACACCCAAATTTTTCAGCCATTTCTCATTTAAGAGGCTCTCTCTGCCATTCTGGTTACCCTTCTCTGCATATAATTTTGTTTCTCCCATAGAAAGAGAAGCACACAGCATTACCAAAGGCACTTGGATAAGTTAAGCAAACAAACTCTTGATGTTTGGATAAGAATTTAATTCCTGGCCCCGCCTCTTTTCTTTATGGGGTAACTTTACTGGGAGTACTTGAGAGAAGTTCAAGCTCAAGGTCCAAGTGGGTTCTCATTTATCTATGGGTGACCCCTTGGAGGCTTGACTGCAGTTAATTAAATCCTTCATCTCATTCTGACTTGGGTTTGCTCGGATTTAAAGTTGAACCCTACATGTTGCACATTCTTCCCTTTTATGAATGCCAGCCCTGAAATTCACACCCTCTCTGTTGTCCCCTAAAGGTGTCACCAGACTTGCTTGTATTTCCTCCTTAAAATTTTCTTTATGCTTTTCGTGTAATGACAGTAGTCTCTAGACGAACGTTACATTGTTTCTTCATTTCCATTTTCCCAAGCCTGAAAGGTCAGCCTTTCCGTCCGTGGCTGATGTGTGGCCATCTCTGGGGATCCTTTGTGGCTTCACTAGGCCCACTATAAGTCTCTTTAGCAGCAGCACAACAGAAATGCACTGCTAACAAATGCCCCCTTCCCCTAATTACAGGGCCAGTGAGATTTCAAGATAAGACCACGTTCAATCATGCTATATAAACAAATCCTACCACCTAATGTTTATATGGAAGCTCTCAGGAGTTCAAAATACCTTTAGACTAATGAATAATCATTTTATTATTATACACAAAATTCCTCAGTAGCTTCGCCTCAGCCTCCAAACCCCGAGAACATTTTCCAATGTGTCTCCCTCATTTCGTCCAACTACATAACATGTGTAACTAAGGAAAAATAAGGACGGACTGGATTTTCACTTTGTGTGGAGACTCATTCTCTTTGCTTACAGAAGTGAAACGTCTGTCTGAACTCAGTGGATGAAACGCGATGTTTTGATTTGAAAAAGATGTTTCTTTCATGTAGCTCGGTGTGGAGGCATACTCAGATTCATTCGGAGAACAATTTTTATTGACTGTAACTCATTAGAAAGAATGGCATGTGCTGGCATTTCATCACAAAGCAGGGAATCTTTCCCTTATAGGGCCTTTGGCTCAAAAATGATTCAGGAAAGGAAAAATGGGCTTTTGTGGGAAACCTACTAACTCAGCCAGGACCAGATGAATGCAAGTTAAAGTATGGTACCCCTGCCACTCTTTTATGCTGCCTCCTGAGGTGTCGGAGGAGTAAACCTTGTTCTTATGGCTCTGAAAATTAAGAACACAAGCACATGCTGATTTTCCCTCAGAAGGACTGAAATAAGCCAAGAAGACTATGTCCTCTATCAATTAAAGCTTCAGGAATTTTATTTTAAGGGAGGTGGATATTACAGGATATTGTGTCCCCCAATGCAGGGGACACAGGCTCGAGCCCTGGTCTGGGAAGATCCCACATGCCGCGGAGCAACTAAGCCTGTGAACCACAACTACTGAGCCTGTGCTCTACAGTCCGCAAGCCACAACTACTGAGCCCGCGTGCCACAACTACTGAAGCCCACGAGCCACAACTACTGAGCCCACACGCCTAGAGCCTGTGCTCCTCAACAAGAGAAGCCACCACAATGAGAAGCCCGTGCACCGCAACAAAGAGTGGTCCCTGCTCGCCACAACTAGAGAAAGCCCGCGTGCAGCAATAAAGACCCAACACACCCATAAATAAATAAATAAAAATAAAGCACAGTATTGACTGAATCATGGAATTTTATAAGAGACTACAGGGTTTGAATCTTTCATGCAATGAATTATTAATAAGTGAAAGACCCTAAAACAAAAGTTTTACTGGACTAGATACAGTTTCATTCCAGTCTCTACAATCCTGATTGCATCAGAGAGAACAGCTGAAGTATGTTTAAGCCTATTTAAGAAATAGGAGGCTTATTCTAATACCACAAATTTTTCACACCAGAAGAATATAATTATTCAGTGACATTTTAAAAAGCCTAACATCAAGTGTCTTCAAAGCAAAGTTGAATATAGAATGGTTAAAAGACTTGTAATTGTTACAATAAAAATTGAACTGGAAAAGCAAAAGAAAATCATCAAAATTCTTCTACATCAAAATGATAAATGACTGATTACACTGATCTCTACCATGTTCTGCTTTCTACATGCTCTCCTCCCCACCTAAACGTCCCCACGTATACTTTCTCTTGTGCTCACCCTTCTTGGAAGTATTCAGGGTCATGAGTGGAGATATTTTAATGAGAGAGTGCATAATACCCTTCAACAGACAGTAAGTCTCAGTTTAGACAGTATACAGTACGTTACATCTTTGGGCTGATGTGGCAGATTAATGCTACCAGAAGGTGGTTAAGATACAGCCTTCAGAGAAGATAAATAATGTTGATTCTACTCTTCTTCCAAAACCAAGGACAAAGCTGTGATAAACCTCATGGCTGAGAAGACAACCAACTAATATTCCAATAGACTGACAGCAAAAGGCAGAAGAAGGATGATGTATTTGTTCCCTGATGAATGTGGTGGATACAGATGAAACATCCTAAAGGCAAGCACAGTAAAAGGTAAATTAAAGAAAACCAGAGAGGGAAGGTGCAGCAAAAAGCTAGACCACAACATGTTTTTGTACTTCCCAAGAGGCAAAAGAGGAATCCTGCAATTTGATCTCCACAAAGAGACTTTAGGCTGGGGAGGTTCTCCAAATTCTGGGTCAAGATTTTCAGTTCACCTGAGAACACTTGGTGCTTAACCCTAACCCTTAACCTCTCTGAGGCACTACTTTTAGGTCATCATGTTCCCTAGGGTACTGGCTCCAACTGAAGGGGAGAGCATACGTCAAGGTCTGGTGAAGAACTGATCAAAAAACAGTGGAGATTTATATCAAAGTGCTGATTCATGAGGGCTTCAGAGATTAAAAAAAAAAAAAGTAGATCAGTAGTTGTTTAGGTCTGGAGGGGGTGGGAGGCTAGGAGGGGACAGCTAAGGGATGTCGGATTTCTTCTCGAGGTGATGAAAATGTTCTAAAATGGACTGTGGGGACTTCCCTGGTGGCTCAGTGGCTAAGAATCCACGTGCCAATGCAGAGGACACAGGTTTGAGCTCTGGTCTGGGAAGATCCCAGATGCTGCAGAGCAACTGGGCCCATGCACTGCAACTACTGAGCCTGCGCTCTAAAGCCCACGAACCACAACTACTGAGCCTGCATGCCACAACTACTGAAGCCCGTGCACCTAGAGCCTGTGCTCCGCAACAAGAGAAGTCACCGCAATGAGAAGCCCGCGCACTGCAACGAAGAGTAGCCCCCGCTCACTGCAACTAGAGAAAGCCCGCACGCAGCAACGAAGACCCAACACAGCCAAAAATAAATTAATTAATTAAAAATAAAATAAAATAAAAAATCGACTGTGGTGATGGTTGCACATATCTGAATGTACACTTTATTTTTTTGGCCACACCACATGGCATGCAGGACCTTAGTTCCCAGACCAGGAATTGAACCCTTGCTCCCTGCAATGGAAGCACAGAGTCCTAAACCACTGGACCACAAGGGAAGTCACTGAATGTACACTTTAAATGAGTGAATTGTATGTTACGTGAATTACATACCAATAAAGCCTTTTTTTAAGCCTATAAGAAATTAGAGAGATGGGTCAATGTGGCATGAGAACCAGCCTTAACACAGCAACCTCCCAGGGCTAGAAGGTAAAAACTTGGGTATAACTGACCCCCAAAAGGAAAGATATTATCAAATGCTAAGTAAAGAATCACAGGGAAACTCAAAATCATCATATTCCATATTTTACACCTCTTAGGGGAATTCTGCTTCTCTGTCATTGTCTAGATACCACTATTTCCAAATAGTTGAATTACCTTGCCCTGTTGGAGCCCACAAACTATGGGTGTGATGAACGTGTTACAGTTCAAACACTTGAAAGGGTGGTACCAGCCAGAGAATGGCTCAATGGGAGCAGTTTCCACATCTCCCTGCAGAATGGGGGTCCAATTAAAGGAATCATTATCCTGTCCTACCTAGAGAAAGCGTTTCTTAGATGAGTGAATTGGGAACCGAAATCCGGTAAAGGTTTTTTATTCCTTTACATTATTAGGACATCACTTACAGGACTTGGACTTCTTGGGTGTCCCCCAAAGCTCCTCACATAGGGCTGGCATTCCCAGAAACTTAATAAATACTTTCTGTTTTTAATTATATTGAATTCCAAAGAAGGAGCTTAAAGGTTAGGCATTTTATAATGGGTGTACATTCTACTTCCAAATGTAATATCTAGAATATAAACCCTAGAAAAAGGAAAGTAGTTATTGAATACCAAAGCTCCTTTGAGAAATGACTGCGTCAAGTTTACTGGTTAGCATTAGTTTTATTAAAATGGTTAAGAAAAACTGACCTAGCAGATATCTATAACTATGCAATCTTCAGCTTAGAATAATGTATTATATATGTGTAACTATAAGAACTTTCCCTTGTGAGCTTAATAATCTTAGCAACAGCTCCCTTTCCAAACATGCCAAGAAAGATATGTTGCTTTGGGTTACGGACACTGGAAAATCAACAGACCAAAACACCCAGAAGAACAAAGTAGAGAGAAGTCTGACTCGGGTCACCCTGCAGTCTCTGGAGAGCTCAGGATGACAGCAGACTGTGATGCCCTTGAAATCTGCTCCCCTCACTCCCAGACCACCACTGCGTCATCCCCGTCGGATGGGGATGTGGGCCCTTCACAAGTGCATGGTCTGCCAACATGCTGAGAAAAAGAGGGATTTAAAAGAAAGTCAGCCCCAACAGTTCACAGAACCACAGTCAAAAAAAAAAAAAAAATTAACTTTGACCTATACCCTTGAGACAGGAGCCAGATCCTGTTAGATAGCAAGTATTCTCTTTCTGTGTGCATCTGCAAGGACGAAATGCATTGGTTAAGTGGGTTAATTGGTCCGTGTAAGCAATGAGTTCTTGTGGGTATTCATTATGAATGCTCTGTGGGTGAATAAGTAGTTGTGAAGAGAACCAATCAATTTCTTCCTTTCTGTCCGTACTGGTTGTTCTGAACACCACTAATGTCTCACCAAGTACAGTCGTCCCTTGGTATTCGTGGGGGATTGGTGCCGGGACTCCCACCCCTTCCCACGAAGTATTCCAAAATCCAGGGATGCTCAAGTCCCTTATATGAAATGGCATAGTATTTGCATATAACCTATGTACATCCTCCTGGATATTTTAAATCATCTCTAGATTAGTTATAATACTTAATACAATGTAAATGGTATGTAAAAAGTTGTAAATACGATGTAAATGCTATCTAAATAGTTGCTGGCACGTGGCAAATTCAAGTTTCACTTTTTGGAACTTTCTGGATTTTTTTTTTGTATGTATATTTTCAATCTGAGGTTGGTTGAATCCGAGGATGCAGAACCCACAGATACAGAGGCCCGACTGTCTAACTAAGTATCTTTACAGTACTTTAAATATGCTGAGTAAAACCATCAGTATCCTCTGCACTCCCATCTTGAGTATAACAAATCGTTATGATTGCATAACTTGTTTATACTTCTTAAAATGCTGTCGAACATGTTTGATCTTCATAATTGAGAGAAGCTGTACAGTAATCTTTAATTAACACAGGGAAGATTAACTGAATTTTCTTGACCATTAAAGTTTATCCCTTTATGTTACCATAATCAAAAAAGAAAAAAATTTTAATGAGTTTGAACAAAAATCTTTCTAAAATACATTGAAACAAACAAATATAAATTAAGATAAGAATTCTTTTTTTGTCTCGGATATCAACAAGGGCTTTTCACTGAGTTATAATACCCAGGTTCAGAGAGGATACAAGGAAAAGGACCCTCCTGGACATCACTGATGAGAATGTGAACTCCGACATTTTGGGGGAGGCAATTTGAAAATATGGATCCAAATCTTATGAATGTTCCAACTCACTGACCCCACAATTCTTTTATTCTTTTAGTAATATTTGAGTGCCTATCAAATGCTACACACTCAAGGTACACTGATGACCAACACAGGCGAGCTCCCTGCTCTCAGGAAACTTACATCCTCACGAAGAGAGGGCAAAACAATGAATAAGCACACAGGTGAAGGGGGAAAATAAATTCAGACTGTGGTAAATCCTGACAAGAGAAGTAAGCCATAGATATGATGGAGCCTACAGGCGAGGAAGTAACTTGTTTCTGTCGGTGTCAAGAAAGCCCCCTGCGGCAGAAAGGCTGTTGCCCTGACGATATCCAGCCTCCCTCTCACCCTTAAGAAGAGAGTCCCAACTCAAAAAGAAAACACAAAACTAAACCCATCTTTCCTGGCCATCTGAAGAGCACGACGGCACGTGAGATGTAACGGAGGTTGTTCGGTGGAACTTCTAGAAATGCTTCTGCATAAGGAAGACAGTGTCAAGTCAATCACATATAAAAAGATTTCAGAGATATCAGGGAAAAAATTTGGATTTTGAAAGAAGTACATGGATGATAAAGAGAAAAGCAATTCTGGCTTAGTTCTGGCTCTAAAAATACATGCCCTCTGCTTCCTCTACTTATTTAGCTGTAAAGCTTTAAGTGAAATAGTTCAAGGTTTGGTAGAAAGTTCTTGCTTGGGGGAGGAGACTGCTGGGGGAGGAACGTTATATATAGGTGGTGTAATACTCTGTGCTAATATGTGTAGAAACATTGCATAATACAGGAGAGAAGTAAACTAAGGTAGAAAGAACACTGAACTAGGAGTCCACTGACCTGGCTTTCAGCACTGGTTCTGCTCTAATAAGCTGTGTAATCCTGGCAATCAACCGCATCCAGCTTCCTCAACTCAAAATGTGGAAACTGGACTCACTCATCTGTAAGGCCTTGTCCACATTTCTTTTTTCCTTCCTTTTACTATTAATGTCACACTCACCCACACACCCACACACACATAAACATATAGGTTAAAGATTAAATCTTAGTCCCTGGACTGGGAATTAACCCACAAGCCACACAGCACAGGCAAAAAAAAAAAAAATTACAATCATGAAATGATGGTTATTTATGTCCAGAAAACTTAATACAGATTTTAGGATGATGAAAAAATGTGTCTGTGATCATTGGGTTGAACACATCTTATATGTACGAATAATGCATCTTATTGCTAGATCAATAATAGAGGCTTACATTTATCTTTATAATTAGTGTTTACAAAGCAAATTTATGTCCTATCACTTTCACTTCTGAACGTCAGAACTAATTTAAGAAACAGGGAATCCAAATTATTTCTTTTTTACAAATAGACTAAGCTGTGCATATGGTAAATGATTTGCCCAAGTTTACACCTCAAAGGGCCGACCATGGGCCTTCTCCCAATTCACCAGCACTGATTCATGTTCCATGCTGCGAGGCGGCTGGGATGCTGGAAGCCTGGTGCTTCCCGTGCCTCTCACTTCGTCTTGCTGTTCTGCCCATTCTCATAAGCACAGCTGAAGTCTCAGAGAACACCCGAACAGTGACACGATGAAATTTCCAAACTTTCATAAAATCGAAGCGATCACAGAGATATTCACCCAGCATCTTCATTATCAACTCACAGAGCAGTCACCTTTTTGTCTCTGCCATGGTGGTCTGCAAAGACTGCTTTTTTCTTTTAAATTTTCGATAGGAAAATAGACTACATAAAATGTTAAACACTTTCATTTAAAAATAATGGTTAGCGTTATATATCCATCATCCATCATTCATAACGGAACACATCTTTAACAAAATGCCCTACATCGACACAAAATAACCCACCTGATTTCTTTCTGCCTGTAATGTGTCACCACCTCCAGTTTGCCTAACAATCCGAATACAACGTGAACACACAATCAAATCACTGCAAGTGTGGGTGACTTCAAAAGACATCAGGGGTACATCCTGTATAAGAACCACAATTGGTTACCAAGATAGTATTTATTTTAATCCAATTAAATAAAGTTAAACAGGAATATATGATGATCCTAAAAGGATGGACCAAGTGCCACAATCGTGTTATCATTTTTATTTGTCCTCTCATTAAAATGGATAAAACCACTGCCCCTTCTGAGTTCTCATGGCAGGAATTAATTCTCATGGCCTTAACACCTGAAGCTGTCTCTGTGAGCAAATTTGTTTCTAATTTTAAGTCTGGAAATGTTCAGAAACATTAATTAAAGGCCCACTGTGTGCAGAGTAACCTAAGAGGTCTTAAAAAGAAACAGTCCTTGAGTCCGCCCTTTTTCAGAATCCACATTCACTCCATCAGGAAACCCCTTGTCTCTACCAGGATCCGAGCCCCTTACCCCATCTCCATGGACAAGCAAGGCCCCTGCATCTTTGCAGCAGTCTCCTAACTGATCTCCCAGCTTCTGCCCTTGACCCTGCAGTCTATTTTTAATGCAGCATGGACAATTCACCTCACTGGTTCAAAGCCTTTCAGGGCCTCCCATCTCACTTCAAGGAAGGCCCCAGTCCTGACCATGGTCCCAGAGGCCCTACAAGACCCATCCCTTTCACTTCTCTGGCCTCAGGTTCTATTCCTCTACCCGCCACTCCCTCCATCCCTCCAATCCACTTAACTTCCTTGCTGTTCTTGAGACACACCAGGCGTATTCTTCCTCCAGGACCTTCACCTTGGCTGAAGCCATCTGCAGCCTCTGCCTGAGGCAATCTATCCCAGACCATCCTTGCCACATTGCCCCACCTCTTTCAAGTCTCTGCCCAGATGCCACCTTCTCATTGAGGTCTAGCCCCACCACCCTATTCAAAATTGCTGCAGGTGCCCCTCCTCCCCAGTGCTCTCAACACCCCTCACTCAGCTCTTCTTTTCCCCCAACACTTACGCCTTCCAATGTGCAAAATAAGACCTAATATGTTTACTTTCTTCCTCTCCTCACTAGAATGTACACTCCATAAAGGGAGAGATTTTGTCTGCTATTTGTCTGAAACAGTGTGCAGTACATAGAAGGCCCTCAAGAAATATTGGTTGAACGAGTGAATGAATATCATCGATGCCTAATCCTTGTCTTGCACAAGGATTAACACAAATTAGTTAACAAGTGTGATTTCTAAGCATGGACCCCCAAATTATTGGATTTCTGAGCTGTATGCTGGGTCTTCTATGTGCCCACTGAAGCGTTTGCCTTGATTCAACACGCACTGGCCTCATTCTGCAATTGATTCAACACGCATTGGACACGTTTGCCTTGATTCAACACGCATTGGCCTCATTCTGCAATTAGAAGTTATGAACGGAAGAATGGTCCAGAGCTGGGCAACGTATATGAAAAGAATAAACAAGTGGCTAAAAGCACATGAGAAAAGACTATTTTAACTTCCAAGACTAATCGAAGAAACCTATATCAAAGCAATAAGACCAATTTTCAAGTATTATGTTAGCAAAGGTTTCAGTATATCATAACACTCAATACTGGCAAAGCAATGGAGAAAAATGTACTTTCAGACACCACCCTTTAGAAAACAGAGCCGTTTCGGAAAATTATTTGGCTAATGTGTCTAAAGCCTTAAAATATTTAGGAATTAATTGGTACAGTTTTATCCTAAATGTGGAAATAGCTTTATCGGGCAAGGATTTTATCACAGCTGTATTTGTGAAAGCCAAATTTGGAAGCCACCTAAATGGCCACTGTAAGAAAATGATTAAGCGAACTCTACATGGCTCATCAACTCCATTCCATTTTTAATGACTCGTTAGTAGTTTAACAATGTGGGAAAGTCCTAATGTGATGCTATAGAACCTCCACCCCAACAGATTAGGGAAAAAAGGTGGGAAGGAGGTAGGTTGAATATAAACAGAGGCAGGCCCATGACAGAGCAGCGCTCCTGGATTCCAGGCTGTTTGACCCCATCCATCTGATCCCAAATCCTCAGACAGCGTCTTCTGCTTTCCTGCACCTGAGAATAGTAGTTCCAATGCCCAGAAACCTTACTGTTTCCAAACTCTTAGTCACTATCCCTCCTCGGGGCCCCAGGAACCCTAAGCATGTGGGTACCCTGTGATCTGCTCTGAGACCGCATTGTTGCTGAGGGACGGGTAAGAATTACAGTGGCCTCACTCCAAATACATAAAAAATAAGCGCAAACAAAAATGTAAGAACAGGGGTGTTAAATAGACAACAAATGTATCTGTAGAAACGTAACGCTGAATCCTATAAAAGAGTAAATCAGAATCAGGACTAACTGGGCACATAACGGTATACTTTGATGGACATAATTTGGCCCTCAGAAGTATTTTGCCATGGGAGTCTGCCAGGCAGATAAGTTCAGTCACAGGTACTTCTAAAATGCCATTACCACTACAATTTATATTACCTTTGATACATCCAATTCCATGGTGGTGTTTTTACACAGTAAGATAATTGGATCCACTCTGGAGCTTCAGCAGGAAAAAACCACAAACTGAATAAATTTCATATATGAACGTGGCCCTGGGCAGGAGCTCATTATCATACCAGGTAGTATATGGGGTCTTAGAACTTGGTAAAGATGTTGTTTACTCACCTATCAATGCTCTATTTTCTTTCACTTCAGAAGGATCTGTTGAAAGTTTTGCTCTGTCTTTAAAGGTTTTGAAGTACTTTCCTGGAGGCAATAGAGGACTGAGTGCTTGGCTGCTTTGCAAAAGAGACTTCCTACAGCCAGTTCCTCCAAAGTTCTTACCTGGTTCCAACAGCGAGTCACTGACACCAACAGGATGTCCTACAATTCAATCCAATGCTGACATTAACTAGCTGGAGTAAGCACTAGACCCTACAAGTGAAGGATTCTGTCTCACGAGACTGCCCCCCTTTCAGATGCCAGCACAAGTGGGGTTGTTAAGCAGGTAAGGTAGGGGGTCCCCAGAGAAAGAGAACCAGGCATAATTTTCTTGACATAAGAGAAGCCATTTTTGGCCTAAGCCATTTTGTGATCTACGCCTGGCTGCAATGTTTGCCCTTGAACACATCTCCATAATTAATAATCTTAAGGGAACAAAGGAATGCAGAAACAGAGAAGTGGTCAAGAAACAAGCCTCCTCGTTCCTCCTTGAGGGATATACGTAATGATATGTATCTGATACGTATCTCTGAGTTCCGCAGGAACTAAGGCCCCTGTGCGGAAGATGGTAACTACCTGCTGAAACCCCAGACTGGTCGGAACCTGGGGGATGATGACGTTGACTTCTTCTGACCCTCGTGACTTCAATCAACCAAAGCTTGACTCTGTCCACCAATTCTACGCTGAATTCTCCTCTGCTTAAGCCCCTTCATGAGTATGCATGTACCCTGAGCTTAAAACGTCTATTTTGCTGTTTGGGGAGACACTGGTTTGGGAAAGATCCCCAGTGTTCTCCTTAATTGCTACAACTAATCAATCCTTCTTTCTCCCCAGTTTGGCTTGGTTGTCTCTTTTGGCTTGACACCGACCAAGAGGCAAACCCAGTTTTTCAGCTAACAGGGTTCCCAGGCCACCAGCACTTCTGTCTTGCTGACTACAAATCTGGGAGTTTCTATACAAATATCAAATCATTATGTCATATACCTGAAACTAATATATGTCAATTATACCTCAATTTAAAAAAATAGTCCAAAAAATTGGAGGGGTTTCCAAGACCCCCCTCAGGTTTGATAATCTGCTGCAAGAACTCAGAGAACCCAGCAAAGAGCTATATTTATAATTACAGTTTTACAAAAACAGCCAAATGAAAAGAGATGCAGAGGGTAAGGGGTGGGGTGGGGGTCAGGGCACAGAGCTCCCATCCCCTCCCAGATACTCCACTGTCCCAGAACCAGGATGAGTTCACCAACCTAGAAGCATCTCAGAACCTCACTGTTCAAGAGTTTTTATCGCGGTTTCATTACTTAGGCATGATCGATTAAATCACTGTCCATTAGCGATTGAACTCAATCTCCAGCCCCTCTCCTCTCCCTGGAGGTTGGGTGTGAGGCTGAAAGTTCTAACCCTCTAACCTCAGGCTGGGTCTTTCTGGTGTGGTCAGTCCCTCCCCTGAATCTATCTGAGGGTCCCACCACGAGTCATCTCATTAGCATCAACTCAGATGGTCAGAAAGGAGCCTGGTATGAACAATGAAAGATGCTCCTATCACTCAGAAAAATCCCAAGGAGTTTTGAAGCTCTGTTCCAAGAATCTGGGACAAAGACCAAATACATTTTTTATTAAACCACAGTTCTGAAATGTGTTTTGCGGTGAAATCTCTTTACTTCAGCTTTCTAAAATGTAACCTGAAGTTAACACATTTAACTTCATGGGCAGCTATGACCCAGGTTTCTGCCACTCTGGTTTTACCACAATGCTTAACACAGTTCTTTGTGCAAAGAATGCACCTCAACTTGGGTTCTCAATTAATAACCTGATAGTGCTGGTATGTGCCACTTACACCACAACCCTGCTGGTGTTAGTGAGAAAGTATTGCCAGGATCCCAGAAGACCAAGGGCTCGGAAAGAGTTAGACCCATTAAATTAAGAATAGGAGGTGACTGTTCCGACCTAGTGGTGTTCTTCCAGATTCTATTGGCAGCAAGAGACAGAAACTGGACTCAAATTTGCTTAAGGGAGATTTATTGCAAAAAAACCCCAAATTCTCTCTATATAATTATATATATATATACACACACACATATATATATAAATGTATGTATACGGGTAACTCATAGAACAAAAAGAAGAGCTCTTTGTTCAACCATAGACAGAAAACCAAGGAACTTCTGGGACTCCAGACATGGGAACCATGTCTCCAATAGCATTTGGTCTCTGTCTCTGACTCTCATGGTCTGTTTCTCTCTGTCTCTGTCTTCTTCCCTCTCTCTTCTCCCCTGCTTTCAAATATTGTTTATTTTTGTACACTTTTTAAATTTTCTTTTTATTTTTGTTAGCTTTCTCTCCTTCTGTTGATCAGCTTCTTCCTTGACACAGCGGCAACAGCTTTTGGGACTAGAGGGCAAAAGAGTCTTCCTGCCATCCCATCTTTTTTTTTTTTTTTTAAGATTTATTTATTATTTATTTATTTTATTTTTATTTTTGGCTGCGTCGGGTCTTAGTTGCAGCAACCGGGATCTTCGTTGAGGCATGCAGGATCTCGTTGTGGTGCCCAGGCTTCTCTCTAGTTGTGGCGTGTGGGTTTTCTTTGCTCTAGTTGTGGCGCGCAGGCTCCAGGGTGCGTGAGCTCTGTGGTTTGCGGCACACAGGCTCTCTAGTTGAGGCGTGCAAGCTCAGTAGTCACCCTGGGGCATGTGGGATCTTAGTTCCCTGACTAGGGATCGAACCCGCATCCGCTGCATTGTAAGGCGGATTCTTTACCACTGGACCACCAGGGAAGTCCCCCACCATCCCATCTTAAGAATTGGTAGAAATACCCAAGTCTTGGGCTCCAGATTCTTACTCCTTGATCAATCACTGTAGTTGGGAGATGGAGGGAGGGGTCACATAAGGAGAAAATAATGAAAATATCTAAGATTTATTGAAATTTACCATACGCCCGGCATCATTCTAATCTTTAGTTACCAAACTTATAAAGCACTCGGAATGTGCCCTATTTTAAGTGTGCTGTAAATATTAACCATTAAATCCTCACAACAACCCTTAAGCAGGTGCTATATTATTTCCATTTTACAGGTGAGCCCACTGAGATGTGAAGAGCTAAGAAACTTGTTCAAGACCACGTGGCTACTAAGGGGTAGAGCTGGGATGTGAACCAGGCAATCTGGTTCTTGAGTTTATGCTTTCAACCACAGTGCTACATCCTCCCCGCACTCTTCATGTTTTAAACTGCACGTGAGGTAAACAGTCTACTTGTCTCCAATTCACAGAGGAAGAAATGAGCGACAAACTGAATCCATAAGGTGGTAGGGTCAGGATTTAAACCCACAGAGTCTGAATCCAAAGCCAGTGCTGTCATGGATTCTGCTGTGCTGCAGAGTTGGCGGCCGATGGGCACAGTGCCTTAAGTGTGGAGACATAAGCAGACACTGCATCCTTTGCACGTAGGACAGAGTGCAGAGCCAGCCACTCTTAGGAATTCTTAGCAGCCCCAACCCTAAGCTGGGGAGTCAGGCATGCTCAGCAGTAGAGGAGCTGTGGCCTCTACAAGGCCAAGTCGAGGTCAAGGTCAAGGAAGAGAGAGCCAACAGAGCCTTGGGAGAAAACCAGGGCTAGGATAAGGGCTGGAGGAAACCCTCCACAAAGAGTGATCGGCCTGGGACGCTGATGGGTACGGCCACCTCTCTGTGAGCGTACATGCAAAAGAGTCCCGAAGGCTGCAGTCAAGAAACAGCTGGAATTCTTTCCGAGCTCCTACTGCACAGGTCTGCCCTAGAAAACCACAGGACTGCGTCAACTTAGAGTCCCTGAGAAATGCCTTCCCTAAGTTATAATTGAATGTCGCGCACTCAGCTTTTATCAAGAATTCAGATAGGAAATAACCATTTAAGGAACATCTTGTATTCTTCGAAAATCTGCCACTGAATTCATTGTTCTTACTTCTTATACAATGAGTCCAATATTCTGCCCACAGTTTAGAGCCAGAGAAAAATTCGCCTCTCCAGGCAAACATGCGTGCTAATTTTTATCAGACAATGTGAATGAACTATGTGGTACAACATGTTTTCCTCTCTGCATTGGCCCCTGCAAACCATAAGTTAAATTTAGTGCTGAATTGTTCCTGTATCATCCTAGGCTCCTGGATGCCTCCAAATGAGTTCTGATTTCCCTTTTTGTCTTGAACCATCTTGGTGTTTTGTTTTTGTTTAACTTTTTAATTGTAAAGTAGAACATACAAAAACAAAGGAGTGTACGAAACAAAAACATACAGTACAATGGCTATCTCAAGATAAATACCCACACAACCACCACCCAGGTCAATACACAGGCATTGCCAGCACCCCCAAAGCCCTTTCGTCCTCCTGCCAAACACCACACATCCCTGAAACCGAGCAGACCCTGTGGGGCTTCTGGGCACAAAAGCCTGTGTCCCCCATTTCTTGATTATAGGAGATAGGCTTCATTCAGCTTCCATGCCCTTCCCTGGTTCCAATGGGTAGGTTCAAACAGTTGCTAATCAGGGAAGAGAGGGGATATGGAGACAAGGGAGGAGCGGTCAAGAAACAATAGTGCAGTCTTGGGGCAGGGTCCTGGCTCCCCCTCAAGGAAAACATATAACAATATCTTTGAGCTCTTTTGCAGTTACTGAAACCCCCATCAGGTGGGAGAAATTAATGCTGTGCTGCCCACAAGCACATAGATCCCAGACCGGCTGGAACCAGAAGGTTGATGCCAACTCCCAATTACCTCATCACCAACCAATCAGAAGAATGTCCACAAGCTGATCACACAGCCTCTTTGAACCATTATGATAAAAGTCCTCACTATTCCCTCCAGGTCAGGACACACAGTTCTGAGGGCATTAGCCCACTGTGGCCCCCTCTGCCTGGGCAAAGCAATAAAGTTATCCTTTTCCACTTCACCCAAAACTCTGTCTCCGAGATTCAATTTGGTACCGGTGTACAGAGGCCGGATTTCAGCATCATCCGCTCTCCCCACTACCCCTCCCTTATTATTCTGACTGCTTTGTTTCTCTTTCTATTCCTACTACCTAAGAGCTCATCTTTCAACACTATGGTTTAGTGTGGCATTTCTCCTTTTAACTTCACCTAAATAAAATCATGCACTATGTAGCCTTTTGTGACTGTCTAATTTCACTCAATGTTACATCTGGGCATATACAGGCAGTCCATGTTATTGTACATATTTGCAGTTCATTCATTTTCACACCTGTATAGTAAGCCGTTACATGATTAGATCACAATTTAGTCATTTATTTTATTGTTGACAGACACTGCATTTTCAAATTTCATGTTCCTTTATTACTAATGTGGCTGAGGACCTTTTCATATGTTTATGGGTCATTTGGAAATTCTCTTTTTTTTCTTCCATAAATTTATTTATTTATTTTTGGCTGCGTTGGGTCTTCGTTGCTGTGTGTGGGCTTTCTCTAGTAGCGCCAAGCGGGGGCTACTCTTTGTTGTGGTGCACGGGCTTCTCATTGTGGTGGCTTCTCTTGCTGCGGAGCACGGGCTCTAGGCACACAAGCTTCAGTAGTTGTGGCACATGGGCTCAGTTGTTACAGCACTTGGGCTTCCGTAGTTGTGGCTCACGGGCTCTAGAGCGCAGGCTCAGTAATTGTGGCACACGGACTTAGTTGCTCCGCAGCATGTGGGATCTTCCCAGACCAGAGCTCGAACCCATGTCCCCTGCATTGGCAGGCAGATTCTTAACCACTGCGCCACCAGGGAAGCCCCGGAAATTCTCTTTTTGAACCAAGAAAACAGATTCTCCTGTAGAGCCTCCAGAAGAAAGACAACGCTGCCAACACCTTGAATTTAGCCCCTGAGACCCATTTTGGACTTCTGACCTCCACAACTGTGAATTTATATTGTTTTTAGCCACTAAGTTGTACTGAATAGTAATTTGTTACAAGCAGCAACAGGAGGGAGAAAGACCTCCTGGAATCAGTCTTTCTATATAAGCCTTTCCATTGCCACTGCAAAGAGAGGAAGACGACAAAGAAATAGAGACAAAAACATTGCCAGGAAGTGTGATAGGGAGCAGTAATTGGAATTTATAGAAATTGCCCCATAGAACAAGTTTCAAGCTTCAGAATTGCACAGACCAGTGTGACAGCTAACATGAACAGGGTCAACACAATACCGGTTAACATTTATTGAGTGGTTACTATTCGCTAGGCACTTTATAAACACCCATTCTTACACTTCTCCCTACAACCCTATGAGATCAAGGCTATTGTGCCCATTTAACAGAGGAAGGCCACTTACTCGGTGGCACTGCATGACATCAGAGCCCATGCTCTCAGTCAATGCCCTGCACTCATTCTCTAATGATGGCTGGAACATGACTCTGCCATTCAAGTTAAAGTTTGAATTATAAGCACCTACAGTCAAAATTATTGAAAATTCTCATGAATTCGTGCATGAGCTTTGAGAAAAAGAAGTGGTCCTTCAAACACATACTCATGAAGAATATGTAACTACATGGGACTTTTAAGAAGATCAAAACATACAAACTCAGGACAGCAAAAGAAGTAGTTGTACTTCTAGGATGAGGAGGAAAACATTTCCCCAGTTCCCTATGGGGAAGTAATATAGTTAAGGCCAGAACTAATGTCTGTTCTCTCTACTTAGAATAAGAATTTGGCAAATAGTAAGTAGTTCATTCCAGGGTCCAAATTTTGTTACTCTCAATTAATCCTTTCTGCTATCATTTTAAAGTCCTGAATAAAGAATCTACTTCCAAGGATTACTGAAGTTCAGTATCAGAACCAGGTGAACTAGTTCAAAGAAATGAGCCCACTTCAAGAATTAGACCTTAACAAAGCGTATTTCCATCTGAGTGGGCAACTCTGAGTGGGCATCTGAGTCGCTCTTGCACCATTTTCTCTTTGATCCCACAACAGGAGAACAACAAGAAAGATACTAACATTTTTATCCTCATTTCATAAGGAAGAAATAAAGAGGCCCAGAAATGTGAAGCGACATAGCTAACTTACACGGCTAACAAGTCCTACACCTGAGACTAGAACCCAGGCTTCTCCATCTCTTCTCTAATCCTGACCTATTTTAGTGACAAATTCCCAGATTTATAAGCAACAAAATTGACTGATTTGGCCCACCCTCTGGTGAGTTATCAGTGAGCAGTGAAATATTCCAAAAGTGGGCTGAGATAAGAAGGTAGAGCTTCTAGAACAGACTTAGAAATGGAATCATCATATAATAATAAATGCCATGTTTTTAGCACTTAGAATGTACCACGCAGTGTCTGAAGCCATTTTCATATATGATGTCATCTCTCCTTAAAACATCCCTGTGAGGAATGTATATTATTGGCTCTACTTTACAGATAAGGGGAACTGAAGGTTAAATGGGTTAACTTACCAAGGGAACAGTAAGGAGCCTTATGACGGGGAATTGTGTGTTCAGGTCCAGAATGCATCCCAGCCTCAAGAATCAACAGACAGGGCCTCCAAGGCTGCCCCTAGTGACAAGGGCTGATCCTGCACTCAGCTCACCCTCTCCCTACCCTCTCTGTGCATGGTTTTCCTCTCTCTCTCTCTCTCTCACCTGCAGGAAATCGCATCTAGGCCTCCATGAGGCTAACATTCTGATGCTTCTGTGTTATTTCCCTCCCTCAATTCAGAAGGATCTGAACAAGCCAAAAAGAAGTTGTTTACTCTTCTTGAGTAAACGATGGGGCCACAAAATTTAAGAAAAATAATACTTTTGTGCAATATTTTTAAAAATCAAAATTAATGCCAAAATATCCATGGGACTTCCCTGGCAGTCCAGTGGTTAAGACTCTGCGCTTCCACTGCAGGGCGCACGGGTTAGATCCCCGGTTGGGAAACTAAGACCCCGCATGCTGCACAGTGTGGCCAAATAAAAACAAACAAACAAACTCAGAAGATCCAAGCCTACACTTGCACCACTCACGCCACTCCCCTCACCCCAGCCCTGTCGGATCCAGTCTATATTTAAATCCTTGACATTCTGTTCACTGTGGATGTTTTTTGCATTAGTTTTTATTTTTTTAGTATGGCACTAAAATAGTGTTTATCTTGATGACTGAGTTTGGGTTTTTTTTTTGAGTCCCCTTAAATTTGTGCCCAGGGTGAGCACCTCAGTCGCCAATCACAGTCCTGGACTGGGTACATAGCATTCGGAATCACAGACAGTGGGCCCTGATTCCCAGTTTATAGTTTTCCTGCATCCTTTCTCTCTCCCCTACACGTTAGCTGCTCTCCATGCAGACCCACTGAAGTAGAGACCACCACATGCTCTCAAGTTCATAGCTGAGCAGTGGGGGAGAAAGAGGAGCCTGCCGTGTTTCTTTCTCTTTCTGAAAGGACATTTTTTACACCGTCAGTTTTTGCCATGAGGGAAATTCCTATCTTTGACACCCTCAAATCAGTGTTGACATGTAATCTTAATTATTGAATTCCTGTCACTGTTTCTCTAATGCAATGGCTCTCAATCTTTAAAACACAAATCCCTAAGCCCGGGCTGCTCCCCTGATCCAGGAAATCAGTATCTCCGGAGGCGTGAGCCTGGAGTCGGTAATCTTTAAGTCTTCCCAGATGGTTCTGACGTGCAGGCAAGATGGCTTTAGTGAAAGGCTGACACACTATTTTCCTCCCTCCGTTGGTTTTCCCTTTGGTCCTTTCCAGAGACCAATAACAGTGAGGCTCCAGGGTCAGAGGGAGCAGAATTCAATTCCTGGCTTTCCCATACAATAGCTTTGTGACTTTGGACAAGATGCTTGACTTCTGTTTTCTCAATTGTGCTCTGGAGATAACGATAGAACTGTTTGAAGGCACAAGTTAAGGCATCTAAAACACCAAGCACAGTGTCTGGCGTGTGTGCCTGCAGTTCCTCATGCACCTCCACGCCCAGTATGAGCTGTTAGTATTATTAGTTAAGTGTCCATTCTTCCAACCAAATGATGGCAAGTCCAATGAATAAATAAAGGCAGAACTGCTTTTGGATGCCAGGGGTTGGGAGAGACTCAGACCTCACTCTCTCTTCCAGGGGTCTGCAAACCCTTAGGGATTCTAGGAAATAATTTGAAAACCACTAGTATGGGACGTAATGACATTACAGACCCAATTTCACTCTGTTTGGGGTGGCTTTTCCTGCCTTAGAACTGCTGTGGTCCATTTCCAATCTCTCTTCTGGTGGCAGGATCCGGCTGGCTGGATTCAGGGACAGCTCTGTGGCCAGAAGAGCCAGCAGAGTAGGGCTGCTTGGCCCAAGTGTCCTCTGTAGCCTCAAGCTCATTAGTGGAATAGGCAGCCACTAACTTAGCCCACTGACCCACCCAAGAGACGCTGCTCTAAAACACCGATCCCCTGGCTGGCTGGATGTCTCTGCTTGGTTTTTAGTTGTGTGGTGGTGGCTAGGAGGCTTGAACCATTTCCTGTTCAAGAGTAGGAGAGCATTTAAGTGCCCTGTGCAGAGAGAGCCTGCGGGCATCCTGGCTTGGCAAGGATGCTCCCTCTGGGAAAGAGTAGTTTGCCTGTTATCCCAACTGAGAACAGCTGTGCTCTATTTGATTCTTGGACAGTGTTGATTGTTTTCAACCCCATGGGTCAAACATCCCGGCCTGGCTCAGGGACCTCTGCCAGCCTTGGTCTGACTCAGAGAGGATGAGGCAGAAGGTACAGATTTGGATTAGCGTAATGGAGGCTGGCTTGGCCTCAGAGATCGTCCATGCACAAAACTGGCTGTAGTCCCCTTTTCCCTTCTGGAGGGCCGTCTGGACCCTGCTGGTTCACGTGTGGCTTCCATCGCTTTCTGTCATTTTCTCCTACCAATATAGCCTCTTTTTCTTTCTTTTTTTTCATAAAGGAGTACTACTTGTCCCAAGTTAATAGCTAAATAAACCACGCAATAGTAAGAGTGGTTTGGTTTTTTTCCTCCCCTGAGCCCATTTCCAGACTTGTTTGGAAAAAAGGCTGATATTCTGTACCTGAGCATGTTTAAAGTGTATGCTTGGGGGAGGGATAAAGTAGGAGTTTGAGATTAACGGATACTCACTACTATATATAAAACAGACAAACAACAAGAACCTACTGTAGAGCATAGGGAACTGTATTCAATATCTTGTAATACCCTATAATGGAAAATAATCTGAAAAAATATATATATATAACTGAATCACTCTGCTGTACATCTGAAACTAACACAACATTGTGAATCAACTATACTTCGAAAGAAAGGAAGGAAGGAAGGAAGGAAGGGATTGATTTCTCGACTGTTCTTTAGAGAAACTATTTTAGACTCCTAGTTGTTGGGCTCTTTAATTGCAAGTAACAAAAACAATTTGTGTGGGCTTTAGCCATAGAGGAGAATTTATTATAAGGATAAAGGAACATCTCAGGGAAGCAAAGAAAGGAGTGTGGCCAGGCTTCAGGAAGGGACAGGGGACTGGAAAGCTGCCAGGACACGTCTGCAATGTCTCATCTGCGAAGCTTTGCATATGAGCTGCTTTTGTGTGTCTCTGCTCACTGGCTTCTCTTGCCTCCACCTACGAGAAATGTTGCTACCACTCAGAGGTCAGCACCACCACTTCCCCTCAAGAGCATGACTAGTGTCTTTCGGTATCCATTCTCAGGAAGAACCTGACTGGCCAGGTTCCATCAGCAGCAGTCACTGGACAGTTAGCCCAGTGGCCGTTTTCTCAACCAGGGTTCTCAGATCTGGCTGCTGATTCGAGTCACTTGTGGGAGATTTCTTTTGTTTTAATACAGACCCAGGCTCCATCCTAGCATCTCTTGAGTAGGAGCTGAAACTCTGCATTAAAAATTCCTCAAGCAATTCTGATGATAAATTATATTTGAGAGTCACTGAAACGCAAGACTCTGGTATCCATTAATCTTTCCACTAAGATCTAACGAGAGACTGCCTTTTAAGCTGTCTACTATTTGTGGAGGCTATTACTGTAGGGCTTGAGTGAGCGATTCATTTCAGTGCAAATATATGTGAGTGGGGCGGGGAACTCCCTGAGCCACAGAACACTTGTTGTAGAACCAGTCTAGTGGAAATCTGAGACACCAGCTCAGAGCTGGATCTAACATCACTATTCTTAAAGGCTTCATGGTCAGGACTTTTAGACAAGGTTTCAAGAACACTTCTTACCAAGTGAAATCTGCCTTAATGTTAGCCAAGCAGATGATGCAGGTCAGTGTAAGAGTCCAAAACAGGTTTAGACCCTAGGTCATACTAAAGAAAAATGGAACTCCACTGCGAAAATACCATCTTAAAGAATCAAGTTGTGTTTTACGTTCCCACACCTTTCTTTCTTACACATACTGTTTCTGCTGCTTGGTAATATTGCCTCTTCTAACGTCTATTGGTTTGTTCTTTAAGACTTCACTTGTGTTCCCACTTAGAAGCAGCGTTCTCTGACTCACTAGTCCGTTTATCTTGACTTGTGCCCTTATACTATCCTCTGTGTGCCTCAGCCACATGGATTTAATCATTTTGCGTCTCCATCACCTCCACTTGATGATGCGTAGCTGGCACTTCAGTAAATGAATCTACTTGTATGGGGGTTGGTGGGAACTGTCCTTCTACTGAACTGAGGTAGTGATGTGTCTGCTAATCTGGCCGCTGGCTTCCTTCTGTCCCTCACATCCCCCTTATTCCCACAGTCAGAGCCATTTTGCTTTTGCCAACAATCTCAGTATTATTCCAGGCTCTGGGATCACTCATCTCTTAATCATGGAAAATAAGGTGACCTGTAGGCCTGCATCCATTATGCCGGGCCAATCAGGATTACCCTTTAACACCATGATGAATTTTGCAGATGTTTTATTTGTGTTTTACTCTACAATACTCTAGCTACATCGGCCATAATTCACTAGGCATGATTCAGACATTACCTCATTTAACTCTTGCAACAGGCCTACAAAGAAAGCTTTATACGGAACACTGAGAGTCAGAACGGTTCAGTAACCTGCCTCAGCCACACCACCAGTGTCAGGACAAAGACCAAGACCCAGATCTGACTCCAGATCCTTATGCTCTCAAACACCAGGCTGCACTTGAGGCGACTTGAGAAACCCGCTTTACAGTCAGCTATCTTTCCCTGTGTATGCCTTAATGTCCCAATTAAAATGAAATATTCAATAAGTATAATCATATTGTTATAATTATACTTATTAATTATGGGTATAATTATATATATATATATACCCATATATAATTATGGATGGGATGTCATGACCTGAACTCAAAAAAAGAAGTGCCTAACCTTCTCTTACCAACTGCCAAGCGTGGAATGACTTCCTAGAAGCGTCTTTCTTTTCCTCCGTGCCATGCCGTGCAGCATGCAGGATCTTAGTTCCCTCACCCACACCCCCAGCAGTGGAAGCGTGGAGTCTTCAGCACTGGACCGGCAGGGAACTCCCAAGAAATGTCTTTTTAAAAGTTTCCAACAGAACGTGAGCCTAGGCCTATTTGCATCCCAGCTGCTTCCCATGGCTGAGAGAAAGAATCCTCTACGGTTGCCTTCATTTTTCATAAAGCATTCTTGAACTCCAAGGAAGCCCTACTTCCATGGTGCTGTTTGTTTTAGGTGGGGCGCTACGTGGTAGTGTCTGAAAATGTGCACGTACTGTATCAAGACAGGGTGACGGGGCCAGTGATGAATCTCAGAGGATTCATCACTGAGTCACAGGAGTCACACATGCCAAGTCTGGAACTGGGCATGGGGGGAGGGCACCACATTCAGTTTCCCAAATATACCATCTACCTACCTGACAGCTCACACAAGAAAGCACTGACCACTTGTCTTAAAGGGGGGATTTTTAAGAAGCTCTATGGGATATCATAAATGACTGACATCAATTATAAGCAGAGAAATACAAAGACGATTTTAAAAAGAAATTCGAATTATGCACCCCCTCCACACCCAAGCATGGTTCAAAGGCCAGAAACCTAAAGAGATGCACTTAGAGTAAAAGCAGAGGCAAACCCCACCTATTCCAACGGAAGAGATGAAAGGCAGACCGCAAGGAGGCAGGGGCCGAGCCATTTCTCTCCAGGGGCTGCAGAGCCTTGCAGGGATGACAGAGGCTCTGGGCAGACAGGTAACACCACACCTGGGAGCAATGGAGTGGGGGCTGATTGGAGCAGGCTCAGGCATCGCCTCCTAAAAGCACAGCACTTCCCTCCAGCTTTGTTAGCAAACTTTTCATTCTAGATGCAAAGGGTGATCACATCTAGGCTTCCTCCAAGAGCAGAAAGCCACAGCAGGCCTGCACTGTGATGAATGAAGCAACTCTTAAGCCCAAAGAACAGGAAACTAGCAGTTTTGCCACAGATTCTGAATGAGTAATGAGCAGGTGGCAGAAGAACAGGCTGGGGTGGGGGGTGCAGAATAGCCACGTGTTTTGTTTTTTTTTTAATGTATTAAACTAAAGATGCTGGTGACACTCATGAAGAACTTATAGAACTCAAGAGAGGTCAGGGCCCTAGATTTTAGAACCTTTTACAGGAAGGTGATAAAATCTTGTGCATCCCAGGCAGAAAATAAAGCAAGGCAAGGACCACGGACACAAGCTTAGGGAGACACAAACTGGATGAGGCACTCTGGTACCCAGTTCCCAAGTCCTTCCTCTTCTTTGTACAGAGAATCCTCTAAGCCTTGAGCAATTCCTAATGCTTATCTTATTCTATTTCCTTCTACCCTGGACAAAAGTAGGAAATTTTGGGACTTTCTTAGTGGTGCAGTGGTTAAGAATCCACCTGCCAATGCAAGGCACACAGGTTCAAGCCCTGGTCCGGGAAGATCCCACGTGCTGTGAAGCAACTAAGCCCGTGCACCACAGCTACTGAGCCTGCGCTCTAGAACCCACGAGCCACAACTACTGAGCCCACACTCTAGAGCCCATGAGCCACAACTACTGAGCCCATGCGCCTAGAGCCCGTGCTCCGCAACAAGAGTAGCCACCGCAATGAGAAGCCCATGCACCACAATGAAGAGTAGCCCCCGCTTGCCACAACTAGAGAAAGCCCGCGCACAGCAACAAAGACCCAACGCAGCCAAAAATAAATTAATTAATTAAAAAAAAAAGTAGGAAATTTTCATCCCAATCCTGACAGTCAAATAGAGCCTTGGAATAAATGACTTTACTCAGTAAGCCCATAAAAAGTCTTTTGTAAGAGTGTGGTCTTTGAATGGATTAATAAACTTTCTCAAAAATAAAGAACTGTGTTATCTAAAACAGCATAAGATTCTTATTGTGCACCATTAAATCCAAATATTTGTGCAAAAAATCCCTTATAAGAATGTTTGAAATTATTAGATGGACTTTTACTAGATTCACTTTTTTAAAGCTCCCCTTCCTTCTCTCCTCCGCAAACACTATTGGTAGAACACAAGGAAGTTGCCTGTATAAGGAATGTAGGATTTAATGCAAGTTTTATGACTTAAGGTTTATTTATTTTATTTTACCTGTCTTTCCTGAATCATCATTAAGTTACTATTTGGAGTTGCCACATTTTTCTCACTACACACAGAGAATGAACAAAAGTCACGGTCATTGTTCCCTGCAGTGCTCTTTACACATTTTAA